>NC_139913.1:25088989-25328826 GCF_905171665.1 Trachurus trachurus | reverse complement strand
GGACTCCCCTCGGACCCCCCGATGATATATCCGAGTTTGGAGAAATTAGAAGAAATTTTTTTTTTTTGGACAAAAAAAAAAAAACGTAACCCTCCCCCCTGTCGTCTTTTTTAAAATGGCCTGTTTGGTTTTTGGTCATTTTCTCCAAAACCACCGCCCCGATTTCAACCAAACTTCTGCGTTGGACTCCCCTCGGACCCCCCGATGATATATCCGAGTTTGGAGAAATTTGAAGAAATTTTTTTTTTTGGTCAAAAAAAAAGAAGAAAACATGAAATTCGCCTGTTTGGTTTTTGGTCATTTTCTCCAAAACCACCGCCCCGATTTCAACCAAACTTCTGCGTTGGACTCCCCTCGGACCCCCCGATGATATATCCGAGTTTGGAGAAATTTGAAGAAATTTTTTTTTTTGGTCAAAAAAAAAGAAGAAAACATGAAATTCGCCTGTTTGGTTTTTGGTCATTTTCTCCAAAACCACCGCCCCGATTTCAACAAAACTTCTGCGTTGGACTCCCCTCGGACCCCCCGATGATATATCCGAGTTTGGAGAAATTTGAAGAAATTTTTTTTTTTGGTCAAAAAAAAAAAAGAAAACATGAAATTCGCCTGTTTGGTTTTTGGTCATTTTCTCCAAAACCACCGCCCCGATTTCAACCCAACTTCTGCGTTGGACTCCCCTCGGACCCCCCGATGATATATCCGAGTTTGGAGAAATTAGAAGAAATTTTTTTTTTTTGGACAAAAAAAAAAAAACGTAACCCTCCCCCCTGTCGTCTTTTTTAAAATGGCCTGTTTGGTTTTTGGTCATTTTCTCCAAAACCACCGCCCCGATTTCAACCAAACTTCTGCGTTGGACTCCCCTCGGACCCCCCGATGATATATCCGAGTTTGGAGAAATTTGAAGAATTTTTTTTTTTTTGGTAAAAAAACAAAACAAAACATGAAATTCGCCTGTTTGGTTTTTGGTCATTTTCTCCAAAACCACCGCCCCGATTTCAACCAAACTTCTGCATTGGACTACCCTCGGACCCCCCGATGATATATCCGAGTTTGGAGAAATTTGAAGAAATTTTTTTTTTTGGTCAAAAAAAAACAAAAACGTAACACCCCCCCCCTGTCGTCTTTTTTAAAATGGCCTGTTTGGTTTTTGGTCATTTTCTCCAAAACCACCGCCCCGATTTCAACCAAACTTCTGCGTTGGACTCCCCTCGGACCCCCCGATGATATATCCGAGTTTGGAGAAATTTGAAGAAATTTTTTTTTTTTGGTAAAAAAAAAACAAAACGTAACACCCCCCTCTGTCGTCTTTTTTAAAATGGCCTGTTTGGTTTTTGGTCATTTTCTCCAAAACCACCGCCCCGATTTCAACCAAACTTCTGCGTTGGACTCCCCTCGGACCCCCCGATGATATATCCGAGTTTGGAGAAATTTGAAGAATTTTTTTTTTTTTGGTCAAAAAAACAAAAACGTAACCCTCCCCCCTGTCGTCTTTTTTAAAATGGCCTGTTTGGTTTTTGGTCATTTTCTCCAAAACCACCGCCCCGATTTCAACCAAACTTCTGCGTTGGACTCCCCTCGGACCCCCCGATGATATATCCGAGTTTGGAGAAATTTGAAGAAATTTTTTCTTTTGGTCAAAAAAAACAAAAAAAACATGAGCTTCGCCTGTTTGGTTTTTGGTAATTTTCTCCAAAACCACCGCCCCGATTTCAACCAAACTTCTGCGTTGGACTCCCCTCGGACCCCCCGATGATATATCCGAGTTTGGAGAAATTAGAAGAAATTTTTTTTTTTTGGACAAAAAAAAAAAAACGTAACCCTCCCCCCTGTCGTCTTTTTTAAAATGGCCTGTTTGGTTTTTGGTCATTTTCTCCAAAACCACCGCCCCGATTTCAACCAAACTTCTGCGTTGGACTCCCCTCGGACCCCCCGATGATATATCCGAGTTTGGAGAAATTTGAAGAATTTTTTTTTTTGGTAAAAAAACAAAACAAAACATGAAATTCGCCTGTTTGGTTTTTGGTCATTTTCTCCAAAACCACCGCCCCGATTTCAACCAAACTTCTGCGTTGGACTCCCCTCGGACCCCCCGATGATATATCCGAGTTTGGAGAAATTTGAAGAATTTTTTTTTTTTTGGTCAAAAAAAAAAAACGTAACCCTCCCCCCTGTCGTCTTTTTTAAAATGGCCTGTTTGGTTTTTGGTCATTTTCTCCAAAACCACCGCCCCGATTTCAACCAAACTTCTGCGTTGGACTCCCCTCGGACCCCCCGATGATATATCCGAGTTTGGAGAAATTTGAAGAAATTTTTTCTTTTGGTCAAAAAAAACAAAAAAAACATGAGCTTCGCCTGTTTGGTTTTTGGTAATTTTCTCCAAAACCACCGCCCCGATTTCAACCAAACTTCTGCGTTGGACTCCCCTCGGACCCCCCGATGATATATCCGAGTTTGGAGAAATTAGAAGAAATTTTTTTTTTTTGGACAAAAAAAAAAAAACGTAACCCTCCCCCCTGTCGTCTTTTTTAAAATGGCCTGTTTGGTTTTTGGTCATTTTCTCCAAAACCACAGCCCCGATTTCAACCAAACTTCTGCGTTGGACTCCCCTCGGACCCCCCGATGATATATCCGAGTTTGGAGAAATTTGAAGAATTTTTTTTTTTGGTAAAAAAACAAAACAAAACATGAAATTCGCCTGTTTGGTTTTTGGTCATTTTCTCCAAAACCACCGCCCCGATTTCAACCAAACTTCTGCGTTGGACTCCCCTCGGACCCCCCGATGATATATCCGAGTTTGGAGAAATTTGAAGAATTTTTTTTTTTTTGGTCAAAAAAAAAAAACGTAACCCTCCCCCCTGTCGTCTTTTTTAAAATGGCCTGTTTGGTTTTTGGTCATTTTCTCCAAAACCACCGCCCCGATTTCAACCAAACTTCTGCGTTGGACTCCCCTCGGACCCCCCGATGATATATCCGAGTTTGGAGAAATTTGAAGAAATTTTTTATTTTGGTCAAAAAAAACATGAGCTTCGCCTGTTTGGTTTTTGGTAATTTTCTCCAAAACCACCGCCCCGATTTCAACCAAACTTCTGCGTTGGACTCCCCTCGGACCCCCCGATGATATATCCGAGTTTGGAGAAATTAGAAGAAATTTTTTTTTTTGGACAAAAAAAAAAAACGTAACCCTCCCCCCTGTCGTCTTTTTTAAAATGGCCTGTTTGGTTTTTGGTCATTTTCTCCAAAACCACCGCCCCGATTTCAACCAAACTTCTGCGTTGGATTCCCCTCGGACCCCCCGATGATATATCCGAGTTTGGAGAAATTTGAAGAATTTTTTTTTTTTTGGTAAAAAAACAAAACAAAACATGAAATTCGCCTGTTTGGTTTTTGGTCATTTTCTCCAAAACCACCGCCCCGATTTCAACCAAACTTCTGCGTTGGACTCCCCTCAGACCCCCCGATGATATATCCGAGTTTGGAGAAATTTGAAGAATTTTTTTTTTTTGGTCAAAAAAAAAACAAAAAACATGAAATTCGCCTGTTTGGTTTTTGGTCATTTTCTCCAAAACCACAGCCCCATTTTCAACCAAACTTCTGCGTTGGACTCCCATCGGACCCCCCGATGACATATCCGAGTTTGGAGAAATTTGAAGATTTTTTTTTTTTTTGGTCAAAAAAAAAAAAACGTAACCCTCCCCCCTGTCGTCTTTTTTAAAATGGCCTGTTTGGTTTTTGGTCATTTTCTCCAAAACCACCGCCCCGATTTCAACCAAACTTCGGCGTTGGACTCCCCTCGGACCCCCCGATGATATATCCGAGTTTGGAGAAATTTGAAGAATTTTTTTTTTTTTGGTAAAAAAAAAAAAACAAACATGAAATTCGCCTGTTTGGTTTTTGGTCATTTTCTCCAAAACCACCGCCCCGATTTCAACCAAACTTCTGCGTTGGACTCCCCTCAGACCCCCCGATGATATATCCGAGTTTGGAGAAATTTGAAGATTTTTTTTTTTTTTGGTCAAAAAAAAAAAAAAAAACATGAAATTCGCCTGTTTGGTTTTTGGTCATTTTCTCCAAAACCACAGCCCCGATTTCAACCAAACTTCTGCGTTGGACTCCCATCGGACCCCCCGATGACATATCCGAGTTTGGAGAAATTTGAAGAAATTTTTTTTTTTTGGTCAAAAAAAAAAAACGTAACCCTCCCCCCTGTTGTCTTTTTTAAAATGGCCTGTTTGGTTTTTGGTCATTTTCTCCAAAACCACCGCCCCGATTTCAACCAAACTTCTGCGTTGGACTCCCCTCGGACCCCCCGATGATATATCCGAGTTTGGAGAAATTTGAAGAATTTTTTTTTTTTTGGTCAAAAAAAACATGAAATTCGCCTGTTTGGTTTTTGGTCATTTTCTCCAAAACCATCGCCCCGATTTCAACCAAACTTCTGCGTTGGACTCCCCTCGGACCCCCCGATGATATATCCGAGTTTGGAGAAATTTGAAGAAATTTTTTTTTTTTGGTAAAAAAAAAAAAACGTAACCCTCCCCCCTGTCGTCTTTTTTAAAATGGCCTGTTTGGTTTTTGGTCATTTTCTCCAAAACCACCGCCCCGATTTCAACCAAACTTCTGCGTTGGACTCCCCTCGGACCCCCCGATGATATATCCGAGTTTGGAGAAATTTGAAGAAATTTTTTCTTTTGGTCAAAAAAAACAAAAAAAACATGAGCTTCGCCTGTTTGGTTTTTGGTCATTTTCTCCAAAACCACCGCCCCGATTTCAACCAAACTTCTGCGTTGGACTCCCCTCGGACCCCCCGATGATATATCCGAGTTTGGAGAAATTAGAAGAAATTTTTTTTTTTTGGACAAAAAAAAAAAAACGTAACCCTCCCCCCTGTCGTCTTTTTTAAAATGGCCTGTTTGGTTTTTGGTCATTTTCTCCAAAACCACCGCCCCGATTTCAACCAAACTTCTGCGTTGGACTCCCCTCGGACCCCCCGATGATATATCCGAGTTTGGAGAAATTTGAAGAAAATTTTTTTTTTTGGTCAAAAAAAACAAACCGTAACCCTCCCCCCTGTCGTCTTTTTTAAAATGGCCTGTTTGGTTTTTGGTCATTTTCTCCAAAACCACCGCCCCGATTTCAACCAAACTTCTGCGTTGGACTCCCCTCGGACCCCCCGATGATATATCCGAGTTTGGAGAAATTTGAAGAAATTTTTTCTTTTGGTCAAAAAAAACAAAAAAAACATGAGCTTCGCCTGTTTGGTTTTTGGTCATTTTCTCCAAAACCACCGCCCCGATTTCAACCAAACTTCTGCGTTGGACTCCCCTCGGACCCCCCGATGATATATCCGAGTTTGGAGAAATTAGAAGACATTTTTTTTTTTTGGACAAAAAAAAAAAAACGTAACACTCCCCCCGTCGTCTTTTTTAAAATGTCCTGTTTGGTTTTTGGTCATTTTCTCCAAAACCACCGCCCCGATTTCAACCAAACTTCTGCGTTGGACTCCCCTCGGACCCCCCGATGATATATCAGAGTTTGGAGAAATTTGAAGAAATTTTCTTTTTTGGTCAAAAAAAAAAAACATAAGCCGCGCGCCTGTCGTCTTTTTAAATTTGCCTGTTTGGTTTTTGGTCATTTTCTCCAAAACCACCGGCCCGATTTCAACCAAACTTCTTTTTTTTTTGACCAAAAATTAGAATTTCTTCAAATGTCTCCAAACTCGGATATATCATCTGGGGGTCCGAGGGGAGTCCAACGCAGCAGGTTTGGTTGAAATCGGGCCGGTGGTTTTGGAGAAAATGACCAAAAACCACACAGAACATTTTTGAAAAAAACGTCAAGCCCGCGGGTTACATTTTGGCCAAAAATGAAAAATTTCTTCAAATTTCTGCAAACTCGGATATATCATCTGGGGGTCCGAGGGGAGTCCAACGCAGCAGGTTTGGTTGAAATCGGGCCGGTGGTTTTGGAGAAAATGACCAAAAACCACACAGAACATTTTTGAAAAAAACATCAACCACGCGGGTTACATTTTGGCCAAAAATGAAAAAAAAAATCAAATTTCTCCAAACTCGGATATATCATCCAAAAACCACAAAGGCCATTTTTGAAAAAAAAGTCAACCCCGCGGGTTATATTTTGGCGAAAAATGAAACATTTCTTCAAATTTCTCCAAACTCGGATATATCATCCAAAAACCACACAGGCCATTTTTGAAAAAAACGTCAAGCCTGCGGGTTACATTTTGGCCAAAAATGTCTTCAAATTTCTCCAAACTCGGATATATCATCTGGGGGTCCGAGGGGAGTCCAACGCAGCAGGTTTGGTTGAAATCGGGCCGGTGGTTTTGGAGAAAATGACCAAAAACCACACAGAACATTTTTGAAAAAAACGTCAACCCCGCGGGTTACATTTTGGCCAAAAATGAAAAATGTCTTCAAATTTCTCCAAACTCCGATATATCATCCAAAAACCACACAGGTAATTTTTGAAAAAAACGTCAACCCCGCGGGTTACATTTTGGCCAAAAATGAAAAATTTCTTCAAATTTCTCCAAACTCGGATATATCATCCAAAAACCACACAGGCCATTTTTGAAAAAAACGACAAGCCCGCGGGTTACATTTTGGCCAAAAATGAAAAATTTCTTCAAATTTCTCCAAACTCGGATATATCATCCTAAAACAACACAGGCCATTTTTGAAAAAAACGTCAACCCCTGCTGGTTACATTTTGGCCAAAAATGAAAAATTTCTTCAAATTTCTCCAAACTCGGATATATCATCCAAAAACCACACAGGCCATTTTTGAAAAAAACGACAAGCCCGCGGGTTACATTTTGGCTAAAAATGAAAAATTTCTTCAAATTCTGCAAACTCGGATATATCATCTGGGGGTCCGAGGGGAGTCCAACGCAGCAGGTTTGGTTGAAATCGGGCCGGTGGTTTTGGAGAAAATGACCAAAAACCACACAGAACATTTTTGAAAAAAACGTCAACCACGCGGGTTACATTTTGGCCAAAAATGAAAAATTTCTTCAAATTTCTCCAAACTCGGATATATCATCCAAAAACCACACAGGCCATTTTTGAAAAAAAAAACGTCAACCCCGCGGGTTACATTTTGGCCAAAAATGAAAAATTTCTTCAAATTTCTCCAAAGTCGGATCCAAAAACCACACAGGCCATTTTTGAAAAAAACGACAAGCCCGCGGGTTACATTTTGGCCAAAAATTAAAAATTTCTTCAAATTTCTCCAAACTCGGATATATCATCCTAAAACAACACAGGCCATTTTTGAAAAAAACGTCAACCCCGCGGGTTACATTTTGGCCAAAAATGAAAAATTTCTTCAAATTTCTCCAAACTCGGATATATCATCCAAAAAACACACAGGCCATTTTTGAAAAAAACGTCAACCCCGCGGGTTACATTTTGGCCAAAAATGAAAAATTTCTTCAAATTTCTCCAAACTCGGATATATCATCTGGGGGTCCGAGGAGAGTCCAACGCAGCAGGTTTGGTTGAAATCGGGCCAGTGGTTTTGGAGAAAATGACCAAAAACCACAAAGGCCATTTTTGAAAAAAACGTCAACCCCGCGGGTTACATTTTGGCCAAAAATGAAAAATTTCTTCAAATTTCTCCAAACTCGAATATATCATCCAAAAACCACACAGGCCATTTTTGAAAAAAAAACGTCAACCCTGCGGGTTACATTTTGGCCAAAAATGAAACATTTCTTCAAATTTCTCCAAACTCGGATATATCATCCAAAAACCACACAGGCCATTTTTGAAAAAAACGTCAACCCCGCGGGTTACATTCAGAGGCGGGTCCACCGTGGTGGCACGGGGGGGCACGTGCCACCCCTGCAATCTGATTGGCCACCCCGTGTGCCCCCCCAATGGTCATTGTCCTGTCGTTATGTCAATCACTGCCACCGGTGACAGGTTTCTACACCGTTTTTTTAAATTACCGTAAATCTTAGACTGTTCGCGCAATCAAAAAAAAGGAACACGCGGTTTCTGAAAGCAGACATTCTGCGCTTTTCAGTGATATACAGGTCATTACGGTAATCCCAGGCACAGCGTCACAGCAGCCCCGGGAAAGCCGAGCTTTGAATGAGGAAGGAGAGAGTGACTGAATGTGACGGAGCTGTGTTGACAAGTGAGATTTTATTGGACTTTACGTGTATTTTAGTGTGTTTTTCACCGTGTGTTGTATCCGTGTGCTCTTGCTGTGTTATTTTCCATGGGTTTGCCTTTTTGAACTGTGTTTTTACCGTGTTTGCTCGTTTTTTTCGCCGTGTTTTTCCTATATTTTTTTCTCACTCTGGACATTTTGAGGAGGTCGTCCGGGAAGATAATTATACCCAGCACGTTCAGAGATGGAGGAAATTCATCTGAATTTGGGTGAGTAGTAAAGATTGATCATGTTTGTTTTGCTGTTTCAATTTCTGTTTCTTTCTTTGTTTTTTTATATAGGCTATATCTCTGCTGCTTCACTAAACACTTAATTTCAATATTCTTCTGTTGCTGTTGCAATATTATCCTGCTAGTTTCAAACAATATAATGTGGAATAGTAGTTTTGTTTATTTTACTGAAGTTGTCTTACTTTTATCTTTATCTTTATTGTGCTGTCATGTTTATTACTTTTTTTTATTCTACTGCTGATCAAGTATTTTCTTTGAGATGAATCTGATCTGATCTTTTTTACTTTCAGGATGTCTTCTGAAGAACAGCCATCAACAACACTACAAGTCTTTGCCAGCTGTTTTCCTGTCCCTACTTGCACTGGAGAGATGGAGAAAGCAGTAGCCTACACTGTCTACAAAAGAAACACTCAATGGAAATGTCAGCAGTGCAATGTAGGTCTCTGATTACAGCTGGACAGGCACTGCTGTTTGCAGTAAGTTACCAGCAGGGCCAAAAACGCCTGGACCCACTTAAGAAAAATGAGACCTAAAACAAACTACTGGTTCAAAATTGACATTGTTGTTTCTAGTTCTAGTTCAAAGTTCATTTTGTACATTCAAAATATTTTATCCATGTATATTCTCAGTGCCTTATTTAGTAAAAACCACAAAAAATTCAATTCTGTTTTTTGTGTTTTTCTGTTATTACACCCTGTTATAACACTTATATCACACAGTAGAGAAAAACAACTGCCAGATGTTGAAAGAAGAAGTTGTCCTGAAAAAAGGGACAAAAGCACATACTCAGCAGACTGTATTACACTTTTACAGCTAAAAAAACAAAATAAGTCCAGGTGGACTGGTTAATATTATATAGGAGATAAAGGCACTGCTACGTTTACCGTTTACTGTAGGCTCTTAATCAACTCTGTACAGCAAACATCCTATAGTGTTCTGTATAGTAAATATATAAAATGGTGTAAGATTGTTATTGCTCTCAATTTTCACCATTTGAGTAATGTTCATGCTAAGACTTCTTATTTACAAGACAGAGTTGATTATTGATTGACTATCATTTTAATATTGACAAGTGGAAAATGAGAAGGTCACACAGGCATCTTCCTTACAAGTTGAAAGATTTAATGTGGCCAATAAAAGCAAGATGAAGACGTGTAACTGTACAATATAACATTCAAGACAGCGATCAGTGGCAGCCTTAATTTTTGTTACTTTTGGGCGGCCCCTCCAGATTCACTGTTGGTACCCCCTGTGCCACCCCTCATAAAATATCCTGGACCCGCCCCTGCTGCTGACAGTATTTTGTTTTATATAGCTCGCTGTAAAAACTGGAGCAAAAGTCTGCTATTCTATTAGAATCATCAGTTATATCACCATTAATATTGAGTTGTTGGATTAAATTGAGCTTCCCATGATTTCTTTCTAGGTTAAAAAAATAGGCAGAATTCTGTTCTCCTTGTTCGATCCATCTCTTTCTTGATCTTACGAAGGCACCTTTAGCCTTAAGTAAATAGATTTCATTTAGTTTAATTTGTTCTGAGATCAAGTCTGACCGATCCCTTTCTGACATATCAGCAGGGCTCTTCTGTGATAATAAAATTATTTTAGAGACTACTTTCTCTTCCTCTAGTCTTTGATTTTTGGAGAAAGTACCACCATAGTTTCTTAAATATTGAGCTGCTTTAAATTTCAAAAGTTCCCAGTTGCTACCATAAACATCTTCAGCACTTGCCTTATTCCAAAACTCTGCTATTATCCTCTTTATGCCTAATTTAACAGTCTTGTGTTTTAAAAGAGAACTGTTTAGCTTCCAGTAAGCATTTCTATATGTCTTTGTGGAGGCAGAGTGCAATGGTATAAAAATGGAGACTGCATTATGATCAGTTAGTGGTGTTGTAATAATGTTAGCTGATATTTTATCAATGTTCAGATTATTAGAAACTAACCAAAAATCTAGACGCGATTTCCTGGTGGCACTTATGTTACTCCATGTAAAGGTACTGGCGTTATGATGATGATATCTCCACACATCGATTAAATTAAATTTTTGCATGAAGACTTTCAGGTTTTCATTGACTGCAGTAGAGTTACGTTGAGGCCAGCAGTCCAGGTTGTGATCAAGTATCATGTTAAAGTCTCCCCCTACTACAATACCTGAGATAGGAAAGTTATTAGAAGCATTTTGAATATGGTTTTCTAATGTATCCAACAGTATGTCAATATCATTGTGTGAATTATAGCCATATATGTTAACAGTTAACAATATTAATTTTTCAATGTCTACCACTTGGAGAATAAAATGACCTGAGGGATCACAAGTAGTTAATAACACGGATCCTGAAAAGTTGTGCTTTAAATTGGTAACACCGGCAGAATGTTCAGATCCATGAGCCTGCCACAACTCATTAGCCCATTGGGATCTCCAAAACTTTCGGTCATCAGGGACTGAATGTGACTGTTGGATAAAACAAAAATCAGTTTTGTGCTTCTTGACAAACAGAAAAAGTGCCTTGCGCTTAATATTATTTCTTAACCCCCTGGCATTGAAAGTAACAATGGATAAAGACATATTAACAATTAACAATGAATAGAACAATATAGTGAAAAAGATAGAATAAACTTTAAGAGTATTATCCTCCTTATCAGGAGCTGACCCATCTTAGGTTCTATGTGCAGTGAAACATATTAAATGTAAACATAGAGAGGCACCCATGTTTTGTTTTTTTTGTTTTTTTGTTTTTATGGCAATTGAACTCAACAAGCCATATAAAGTGTAAATCAGCAGGGCAACATGTAAAGAGTGACCTGGTGTTATCAAAAAACGAGGTAAAAAAGATTCCTGAGTGAAATTGTCTTTGCATTATCAAACCTTCAGCAAAACAGGGTGCATCTTAGAACACTTGAGTTGCATAAAACATAAAACATAAAAAGTCCACAAACCCGGTCGTTACTCTCTTTTCCAGTGCTTAGCGTGTGACGTGCGTGGCATGGGCGGGGCTTAACCGTCCAGCCGTATGTTCAACCAATCAGCGACGGGTGTCGACCCAAACACGGAAGAGACTCAAACAGTTGCGAAGGCGAAATTTTAGACTCTTCCTTTGACAAACAAATGTATCTTAACGTTATTATACGCGTTTAAAACAACAGAAACACATAGCATATTGTCAAATATAGTCTCAATGTTTTGTCTAAATGGCTTTGTCGTGGTTTCGAGTAGCTACGCCGCTGTCTTTTGCGGTTCTATCGTTTGCTGTCGCCGTCATTGGACAAACGCATGGTGAGTAACGTTAGATAAAGCAATGAGCACGTCGTGAAGTGGTGAAATGATGGGAAATGTCGCTGTGGCAGATTACCAGAGGGGACGCAAGCAGTGCACAGTGATTTTTTACAGTCTATGAGTGATTGACCTGACTGTACTGTACGTAAAACAGATAGCAGACGCTGTGTAGACTAACAGCGCCCCCACCTGGCTCCTTGTCCCCGCTATTGCTCCTTGTGTAACCCCGGGTCTGCTCGCAGGGATGCCGCCTCCTCTGCCTGTCGCCGTCGGTGTGTGCTCTCTGGCCGGGATGGCGCTGGTTTGGAGGGACATTAGCTCCAAGGTGAGGGGTGAGAACCGGACCCTGAGCGGCCTCTTGAGTCAGTATGTGGGGGTGAAGGCTCTGGGCTGGCTGGGCAGGCGGCAGAGGAAGAAACTTGAAGCCGACACGCTGAAAGTGAGGAGCGTCCAGGAGGAGACTCTGCTCAAACGCTTGAGTCAAAACGCAAACACATGTTACGGGAGACAGTTTGACTTCGGCTCAATTAAAGGTAAGAAGTGAAGCAACACTGTGGAAATTAGGTGTATGCATTTAGTGACGGTTAATAACCTGCACATGCAAAATAGCTGACAAAGGTTTGCCCTTCTGAGTGACTGTGACGTAATGTTATGTATTGGTTATATATGCTCAGAGTCTATAGGCTGCACACATGGCCAATGACAACAGGACTGACTATCTGAGTTCCTGGATACAAATTTCCAAACACCCTTAGCCCCACAAAAATGTCTAGCCTTAAAAAAAACGTATTAACATCAATCTGTTGATTGGTTTCATCATCAAACATGTATTTTCTTTTTCCAATACCCTTTCATTAATAGCCTGTTGAAGCCCACACGGGTGAAATGCATTGCTGCTTGACTTTTTAAATAAATAAATCAGTGTTTATACGACCCCTTTGTGTGCGGTGGAACTCCTTCCTTTTTTTGGGGACTTTATTCCTGACACCACCGGCACCATTGTGAGGTTCTGATCTGTGCTGTGCAAGGCAATCTCCTCCTCCTCAACCCTTTCATTAATATTAATGTTTTCTTTGGTTAATTACTCCATGAAATTCTCACCATAACTTAACTTCACATTGCTTGTTTTGTCCAAACATAAGGGAACTGAGCCTAAATCCCACAGAGAAACTAATTCTTCAAATGTTTCAATTTTTATAAAAGTCCACCCCTCTAGAAATTTGCACAAAGCTAACATTTGTATTTTATAATGTCATACCAATGTGGAATTAATGACACTCAATAAAACTTTATAAAGACATCAAAAAGGCATTTCGTTGTTGACCTGAGGAACTGTATGTATAACATTATAGTTTCAACTCACAGGTCCTCATCTCATGGTCAGCAAAATAGAGATTTACAAAATTAAACAAATGCAGAAATCAAAAATGATCTCTAAACAAACTTTACTTAATTTAAGATGTTTGTTCACAGTTCAGCTGGTGTTGTTTCAGACAGTGCTACCTTCAGGGCACGCCACCCCATCACCACATACGAGCACTACAGAGAGCTCATCAGACGCATCGCTGCAGGAGAGGATAAGGTGATT
Source organism: Trachurus trachurus (assembly GCF_905171665.1). Taxonomy (NCBI): domain Eukaryota; kingdom Metazoa; phylum Chordata; class Actinopteri; order Carangiformes; family Carangidae; genus Trachurus; species Trachurus trachurus. The sequence continues at coordinate 25,315,532 of NC_139913.1, read as the reverse complement.
ATTGCTGAGAAGCCACTGATCCTGGCCATGACCTCTGGGACATCAGGAGCCAGCGCCATGCTGCTCAGCACCAAAGACACCAATACTGAGTTCTTCTTGCAGGTGAGGCTGCTGCGTGGTCTTGATGATGAGTCAGCCCCTGTTACACACAAAATAAGATGATAATATTTATTTGTGTGTTTTCGTCAGGGAGTGACTGTGTGTTTGGATGCCATGCGTCAGGCATTCCCGGCGACCGACAGCCTCCAGCGCACAACCAAGTTCTTCTATACACCTACTTTTCGCCAGTCTGAGGCCGGTATTCCCATCGGACCAAACTCCTCCACACCAGCCTCGTCCCGCCACATGCTGAACCTCTACACCACCCCAGCACCTGCCTTTGAGGTACAATAAATACATTGATTAATATGGGAATTGCGTCTTCACCAAGTGATGAAACATTTATTAACAATTAATTGGATTCAATTCAGATTTAATTGCCAAGTGGTTTCAAGTGTCTGAGCTTTTTTTAAAAAATGTTTTTTGTTTGCTTGCTTTCAAAGCCTAATAGTATTTCTAAATGATTTCCAAAAAAAATGTTCTGTATGTGTCTCTGAAGGTTCCCAGTGAGAAGGACACTCTCTACCTGCACCTTCTGTTTGCCCTGAAAGATCCCAGTGTGGGAACGCTGGAGTCCAACTTTGCCTCCACAGTTTTTTACGCTTTCTGTGCCTTGCAGGTACTGCATCGTTCACTTCAGGAGGATTCACTGTTATAAAATGTATTATTCGGTGAGGATTAGAAAAGTAATCTTTATCTGATGTTCGCTGTCCTGCAGCATCGTTGGCAGGAGCTTGTCGGTGACATTGAACAAGGAAAGGTCAGCAGTGCTCTGGCGCTGGAGCCCAAAGTGAGGGCCAGGCTTGAATCTCTGATGAAGCCAGACCCAGGGAGAGCCGCTCAGCTCCGGGCCCACTTCCAGGATGGCTTTAGGGGAATCGCCAAGCGGCTGTGGCCTCACCTCCACCTGGCGCTGGCGGTGGATTCAGGCTCCAATCAGATATACGGAGAAATGTTGAGGGAGAATTACTGCCAGGGAGTTCCTTTCTACTCCCCCTTTTATGCTGCTACTGAAGGTACATCTGTGGGAACAGCTGCTGGAAATGACAAAGTATTTTGATTATAGAGTGGCCAGAATAATTCTCAGGTGTCAGGTGGAGGGTGTTTGTCCCACACTGTACTGTAAAATTCACATCAGGCTCTCCAATTCATGGTCAGCCAAACTAAGCATTAAATATACATTGAACAGAACAACAGTAAATAAATTGATGTATGTCAGAAGTGTTCACAGTAAAGTAAATAATCCATTGATTTCCTATTTGCTACTTATGTTGTTAGTCATTTACAATATAAAGTACTTTTATCAAGCCTCAGAATCAAAGATGCAAATGACTTTTGTGTTTTTCTTCATTGTTGGCTAATTAAGAAATTAAAGACGCCAGCATTTTTGATTCAGATAATTGTGCCGGCAGTTTATGATTTACATGATTATGCACAGCTCCACTACTTCCTGAACATAAGCCAGCTCCTTTATTCCCTGGGGGGGGGGGGGGGGGGGGGGGGTGCAGAGCAGCGCAGTCTCCGCCCACCCTCCAGAGGTGCATTGCTAATGAGCTGCTGGTGCTGTGCAGAAGAAGAGCCCTGAGAAATGGCACAGGTTTTGTGATTTTGGCTAAAAACTTCATAATCACAATTTAAAGACCACAGAGAATGCTTTAAAATAACCAAAAAGGGTCGCGGGAGGGGGACTTAAAGTTCAGGAAGTAGTGGAACTGTGCATAAAGCCTATTGTTCAATCAAACATGAAATCTCAACATCATTAGTTTTTAACCCCAAAGGTTTAATTAAGGTATGAGCACGAATGAGAGATGGCACCAATTTCACAATTTCTTCTTCTTATGATTAATTCTGTATTTACAAGTTAGAAAGTATTCCACCTGCTTTAATTGAATGCATGTACCCCTGCAGGTCTAATCGGGGTGAACCTGTGGCCTCAGGAGCCGGGCAGACGTTATCTGCTGTGTCCTCGCTCCATGTTCTGTGAGTTCCTGCCAGAGAGCAGCCTGGAGGAGGAGATGCCGGACACTCTGCTGATGGAGGAGGTGACGGAGGGACAAAACTATGAACTTGTCATCACAAATGCGTCCGGACTCTTCAGGTATGATTTGTTTTGTTTTTTTCCTGTACTTTACTTAATTAATTACTGGTTATTGTGCTGTGGTTTCTCTGGACTGTAATGACAGAATGATGAAGTAAATATCAGCCTTTTGTTTTCTGGCTCCACTACACAATCCAATTCATTAGATTCACATGACGTCACTGTGTTTCTGCGCCGCCATATTTGTGTCCGAATCAGGGCAATCTGGGCACAGATCACAGCGTCACGTTACCAGAACAAGTGGAGTAGGAGGAGGAAATCAGCAAGAGACCGAAAATTGACGTTATTTGAAATATGTCAGGATTATATTGTGCTGTTGACTGTGATAGCAGTCGCCAAAAAACCCCGGACTGCACTTTTATTCCATCCCAAAAGACGTAAAGTTATAGGCGGAATAAATAGTTGACTGCAGGCAGTCTATCAGTGGCAGCGTGGGCTGTCTCACAAAAAGTGGGGATTCACTTTTTTTTTTAATAACATGGATATATTGAATTCTGCATTTTGATTACTTTCTTATTAATTACTCACTGATTCTGCATTTAGGGTCTTTTATTTCTGTATAACAGACCGTTGCTAAGTAAAACGGGCCGTTGCTAGGGACGCCGCTCTGATCAGCGGAGCAGGGCAGAAGAACTATCAAGGATTTTTACCTTGTGTTTCATTTTTACCAGCTTCAGACTAATTGTGATGTTAGAAAAATGACTTGTAGCTTGTTAGAGGGAGAGTGGAGGCTCTCTGCCTCCCTCACCGCTGCTGGAACCAAACCTGCGATCAGAGCGGACAGACCGGACGGGCCAGCGCAGTGTCACAGCTGTGACCAGCTGTGTCTGTGCCACCGCGAGTCCGTGACACAAACGTGTCCCGTATCGTCATCTCTTATGACAGACAGGACGACATAAATGCGCACATCGTAACATTTACATGATAATTCATCAATCTACTGATTGATTATCAAAAGCTCGTTGAAAACAACTACACACGAGTCGACCGATTAATTAATTAATTAATAAACTGTGTAATAAGTGGGATAATATAGAGTTAGTCTGTTGTTATAGAGATATAAACCCAGACAGGATGTATGAAACCCTGTCATTTTGTCAAGAAACTGTCATTTCCATCCTGCGGTTTGCATGCTGTCATATGAGGAGACCTGTCAAATCGGACACAAATATGGCGGCGGTCCCTTCGACGTGACGTCACTGCAACCCATGAATATGCTCTCAACAGTATAATTACCTTTTTTAAAATTTGATGTCTTGACAGCTACACAAGTGACACTGGTATGTGGTCTATTTTTCAGATACCGCCTTGGAGACATTGTGAAAGTAGTCGGGTTTCATAATCAGTGTCCTATCGTTGAGTTTCAGTACAGGTACAGTATAAATAAATAAATACAGGTATAACATCTGCATGTAAGTTGATTCGCTGGCTGCTCAGGTAAATCTTGAAGCAAAAATGTTTCATCGCTGCTTCTCTCCTGTCAGACGAGGTCAGATGTTGAATGTTCGAGGGGAGAAGGTGTCTGAAGTATTGTTCCTCGACTCTCTAAAGAAAGCCGTCGCTCAGTGGCCGGGAGCTCAGCTGGTCGACTACTGCTGCGCCGAGAGTGGTATCCTGGGTAAGAATATCTACTATGTAAGTACTATGTAATTATCAGTTTGCACTATAATGAAATGTCACTTCATTGTGGTGTTGTAGGAGATACAATAGGTGGCTCAGATCCTCATTACCAGGTGTTTGTGGAGCTGAAAGGTGTGAGGAACCTCACAGAGGAGCAGCGATACAAGGTAAGACAAACCTACACACCTGCAAAAATACAGTGTTTTTGCACAGTAGCAAGAAATCACTTTGTATCGTCTTTCTCTTGATTGCCGTCTTCTCTCCTTCCCTCCAGTTGGACATGTCTCTCCAGCAGGGCTCGGCTGTTTACAAGTCTTTCCGTATCAAAGGCAGCATCGGACCAATGAGGGTGCAGCTGGTGGCGGAGGGAGCATTCCAGGAGCTTTGTAAGCAGATGATGTCGTTTTCGAACACCTCACCCAACACTTTCAAAATGCACCGGGTGCTGCGCAGAAAAGAATACGCTGATTTCTTATTGGGAAAAACGGTCTCCTGAAACCTCCTGTTGTGGGGACTGAGAATGAGACGAAGCCTGTGACTCTGACTGTGGTGAGCGCTCACTGACCAACTGACGGACACATGGTGTTGGTGGATTGTGCCTTTGTCACAAACACATATTTGACAATTAAACATGTTTATTAGGCTCATTTTCACAATATTTATAATTTTATGAAAGTGCACTTGGTGAAAACTGCCGCATACATGTATCTAATCTGTTGATTGTGTTGCCTTATAACAGGTGAGTGATATTCATAAAAAAAAAGTGTTTAACATTCTTGCCTCTGTGTTTTTTTGCGGCCATATGGAGAAAAAGCAAATGAACATTAGAAAACTCACATTGCTGCTTTGTTTATATTGCTACATGTTTTTCAGATATTATCCTTTCAACAGATACCATCTGGTGTTATTGGATGTTTTGGCTGCACCTGTGCAGTCACCTGTGAGGATTAAAGTAGCACCTGAAAGATTTACATGTGAAAGTAAACTGTGTCTAAATCTAAATCCCAATCATGAAGTGGAGCTGCAAGATGTAAAAGCAGCGTGGATCCTTTAAAGTTTATATTTCTATATGTAAAATCCTGTTGTGGGTTATGTCCTCTCAGACTGTAAATGATCAAAGAAAACCAGAAGGTGAAATTCTCGGATATTTCATCTTATCAGGAACGAACCTCATCTGGACTCATTAGCATTACATGTTCTGTCTCCTGGCAAATCTTTTTTCATTTTTACAAAAACATCAGAGCTGTTACTCCATCTTAATAAGCTTTCCCCTCAGAGTCACAATTGTTTAATAACAATGTTAATATTTTTTAATTAAATTGCCAGCTGCAGATTTGTGTCCACTTTGAGCCTTGAGGATGATTCAGAATAGAAGTTCTGTTGCGTCTTATTTACTGGTGGAAAACATGTTGGCTGGCGTGGGTTTTATTTGCTTTTCACCATCTGACCAACTACATTTGTTTTTACAAAAAAAAAAACACTGGTCCCAGCAGGGTTTTATCATCAGCCACTAGAGGGGGCCAGTTCAGTGTGTAAGACATACAGAAACAGTAGCTGTCATCTGCTTCAGGTGCCCAGATTCACCACTTATATGTCTCATGATGCTCTCTGTAAATCAAACAGATCAGAAGCAAGCAATAATCTGATCTGATTTTATATTAAAGATTAAAGAGGGTATGGACTTGGACTATTTCCTGACTTCAACCTTATTGTCTTAAATGAGATTTTGCCCCAACGACATCAGTCATTGTTAAACATGGACATCTTTGCAGTGAACAAGCGCCTTTCTGAAAGACTGTCAGTCTCATGTGTTGCATGGCACGCCTCTCTCCTGCAGGTCTTGCAAAGTGGGCTAATATTTTTAGTAATGTCCCATTTCAGCAGAGATTTGACGCTGCTCTGGCTTTATTTTGGCTTCACAGTGCGATCAGATGGAAGCAACCGCAAAGTGATAAAAGCTAAATTTACCACATCGAAGCTCGGACCAAATGGCCTTTTCATGAAATGGTGACGCAAAGGAAGAGAAACTAAGAGGCTGTTTACCTCTGTGGAGGTTTTAAAGTTTAACCTGAGGAAGTGAGAGTCTCTTGCTTTCCTCATGTTCCCCAACACCTCAAAGGTCAGGGGCTCATTGGCTATTGACTTCCGATTCTGAAACAAAGACAGATTAATTTGCTCTGGAGAACTGAAAGCACAAAAAATGCCACTGGACTGTTGCTTTTCTTTATTATAGCAGGTGAACACTGTAAACGTGCAACTTGTGTTGATTATTTCAGGCTTTAACGTCAGATGAAGAGTGATATTAAACCATAAGTCAACAAAACAACCCAAACTAATGAACCCAAGGAGGCAAAAAACAAGCTGCTTTTCCCCCTGTACAATCTCTTTTGTGAATTAAGTATTCACAGTTTCTCAGACCAACTGTGATAAACTGAGTGGGAATGAGGAGAAGCTACTCACTGATGATAACACAGTTTTATTGTGAGAATATGATTATGAAATTAGGCATGTTCCCAGTCACTTGATCCAAGCTGTGACTGTTTTTTATTTTATTTTAATTCCCATTACAAATTCCAGTCCTTTTCTATGTGGAGCTTAGTGAGAATGTGGTGTGTATCTTCCTCTCTCTGTCATTCTCACATGCCTGGAGGATTTACACACACACACACACACACACACACACACACACACACACACACACACACACACACACACACACACACACACACACACACACACACACACACACACGGAGCTTCTGTGCACATCTGCTCAGGCACAAGTTAATTCAATGTAAACAGCAGAGATTTGAGAATGACAGGCCTGATTTCTCAATGGGTTTGCTGTGTGTGAAGGAAGACGTGTTTAATTGAGAAAAGAGATGTTGCATGTGGAGTGAATGATGCTGGATATGAAGCCCGTCTATCTCACAGTATAAATCAGGATTACAGCACTGCAGTTTTTCATTCACGTTTAAAATGTTTACAGATAATCTTTTTGTTGTTGTTGTTGTTGTTGTTGTAAATATCAATAAACAGCCAATTCTTTTTGTATTAAATCAAGTGATATCCCCATTGGGTTTCATATCCAGTAGACATTCAGACAAGCTTGGAACTATGGGAAATGTAGTTGGGATTATATGTCACCTGGCTGTCTGTGCGTCACTCTGTTGTATTAGACTGTGGAGTAGATAGTGGGCATGTTTTATGGATTAGCCTCTTTATTAGAGACAAGCAGAGATGGATGAACTACAAGAAGACGGAACAACGAGAGGCCATTAAAAATAAATAGCAGTGAATGGCTGCCAGGGCTTGAAAAGGATCCGAGAGGGGGAACAATACCCTGTTACAGTCTGCGAGACAGTCTTTTACTTTCACTGCTTGTTGGTGTTTTTTCACCCGTTTTTTCCTCCGAACAGAGCTCACCTGTGCAGCCTGATGGATGGATTAATTACTTTCCACATTTTAATCACATTTTTCTCTGCTGAATTTACTGACTGACAAAATGTTAATGAAGAGTTTACAAAGTGTCATCTTCTTAACCCCCTTCCACACACACACACACGGAGTCAGTAATTGCCTGAATTTCACCCAATTACCATTATTAGGATCCATTTAAAATTCAATATTAAAGGTGCCTAGCGTCATTATCATCAACCACTTCTTTAGCCCGGTAATTCAGAGAAATCTGCAGTATAGCTGTCAATCAAGATCAAAGCCATACTTGTATTTCATCTTAAATATTTCAAGTTTCATTGAAGAAAGATCATCAGTGCCACTGCAAGAAAAAAAAAAATTTATATTTCATTTCTCAGTCATTTTGGGTGGATTACAAATTTGCATGAAGCTTCACTTCAGTAAATATGTTTTAAAGATTTTTTTTTCTTTTTCTTTGAAAGACTAAAACTTTCAAAGCCATTACGTCACATATACTGTAAGCTACTTCACATGCTCTTGTGCTACAAGTCCTGACAGTCTGATGCAAATTTAAAAACAGAGGAGAAGGTGCTTGGATTAATAAAAAAAAAATAAAACACTTAAAAATGACATTGTTGTTGAAGAATCTCCTCTGTGTTTTTCTGGGTACCAGTAAATCTATACGACCATCCTCAAGATACACATAAATCACAGTGACAATTCTGCTCCCCAGCTCAGCAAAGCTCAGACCTTTTAGTCCGGCTGAAAACCTTATCACCTGCTTTAAAATGAACAGAATTGTCTCAGTCTTCTGCCCATTTCCCCACAATCCACTCCTTTCAAAAGATGTCTACATTTTAGTATGGGACACAATATATTAAAATGTTCAATTCAAACCCTGTGCTAGACTTTTCCACCATTCAACATCTTAAAATAATTATCCATCTAAATATCAGGTTTCCTAATGCAGTTTACAAACGTAAATATTTAACGAGAGTCCCATTAATTACATTAATGCCAGGCTCATCTTTCCCTGATGACTGCAATATCTAATGAGATTACTGTTGACAAATAAAGTTCATTACAAATAGACCAGGTATGTTTTCAGATAAACATCCCTGTCTGGAGGTATTTCCCTCGTCAGCTTTTACGCATCGCTGTTTGCTTGGGTCAAAGTGAGCTAAGACACAACATTACTTTGGTGTGTTCAGCATCAAGTCTTCATGAAAAACATCTCAAGGCTTATCCTTTTAATCCGCTCTTAGCGGCTTTCATCCCGGAGCTTTAATTCTCTCATGAGGATGCTGTAGAGGCTGAGAGGGCAACAGTGACCAGCTCCATCCAGAAGAGACCAGTTTGAAACAGTCATATTCTAGGAATGGGATTGGAGGACTACAGTCATTACAGCGTAACCAACTCCTTCACTCAGCAAAGTGTGCATACGAAAATAAAGAAATGTGAATATTTCCCCCACAGACACACATTTTCCAGCTTTCCTCCGAGACTGACTCCCATGGGGAGAACAGCACAATAGGACACAGCCCAGCTCAATACAATAGGCTGCAGTGAGCGACACGCAGGTAATCCATCTTTCCTTGATTTGCAGACATTCACACAAAAGCCATGTGCTGATAGTAGCACTGTGGAGTGTAATGGTGCTGTCACCTGCTCCGAAAGCATCCTCCCTTCCTCCCTCCCCTCCCCTCCCCTCCCATCCTCCCTCCACGTCTCGCTTCTCACTCTCACACCCTCTCTCTCTTTCTCTCTCCCTATCTTTCTCCATCTCTCTCTCTCTATACCCCCGCCACAGATGAAACCAGGTCCCCACAGAGGATGCCAGCGTCTCATTGGCTGGAATAACACAGGAGTGGATGGGAGCAGGAGCAAGACAGAGACACAGAGAGAGAGAGGCGAGGAGGGGAGAAAGCTCAAGAAGATGCAACTACTCTGCCACAGCATCCTGAGTACTGAGCTGAGGGATGAGAGAGGTGTAGACACATGCTCTGCCTTTGTTCCTTTGTTTTTGTTTTTTTTTGTCTTGCAGATTCTTGCTCTCCTTCTAGATGGAAGACACGGTGGACTTAAAGGATAACTTCCTCCACGTTGCTGCTTTAATGAGCTCCCGGGCTGAAAGGTGCAGGCAAGCAACAGCTGGGCTGACAGATCTGAAGCTCTCTGGATGTTGGCGTCACCTGGACCTGATCCCTCCTTGTTGACCGAGCAGCTGCCGGTGATTGCTACTCTTAATTTCCACTTATCTGAGCCGCCCCGAACCCCTGCATTGTTGAAGTGAGCTATTTTTGCCCCCCCCCCCCTGCACTATTGCCTGGGAGAGACATCGCACAGAGAAAGGGGTGGCTGGGTTTTTTTTTTTTTTTTACTGTAAATGTGTTTCCCTGCCGCTGCCACTACTCTGTCTCCCTCGAAGTCTCCTGCACCTGCTGAGAGCCCCTGGAAGCCACCTGCTCTGATTCTGGGATGGTGTGACCTCGAGCCAGCTGTTGGCCGTCCCACATCTGGGTCAAGATGCCGGTGATGAAGGGCCTCCTGGCCCCCCAGAACACCTTTCTGGACACCATTGCGACGCGCTTCGATGGCACCCGTAAGTACGATGGAAACACAGAGGATAATTACTTGTAGCTTTTCCACACTCTTCACTCTGATACTTCCAAAATAACCCCAAAATGGTTGTGTCCTGTGAACCAGTGGTTAGAGTGGCTCACCGTGTAATTGCTGTGTCCCCACTTTGAATGTGGCAGGGGTTGCATAACATCTCCTCTTTCTCCTTGCCTTCATTTCCTCTCACCTCTCCTATCTAATGAAGACAAAAGATACATTGAAAATAAGTAACAAATAAAAATCTTTGGGGAGCTTGAGGATAGTTCTCATCACAGGAAATGAAAAAGACTTGACATTTATTTATATATTTATTTTTTTTATAAGGTAGAAACATACAAAGTCATTTCAATACCACCACACTCATACAGAGCTAAACAAAAGCATGTATTTGTGTTAACATATCCCCCCAGCTATTACTCTCCCTTTCATTTTACAATGTTTTAAATAGGAACATTTGAACAAAAGAAGTCACATTTACTCATTTTTCCATCAAGATTAATAGACTAGTACTTCAAGCCTTGTAATAGAGGAACTTAAAGCAGTTCAGGTCTCCATGATCTTATATATCTGATCCATTTGGACCACCAACTCTTACATTTCTCCGAATGCAGTTTTAGAGCAAATGTCAGTCTCTCCATGATGTAGATTTGGTGAATAGTCCCTTGCCAGTCTTCCAGTGTCGGTGCGTTGGGTTGTAGCCATTTCCTTGTTATAGCTTTCTTTGCTCCAATAAATAATATCGTCATTAAATATTTGTCCGCTAATGATTGGATATGTAATGCCATGGTACAAAAATACATTGAGCTGACATCAAGTTGTATAGTCATTTGAAACATATACTCCAGACTATCAAGAATGTCATGCCGGAAAGATGAAAGTTTCGGACAATCCCAAAATAAATGATAATGATTGGCCACATCTGAACCACACATCCTCCAACAATTTGTTCCACTACCCTGGTGTCTCTTCTGAGCAGGTGTTATAAAAAATCTCACTATGTTTTTCCATCCAAACTCTCGCCAGTTGTGTGAAGATGTGGTTTTCCATTGTAATTTACAAATATTTTCCCATTCATCCCCAGATATGACCAAATCTCCCTCCCTTTCCCATCTACATTTAATATGCAGGCTGTTTGAATTTGAGGCGTCTTGGAGACCGTTGTATAATCTAGATATAAATTTCTTTCCACACCCTGATTTATAAATTGAAACGAAAACCTTCAGGATGTCACTTCTCTGGTCCTCTGTCAAAATTGTATTTAATCGATTCCTTACTTGGAGGTATCTGAAAAAAATCCTGCCTCTCTAAGTCATGTTCCCTTTTGAGATCGTCAAAACTTTTCACAGACCCATTGTGTATAAAGCAGCAGGAAGCCGTAAGGCCCCTTTCTGACCACATTTTAAATCTATTGTCTGTCCTATTTGGAATAAAATCCATGTCATAAGCACAGACATTTATTTATTTTCATCACAAGTTGAGTATGAGCAAGATGCATCTGGTCTCATGACAGTTTCTGATGTGAGCCATACATTGACTGAGTAATGCAACATCTGCTGCTGGTCGCACTGGGATGTAGAAAAAAAAAGTTTGTTTGCACTTTTACAGTAAAGACACAGGCAGAGAATTGATCCTCAGAAACAATGTTGTCTTTCACATTTGTTTCACACTTAGCTCCAAACCAGCCTCTGCAGCCATTAGCCAGCGCTGCCATTTCTGCCTGGCTGGTGTCTCTTGTTTTTTTACCTCGTGCCACCTCAGGGGAGGTTGTGGCTCGTTGTAAACAAATGCCGTGGGGACGTCTGTGTTTGTTCACTCGTCGATTCAGCCTGTCCTCCCTCAGTCAGGTGCAGTGGCCTGAATGAACGGCTGTTTCACACTTATCCTCCGAGCCGGGCCCCTCGGTTCAACTTGGGGAAATAAATGCTGTGAAATGGGTGACATTACTGTGTAATTGACGTGTGGGGTATGCAATTATGGCTTTAACTAGTGAGTCAGGCGTCTTAATGAGGTGTTAGACGATCTCTCCGGAGCTTAAAGCAGCGTGATATGCTGCTCATCAGGAATTGTTCTCATGTCTAAATGTAAGGGTAGTTTGAAATTTAAAAATGTGTGGAGACTTGTGGGATGAGAATGTAAACACGTTGACTCCTTGAGAGATGATGTGGGTAGTGCTGAGTTCAGCTGGAGGACCAGGGGTCATGCCCTCATGTTGCGTCCACCCAGATGAAGAGTCCTCCAGCTGAATTAGCCCTGTGCCAACTCCAGAGGGCTGTTCCGTGGTTGAACCTCTTCTCTGACCTCCCTGTGTGAGAGAGCAAGAGGCAAAGAAACACTTCCCCTTCAGGCTCAGTGATGTTTCTACTGTAATGTTTAATGTCATTTCTTATAAAGACTAATAGCAATATATATTTGAAGAAAAACCTTCCTGATCTGCCATTTACTCTGCTTGTTATTTTATTCAGACATTGTTGATGTTAGTGTCTACAAAGGAACCCACATCCTCTATGAAAATTTGCATGGCTACAAATTTGTTTATCTCCTTAATATTCACAGAAGTCACTTCTGCTTTGCTTCACTGTTGCAAATGCTTATCCGTCCTTCTGCATGACACTTAATGGCCGTTTAGAACAATAGACAAGCAGCAGGATACTCGTCTTTGCAATCCACAAGCCAGTTTTTCTCACTTCCAAGCCATTCTCAAAGCCACCATAAGGCCGTGGCTCCTAGAGGAGTGGCAGTGTGCCCAATCGCTCAAAATAACTTCCTTCCTGTTTCCGGGGCAACTGGGTCCCGCCACTTGACAAGGATGATGCTTGAGCACTTCTTTCTTTTTTGGAAAAAGATGGTCCGCTAAAAAGAAAGCACTTGAACTTGCTTTTCCAATCAAGGACTTTTAGAGGGCAGGTTGTTGTAGAAAGGCACATCTTAAAACAAGTGGCGCTGTGAGTCACACAGGTGTATCACCTCAAACTGTCTTCAACCTGCTGAAGCTTAAGATGGATTTCAATATTTGCCTCTCTCTCCCTCTCTCTCTCTCTCTCTCTCTCCCTCTCTCTCTCTCTCTCTCTCTCTCTCTCTCTCTCTCTCTCTCTCTCTCTCTCTCTCTCTCTCTCTCCCTCTCTCTCTCTCTCTCTCTCTCTCTCTCTCTCTCTCTCTCTCTCTCCCTCTCTCTCTCTCTCTCTCTCAATTCAATTCAATTCAATTCAAATTCGCTTTATTGGCATGACAGTTAAAAGAACTATGTTGCCAAAGCATTAGTAATCAATGACACAGTACAACTCATGAATATATACAACAATATACAAATAAATAAAAATATACATAAAATGATTTACCCTATGCGTGTGTGAGAGCATGCATGTGTGTGCTTGGGCATCATTAGACTGTTGCAAGTTGTTATATACTATATAAAACATACACATATTGTTCTTAAATGACTCTAAACTCTCTCTCTCTCTCTCTCTCTCTCTTCGAAAACTATGATAAAATACATCATTAGTTGATGTCCCTCTTCTTTCAAAAACTTGCTTCACCTGCTGTTTGACTTTCACTGTGGAGACTGATGACTGAGCAAAGTTTTGCACTAGAAGGCTGCTCACCTGCTGAGGATGGATAGTTTTTCCCAGTATAAGACAAATTTTATTAAAAGAACAACACTGTTCCTGTCCCTTACAGCTCATAGTTTGTCTCTCAGTTTATTCCCAATGTACAATTTTTCAGATTTTCAAATATTTCAAAGGAAAAAAAACATCAAACATCCTAACACAAAATAATAAAATGTACATGTTTTACATACAAGATCAAACGTTATGCTGTATCAGAGTAGTTTTCACAATAATGCTTACATGTTTTTTTATTTTATTTCATAATATGAAATGTAGTCTCAGCAAAAATGCTTTCAAATCCCACAGTCCAAACAGCCTCTTTCTAGACTTCTATTGACATTATATGTCTAATTTATAGCAACCAATCACTGTAATTATTTTTATTTAATGGTCCTGTGTAATATTGTCACTCATTTTATGTAAACAGCTTTTTTTTTTGCAATGTTTAGTATTCATTACAGACTATAAAGTTAGGGTTAGTCACACTATATTAAACCTTTGTTGTTAATTAAATACGTATAATACCAAATCTCATCATACATTACAACAAACCTTGTAGGAGAAAAACAAAAACGTATACTAAAGTCAAAAACAAACCTGATACATGTCACATATTTTCAGTTGGTTCAGTCCGCCCATCTGGTAAAAAGAAATGCTTTTAGATCAGCAAAACAAAAGAAAGCACAACTGCTGACTGAGCAGCCTTGCAGTCACACAGTGTCCAAAATATTTATCTAATGTGTCACTCCACCACAATCCTCATCTTGTCTGCTGTGTGACAGTAAGTGCAGTTTATACCAAATAATTATTTATCTAGACATCGCTGTCCGTCTTATTACATTATTTTTCCCAGCATGCCTATAAAATCTGATTTCTCCCACAATGCAAAACAAGTGTAACTACAGGTACACTCTGCTGGGACCTATAATGGAGCGTTTTGGCTTTAAAAGCGTGACATCTGTTTCTCAGTCAGTGTCTATTGTGCAGCTTCATTGTCCACATTTTCATGCCATCAGTGTTTTTTTTTTTTTCCTCTGGTGTAATTTCTCCAGTCTGTGGCTCCGAGTGAGAATTATATTCACAAAATATTGATTGGATTAAGCTTGACCTTAGCAATAACATTTACCAACACAGAAAGCAATTTTAAGTTGATCTTAATTTTACAGCTTCTGGACCGAGGAAATTGCTTGTCTGTAGCATATAGACTCGAGCACAAAAAGCAAAATGTCAGAACAGGTTAAGTCAGTAACCTTTGGCACTGCACAGTATTTGGCTCATAGCAATGTCAGTCTTCCTGTTCCCCAGAGAAAAATTTGTGCGTGTGTGTTTATTTAGTGTGGTCTGTTCTCTGGGCTTTTGTGTTCGTCATGTGTTTGTATGTACAGCATGCTGATGTGACATAAGCGTCCGTGTGTTGCATGTTGTCAATCATCTATTGGTCCCCGTAGGGAAATTCTCAGAGGTCAAAGGTCAGGGTCAGGTTAAAGAACGGCACTTCTTGAGCTGTGTTTTGGTCCGGGGCACATCAGCGGGGCAGATGTTTGTTGTCACATAGGCTAAAACCCTAGTGACAGCCCCTGTGCCGTGCTCGCTACATGCGTATGCGCACGCGTGTGTGTCACACGCCTGTCCTTTACACCCACACACACACCTCCTGCAGGCTCCTTTACACGACCTCCCTGCCGGCGTTTTCACATCGACAGCAGCACTCGCCTCGCGGGGCTGCAGAACCACAGGGCAGCTGCAGGCAGAGATAAGAACGGGTTTATTTCCCCCCTAAACACTTTTCTGTTAAAAGCCAACCAAGGAACCAAAGGGGGAGACAGAGGGGGCTGTCAGATTGAACCTTGTGGAGCTCATTGTTACACAGCTGATGAGCAGCTCTTAATAGGCAGCTGCAAAGGCCAGAAGACTGCAGACCGTGGATAGCTGGAGCTATTGTGTGGCTCCACGCTTTGCTGCTTCTCTTGAAGCTCCTGGTATTTACTTTTTTACAGATGCAGAGTTTGATCCCAGTGTTGATTTGTCATTGAAAATAAAATCATCCAGTAGTTAGAGTGAAGGTTTGATACCTAATATAAGTATATTTTTTTCCAGAATAAGAAACTGAAATCTAAATCTTCTCCCAGTGCACAGGTTTGTATCTTACACAGCAGCTCCACCTCCATCAGCGGTGTCTGAATGTAGGTGTGTGAGTGGGTGTGAGGCTTTATGGAGCACTTTGCTAAATGCGATAACATACAGTAACTGTGGTCCTTTGTGCCATTCACAGGCGTCAGATGCCAACATCACTGATACTGCAGCTCCAGATGTTGTCACTTGTAAATGTAGAAAAAAATGAACCAGTGTTTGATTTAATATGCACTGACTCTCCTCGTGCCTCTTTACCAAACCGGTGACCTTTCCCCCTACAAGTCCACTTCTCTTTGCGCTGTCACCCATCTGCCCCAGCAAGTAATTACATGCTACTGGATGGTAATTAGCTGCTGATGCACAGGCCGAGTCTCATGGGCTTCATCAGTCTTATTACACGCCAAGGAACTTTTGCGACTCGGACGTGGTGGAGGCTGCTTGTTGCTAACAGTAGCATGCTGTGTTATCATGTCAGATTACAGTTGTAGCGAGTCAGCACAGATGTGTAATTAAGGAAGCTGGCGCGGCGGAGCGGCCACTCAAAGCAATATCCCTGAGAGGATTATGGCCTAAGAATTGAGGCATTGTCACAATCACACATACAGTACACACACAAACTGTTGTTCATGTGGGCGATGGATTGCTTGTTTACAAAGTTAACAGAGAAGGAATGAGTATGAAATTGTAGAAACTCGTGTGAGACTTCAGAGATGTTTTTATCCACTGGTAATGACTGGTTTCCAGGATATTAGGTTATCCACTCTGAAAATAAAATGCATTTTAAATGAGTTGTTTGGCATTTTGGGAAATGAATTCATTTGTTTTTAATGCCAAAAAGGAAGACTTAGATGAAAATGTATAACTGTTTCCACTGTCTATAAAGAAGACTCTGACATTAACACAAAGACTGGTAGAGATGGTAGATAAACAGCTCACAGGTCACCTACCAACACCTCTAATGTAAACTTTGAAATCCAGAAAGCAAAATGTCAAAGACGTCGATTTAATGTTTAAAGAGACCTCTGAACAGATCCCAGCTTTCTCTTCTATTTCCAGTGTTTATGCTAAGCCAAGATAAGCAGCTGCCAGCTCCAGCTCCAGCTTTATGTGACATGACAGTGATATCAATTTTTCAATCTAACTCTAGGCAAGAAAGCAAGAAAAAGTATTTCTCATATCTTAAAATGCCCCCCCCCCCCCACCACCACCACCAAAAAAAAACAAAAAACAAAAAAACAAAAACCAAAAACTGACTGGCACCTGATTAAATCATCCATAGAGGTTAAAACATAGCAGCTTGAATGAAGCTTTTCTGAATCATTTACTACATGGGACTAATGTAACCCACAGTGTGGAGCAGCAAAGTTCACCTAGCTCCAAACACAGCAGCATAAAAGTTTTTGTGTTTTTTTCCTTCATGGCTCATTGGTTTCAAAACATCCTTATGAAGTGATTTATGACTCCACCTGCTCTTGACCCATTTGAAGGACCGATTTAGGGATGCTGAGTAGAGATGTACCTATTCTTAGGTAAATATTACATAAACCAGAGATGAATGCAGCAGCTCTCCAACACTTGCTGGCTCACCGAGTTGGGGTGTCAGGAATTTATAGAACATGAAAACGAGGGCATGTTGGGTTTTTTTCTTTTTTTCTCCAACAGGACAGGCAATCTCATCTTGTTCAGCCATTGTTTCTAGGGCAATTTATTTAGATTAGAAAAAATTTAACCAAAATGCCTGAGCTTGCACAAAAGACTCAGAAGTTGTGACTCTTTGTGGGGGGAAAAAGCAACAGTCTCTCTCCATGAACCACACATTCACAAAGGCTGCAGAACCAAGATACTTCAGTTTCCATGTAACTGAGATGGGAGGGGGAACTGTAGGAAGACATGGCGTAGCCTCCTCTCCCGTTGATGGATCCGACTAATGCCTGTCTTCTTCCTATAATTCCATAGTGACAGTTTAGTTGCTGCTCACTGCACACTCAAGAAAGGTTGTCACTGCTCAGAAAAGACATCCCCTACAGACTGCTTGCCGCTCTGTCTGGCCAATTAAAGATTGTGGAAAGTGAGGGAGCAGCTGCTTAATACTCCTCCTTTCTTAGGCCCGTTCTCTGTGGATTCTGTAGATCTCAGACTGTCTGTCTACGTACGCACGTGCTGCCTCTTCTGCTTGGCATTCAGACAATGTGATGTTGCTTTCAGTTAATCAGCAGCAACATGCCACTTTGTGTGCGATGCAGCCTGGTGCCTTAGTAGTAACTTAAAAATAATTAGCAAATATATATGCGCAGATATTTCCTTAAGTGTGTAATTACACCTTATCCAGTAGAAAGATACGTGTGGAGGACTTTAATCCAATAACTCCCAACCAAGAGTACCTGAAACCCAAGAGGTACTATAGAGGTAATGTGGAAAAATTGTGGAACAGCTCTGCTAATATGAAAAAGAAATAAGAAAGAGAGAGAGACATTAAGATTTGATTTAAACACTAGTCACATATTTCTGTTCAAGAGGAAAATAAATGCAATCTTTAATGATGTGATAAGTAGTAACCTACTAGCTAACAGGGCTAACACACACAAAAAGAAGTAAAAATTGATTTCAGTCAAAATACAAAACAAACCTGAACCCCTACAGGAACCTTGGTGTGTGTGAATTCACTTATGCAGCCACAGGGAAATATGTTTCCAGGACCATACAGTCATGGGGGTTAGATGAAGGAGGAGGAGGTGAAAGGGCTGTGGGAGAATGTCAGAGACAAAACGGTTTTCTGGGAAGCATAAAACATAAATAACAGATCAGTATGATGCAATCCAAAGTTTCCCAACATGGGTTTGTTGAGAAGAGTTGGTCCAACTATGTGTAGGTCAGTGTCATCTTAAACAGCAAAAATATTAAAGTGGAAGTCAGTGAAAGTGCCTCAGTTAGTTTTTCTCTTTTAGCACACTGCTTTGTGTCCTGTGCTTCTCTTTATATTTTCAAAGTTCCTCTCTCTGGTGTTTCTGGCAGACGTGGCCAAAGAAGCCAAGCTGCAGCAGGAATCTGCTTTAGCTCATCAAGGTCCCATGTTACTATGACGTCAAACTACAGCACACCTATCACCAAGATTAATATGTGTAGGCACGCAGAACGAGTGTACAGTCTGTGAGGGCTGCAGCCTGAAGTCAGTGGGATGAGGTCCCAGAACATAAATCTGGTTCTGTGGGGGGGGGGTGTTATTTTGTCTGGTCAGACACACCTGAATTAATCAGTTGGTCCAATCATGTAGGGAAACAGGAAATAAAGGAGCTGGCTTATTTCAGGAAGTAGTGGAGCTGTGCATAAAGCCCATTGCAAAAGCACAGGCTACAGGCCTTCTGCTGGAGAACTGTCCATGGTGCTGAGAGCCTAGTGGGAAACAAAGAAGAGGCAAAGCAAAAATGCTGTGGTGGTGGTGGATGAGCAGCACAGGTGTAAAGCAAATATCCACCTCATGTAGTATAATCCACACAAATGCAAATACCTGCACAGCAGACGTAATTCCTCCACTTTAATATGACATTTAGACGTATGGATCTTATGGATCTTCATCAGGTCATGGAGGATTATTGCATTTCTCTATCCATGGCTTTATAAGCACGGTGTGCTTGCAATGCACAAATGAAGGAACATAAGAGGAGGGGATGTGGACAATGCTCCAGTGTTTTATTGAATTTTGAAATGAGGTGCAATACATCATAGAGCCAGAATAAAGATTTGAGATAACACCAATTTCATAAACTACAGGCACATAATGTAATTTAGCATGAAATATACATAATCAGTATTTATATAGAAGTAATTAATGCAAAAAAGGTGAACTGTGGTAAAAAGAGTAGTACAATGAGATCATTAATATTTTACATGAAATTAATTGCACAATATAATATAGCTAAATTATGCATTATCTTTTTTTTTTTTTTTTACGTCAATGCAAAGTTAATTTAATTACCATTTGATTCTTGCCATATGTGTTTTATATTCAATACTGATTAGTGTAATCATTCAACTTAATGTTAATAATTAGTCTTCATATTTCCTTCACATGTCAGTTGGGTTGGACACGAGATCTTTTATCTAAAGGAATTGTAAAAGTGATGGCAGAAGTGATGGAGTCACATCTCCTGCTTCATTCAAATTCCCATATATATTTTTATTCTCTTGGCTCTTTTCCACTCTTCTGCACTCCTCTTTTACCCACTCACTTTTTAAATTCAAGGGTCAAGTCTTTTAATGGTTCACATCATCCCGTCAAGTAAGCCTGGAGTTATGTGTGAATCAATTACTAACGTCTGTGCTCCTTTTAGACCCCAGTCAGCTGTTTTTATATCTTGCCATCTGCAGCCCATGACTCCCTTAACCGCCCTCGACCGCTCTGATAACTACGGCAACATAACTCAGTACAGAAACCTGACGATGGTGACCTGGGGAAATTAATTAAGTCCACACCAAAGTCTGATTCATATTTACTTTGAACTAGTGTTGAACTAAGCCTTGCAAAGCTTTGACACCAGTTCAAAGAGCTAAACAAACTTTGATTCTAGTGCAAAGGACAAACTCTGTACCAGACTTTAGACTTTAACCTGATGCACCCGGCTGTTTCTTTTTCCTCTCTTGCCCCTCACAGACAGTAATTTCCTGCTGGGTAATGCCCAAGGCCACCGCGGCTACCCCATCGTCTACTGCTCAGACGGCTTCTGTGAACTGACGGGCTTCACGAGGACCGAGGTGATGCAAAAGAACTGCAGCTGTCGCTTCTTGTACGGGGCCGACACCAGCGAGCATGTGGCCCAGCAGATGGAGAAAGCTCTGGAGGGCCGAGAGGAGTACCAGGCCGAGGTCCACTTCTACAAGAAGAACGGTGGGTACATGCCAAAGAGGAAAGGGAAGTGAAGGTCGAAGTGTTTATACATAGCCTGTGTGTAGTTTTATTCATTAAAAACAGAAAAGGTTATGGAGAAATTAACAATCCTGTCATGTTTTGCTATTGATCAAACTTATAAACTGAGAAAACGACAACACTTTTTGTTTTTCCTAGATTTTGTTCTGGTTTGATCGTGCTGTGATCATCTGTTCAGTTTTTGAAGCAACATTTACGTTGTGGGATTCTTTTTTACTTTTTCTTTTTTTTTTGTTCTCAACCTCATGAAGTGCACATTTATTTTTAGATGAGAGCTGAATATTTTGGCTGAATTATGAATCTCCTCAGTGATGCAGAATTTTAAATAGGCTACAGCAGTTCAGCGGCGCAACACATGCTCTTATGTAGAGTTAGAGCTCTTCACCACTCATTATTATTAATACAAAACCGTCAGATTGAGTTGAAAAAAAAATCATCTGTCAGTTTATCTTAAAGCAGAAGTAAGCGATCTGGTGGTTTTGGCTAACTTCCTGTCAGCAGATGGAGTTAGCAGTCCCCGCCCTCGTCTCTACGTCACCACATTCACGCGCATCCCTTGGCTGCACACACAGAGAGGACCGCCCCTTTATGCCGTTCTCTCTCCTCATTGGATAAAGGTTGTAGGATACAAGGAAAGTTTTCTCCTGGGCTTACAGCAGAGCAGAGTGACTGACAGACCAAACACTCTATAGAAGTGATTGCTGTCGGAAGATACAACTATTTAAGACTTAGTATATTAACACAAACATTCTGCTTACTTCTGCTTTAATTCAGCATATGTTTAAAACTTGCAGTGTGGTAGAATAACGAGGTTAAACACATTTTCTAACACACATTTCAAAGGCTGATCGTACCTTGTCAGAGCAGGACAAAGTACCGTACATACTATGTGAGTGTGTGTTTATTACAGTAGCTTAAATCCAGAGTTTAACTCATTTCCTCTTCCAGCTAATCCTTCTGACAAAGTCTTGGGCTCAAAGTGAGAGGTCATGCATGAAAAGAGAACACACAACAGTAAGTCTCTCTGATTGGCACACAGGATTATGTTTCTTCAACACAGACCCAAACCTGCAGCAGCCTCCGAGTGTGTGAACCACTAATGACTCTGATGGATCAACAAATCGGCACTGCAGCTGACAAAAAAAAGCCTTTTCTTTTAGTCTTCTTGTTTTTCTTTAACAGTACAGTAAGTACGGCCATACAACTACAACTAATGAGGAGAAAAACACAGTCATTTGTTATGTATCCGAAAATAATATAATGTATCCTCAGACAAACAGACCGTGGAAGAGAAAATGAGCGCACAGCAGTGAAAGTGGAAAAAATATGTTTCAAGATTTAATCTAGTTGTTAGATATATTTTGTGATAAAGTTTGACACACACACACACACACACACACACACACACACACACACACACACACACACACACACACACACACACACACACACACACACACACACACACACAGTGTCCTCATGAGTGTGTGCCTGCTGTGTGAAAGCGCTAAACACACACTAACAGTTTCTGTCGTGTTGTATTTGCACCAACAGCCTTGTGCCGAAACAGCAACATCTACACTCTTTCCTCCTCACACATAAGTGCACACACACACAAGCACACTGGGGACACTACAGGAGATGTGAAACATCTGTTTGGTGGCAGAGAGCACAGTTTCTGCAGAGTTGCTAATGAGCATTCTGGGTTATGGCAAGGTCTTGGATCTGGGGAGCTCCTGCTCCCTCTGACTTGTTATAACCAACCCCCTGACTTGTTCTTTCTCTTTGTGCACATTTCTCCAGAACATGATCCATATCTAATTTGAGGTATATTTTTGGAAAGGTTATGGCGAACTTGACAAGTGTCCACAGTTCAGACATGGTGAGGGCTGACATGACATAGGAAATCAAAGTCCTCTGTTAGAAGAGTGATGACATTACATAAATCCGGTTCCTCCTGGAATCTGACTGGTAATCAATTGGTGTCCTCTAACCCTAACCAATCATTTTGCATCTCTGTCAGTCTGGGGGTCTTGCTCCTGTGTAAAATGATTCAGTCTGTGTTCATGGTTTCATAATCTCACCATGAAATTGTGCAGATTTTAGTTACACATGACAGCTATTATCAGATCAGTCATACAGACGATTTAATTAAAAAAATTTTTTTTTATTGGCATTCATTTACTACACTGACTAAACAATGTAACTATTGTCAGTGTATAGTTACTATCTGTCTATTATGAGGGCGAAATCTTGAGTTTTAACCAAGGGTGTAGGTTTGAATATGAACAGCAGCAACATGTCTCCTTCTGTGCTTTGTTTGGACAGAAGTGTCCCTATCAGTGTGTTTGAGAAGACACTGTGTTCGTGTGAACTCGGTCACACCATATTTGGAGTGGAGTCATATTAGATCATTCCATTGTGCCCTCCCAGAGGCTATGAGCTCTCAACCGCCTATTTAGGCATGCTAACATTTGATCGGTTGAAAAAGGGACTATGTGGAGGCTCACATCACAGGCTATACAAATATCGCACTTAATGACAGACACAAAAGGGCAAGAGTGGAACAGTGTGTTGACGGTCACTTGTGAGTGTCAGTCCACACCTCTAACAGTTTTATAATTCAGATAACTCCTTTTATTCTATTGCCAACATTTTTTGTTAACATGTTTTATGCTTTGTAGATATCACGCCTCCAAAAGAGAAACATCAAGAGCGTCTTCACCATGCAGATACTTACTGATCATAGGTAGTAAAATAACTAGCACAGCCCCAAACATCTGCAAGCCTATGTCACCAATCGTACATTAATGGATTATTAAAACAGAAGCATCATTGGTTTAGCAGCATTTTACTGTGATTTTGAATGGGAACTGTAGCACTGTTTGCCCCAATGAATAAAAAAATGTTTTTTTTTCTCTTCCATTAACAATAATCTTTCTATGCTGTGTATAGTTTTTTTTTTTTTTAAATGTCACAACAGGTTAATACAGAAATTAATGAAAATACAGATTATACATTAATAAGCCATTCTGTTGACTCCTTAAAAAGTCCTGTCATGGCCAAATCTATGGTTTTAAACCAACACTAAGGAACTTTTCAACCTTCATATAATATTTTCATAACTTTTGTGATGGTACATCGACTTACAACAGGTTGAATGACACCTCTGTCATGGCCTGAGGGGGTCTGTATCATTATGGTCTGTATGGCCTTCACTGGCACTAAGCAGCTTTGAGGAGCATGGTAGGAACCCGGCTCTCACTTCAGTTTCACTTTCACTTTCACGAGTGACGACGAGGAGGGAGCAGCAATGCGGCACCTTTCTGTTGGATTGTGTATGTGTGTTTACTGAGAAATGATCCGCTGGAAACAGAAACTTATTTGGACGTCTTCTGTTCATTTCCATGCACCAGGAGATCAGGATGTTTATGGCACTACGCGCTGGTGCTCATGGGAAATGGAGTCTTCCTTCAGGCAAAACACTACCGCTTTGGGCCACTGGTGCCGCCAAACTCAACTCAAAACTGAAAGTTCTTAAGTACTGCTTTAACCCAGGGACTCTGCCCCTGTCTGGCCCGCCTGTTCAAAAGTTTGTGGAGGAAACAAAAGTAAAAATACAACACTAAATGAACATCTCTGGTTTTGCTCCAGGTGTGGCCTTCTGGTGTCTGCTGGACATCGTGCCCATTAAGAACGAGAAAGGCGAAATGGTTCTCTTCCTCTTCTCATTCAAGGACATCACCGACACCCACGGGAAGAGCCACCACAACAGCAAGAAGGAGGGTAGGCTACAATCCCTGTTTACAAAAACCCCTCTTATTGGCTTACTTTGAGCATGATTTACGAGCGTGCCATCCTCTGGCCCTCAGCTTTCATTTTCTCCGTGCGCTCTTGTTCATCACTGTCACATTCTACCCTGCAATTTGGTTTGGACTGGCATTCGTTCACTGAACTCAGACGCTGTTTTTCCAATGGGGACTTTGATTTGGGCAGCGGCGTGTCCTCAAGTGGAACCTGGACACAGTCTGCCGCAAATGCCAAGCACTGTGCCAGGGGACAGAGACTGTCACTTTGTTATAATGCAATTGAATGGGAGTCAAGTACATATCAGTGGTTGCTGTCTTGTTTAAAAAAAAAATAACAGGAACAATTATTCAGTAAACACCTGTCAGAGTTCACACATTGCATTAGATTACATAATAATCTGCTCCGGTGTTTGTTTGTCTCCTGATCCCACCAAATTCCTTGTGACACAACTTTGTAATCTAATTCACGTCTGCTGATCTGACTGTGTGACAGGTTCAGATGACAAGAGGTGCAGGAGGAAGAGCAGCTCTCACTTCAGCCAGGCCAGGAAGCGTGGACGCACCATGTTGTACCAGCTCACCAGCCAGTTCTCAAGAGGAGGCAAAAGAGAGGTCAACCTGGGCAGTGTGAGTACTTTTACCGTTCTCACATGCTTCCTGATTGGTTAGTTGCGTGAGATGGTATTTTCTTTTCTTATACTTCTATATCTGCCCTGACATACCCTCTAAGAAAATCACCAGTCAAAAGTTGCTTAGACATGCAGCGCCCTCATTCTTGAGCGTGAATTATTAATGTTGATATCTAAAAGATGAGTTTTTAGGAAGACAATGTGAGAGAAGTCTTGACCCAGATTCATAGAGAGTGGCTTATCTCAGTGGAAAATACATCAGTTGCATTTACTGTTTTAATCTTTAAGCTTGGGTTTGATGTTTGGCTTTGAATGGACAAACAGCAAGGTCAATGTGGCTGCAGTGGTTAGCTAGGGGGTGGTTGTCACTGCTGGTGAGGTGTTATTAGCCATGGGGTGGGAAGCCAGGAGCACCGTCATCGTAGGTCATTATGTCATCAGCATGTTCCCTTAAATTACCTTTACCCTTGGGTCCAAATGCACACAGTGTGATACATGTGGCTGTAGGGTGCAATATGCTTATTCCACACAGATTTCAAATGTTTTTCAACCCTATCCAGATAAATGTGTTTATTTCCCCCCGTGCAGTTGCTTGCCCTCATCTGTCTTTCAAGTGTGTTTGTGTTTCAAGCACCTTAAGAGGCTTTTTGTTCAGATGAAACAGACCCAGCAATGGTCTGTTTCGTCGTCGCTCATCTTATTTGGACAGAACAAAGGCCTTTGTGTTGAATAATAATACTTTAAGCAATGTTATTCATGGGAACAAGCCCCCGTTTTGCTCTGAGATACAAACGGGAGGAGAGCACCTTTTTTTTTTTTTTTTTTTTTTACATAATCCTGCTCCCTTCCTGCAGAGGCTCAGTCACCAACTGGGTCTGAACTCAAACCTGTCGTTCACAATGTGTCGCCTCATCCCAGGGAGCTGAGAGCAATTCAGAACTTTTCAGGGGTAAATTGAAATCAAAATGAAAGACATGTGTGACTGATTGTCATTAGTATTAGCATTTGAAAATGAAAAAACAACTGTGTCATGGGAGAGTATCTGTTACCAGAAACCACCGAAACCACCATTGTCTGAAACTAAAGCAGTTTTATCATTAGAACCGAGAGAGCCAGTAACACAAACTCTTTTCAAAGCACCTCTATCATTTTAATGGTATGCCCTTTATGTGACACTGAACGGTGAGCCCTCCTCCCCTCAGTGCTAAAACCTGCAAAAACACAATCAGAATTGCCTTTTAGACTCTTCGCTCTCATCATTCAAAATGCTGTAATTTTCCAGTGACTGGTCAAATGTGTTTGCCAACTCCAGATAGATTACTATCCATTCATAACACAAAGATGGAGGTGTGAAAGTCAGGGTAACGTTTCAGAGTGTAGTGGGTTAAAGTAGAAAAGAAAACATATACTAATTTTTTTACAATGGGCTTAAGGTAGATGATTCAATTCAGTTCAATTCAATTCAATTCAATTCAATTCAATTCAATTCAATTCAGTTCAGTTCAGTTCAGTTCAATTCAATTCAATTCAATTCAATTCAATTCAATTCAATTCAGTTCAATTCAATTCAATTCAATTCAATTCAATTCAATTCAATTCAATTCAATTCAATTCAATTCAATTCAATACTTTGTCATTGTCACCTACAACAACAAAATTGAGATAGAGCCATCACAGCCCAGCATAATAACATGATATTCATTTTATACTGCAGACATTTGGATTACTGTTTTCTGTCACTTTAAAAAGAAAATAATTGATTTTTTAAAGTAATTTAGGGTTCAAGTTAAGTTCTAGGAAATTGTGATTTCCATTTTTAATTGTGTTGTTAGCCAGTAACTGTTGTTCAAGTAAAAGACAAGGATAATTGTGGTTTATTTTTTTCTGAAAAGGAATGGATTAATACCTTCACACGAACATGTGTGCAGCTGACCTGTACCTAGATAACACCTCCAGAAACAAAAGCACTGCCGTTGCTGTCAGAGCTGACATGCAGGTGCCTTCCTGGGCAATCCATGTGCTTCACCAACCCATCGTCTGCCAAACCTCCTGCTGCCACGTTTCTCCATCCCACATACATACAGATGGCAGTGTTCACTGGCGCCAATGCAGGCTTGCAACACACACACACACACACACATAGTCCTACACCTGTTCTAATAGGACACTCACACATTCGTTTTCCCAAAAACATTCACACATACATCAGGACAGACAGTAAATGATAGCTTGCCCTCTCGGGGGGGTGAGGTAAATATATGGCACAGCTTCAGTGCACCCAGAATTAGATGCATAGTATTCTCTACTCTCAGCATTAGGAATATGAAATTTACACTACCAGCGTCAGTATGCAGCTAGCTCTCGGTCTCTGGTTCTCTTGCACATCGATTTTACATGCACACACACTCTTGCAGACAAAAAACACAGTTTTATAACCTCAGTTTTTCCCACATTATACCTCTACCACCAGGAAAATGTATTGTTTATTTATTATTTATAGTACAGCATAAAATAATGCCATAAACAGTAGCATGCATGCCTCCAACATACAGTACTAGCGTACTGTGAATATTGCCTTGTTTTTGTGGTTGTGGGATAGGCCAATCAGGCACCATGTCAGAGGTCACAGAATGGTTTAATCATCACCCGGAAATCGTATTTTTCCTTGTTAAAACATGTATAATGTGGGGCGCCAACTGGCGCAGTGGGTTAAGCAGGCGCCCCAAGTGTTGAGGCTATAATCCTCGTGCAGGCGGCCCCGGTTCGAATCCCGCATCGGACGGCCCTATCCTGCGTGTCATTCCCCCTCTCTCTGCCTCCCCATTTCCTGTCTCTCTCGACTGTACTGTCAAGAAAAAGCTGAAAAATATACTTTAAAAAAAACCATGTACTATATTGGTGTTGGACCTCAGTGGAAACTTGCCTGAAAACCTGGAGTTTGAAAGTGGCTGAGTTTTTTCGTTTGGGCTCTTTGTTTATACCAGAATAGCTCATGAGGCTTCACACTGCAAAATTACCAGATTTTGACTCTGCTCCTATGGTGACGTCACCGTGGAGACTGCTTTCATAAACACACCTCTCTTCCACCACCCCGACTTCCGCCGCGCCACCATTACTTATTGTTTTATTTCCCACTGTAGCGCTGTTATTTCCTCACTTTATTAAGTTTGAATATTTTTTCATGCGAGAAAGTAAGGGTTTAGATCCCCAATGTGCAGTTAGTTTATCTAAATGACGGCTGTTTAGAAGTTTGCTCCGACGTTGGGAGAAGTGAAGCTCCTCAGCAGCCGTCTACAGAGCTCGTTAGCCGGCCAAACTACGTCGTCATGCTGCGGGAGGAAACAATCGTTAATTAACTTACCCGCAGGTTTGTAGAGGTTTACCGCTGGCTAGTTAAATTCTTTTTAGGAGATAAATGTTGGTCTCATTGATGAAATCTAACATGTGGCAGTTGTATTAGTTTGTTTGAATGAAAAGTGAAGCTTCACACAGAGCAGCAGCTCTGCCCCGAGGCTCTGTAGCCTACGTACACAAATCACCATATTTGCATCAATAAATACAGGTTTTACAATGAACCGATTAAATTTTGTTTTATTTTATTAAAGCAGAAGTGAGTGATATATTTGTGTTAATATAAGTCTTAAATAGTTATATCTTCCGACAGCAATCACTTACATAGAGTGTTTGGACTGAAACACGGGTCTCTCAGTCCCTCTGCTCTGCTCTGAGCCGAGGAGAAAACATTTATCGTATCCTACAGTTTTTATCCAATGAGGAGAGAGAACGGCATGCAGGGCTGTGTGTGCAGCCAAGGAACGCCGTGAATGTGGTGACGTAGCGACGAGGACTGTTATGGTGCGTTCAAGGAAACTCGTATTTTTCCGACCGTGAAGTGGTACCAGTTCGATCTGGTACGAGTTCACCGGTCGGAAGTTACGAGTGGCCGTTATAATGACTTTCACCGGTAAAACAGGTCGGAAAAACACGAGTGGGTTGCCTGGAACGCTACAAAGTCGTAAGTTGTGACTTGAAGCTGTAATTTACGATTTCAAAAGCCTGCCTGGAACGCAGCATTAGCGAAAACGACCGGATCACTCACTTCTGCTTTAAGTTATATAACATGGTTACGGTACACGACAGAGAGCAGCATAGTATGCGGTTTCCAATACAGCAATGCCTGCATGGGCCAGCCACCATTCCTGTCCTTCCTGCGTCCAATCAATGCGCGCCTCATTACATATTAATACAATGACCGAGAGAAAGTTGCCGTATGAAAAAGTGTCAGAACAAGCTCTATGTTTTTTTTTTTTTTATGTTTCTAATAAGTTTTGAAGAATTGATTCAAAGCAATTCAAGGGGGACTGGATACGTAAAAGAAACAGTGATGACTCCTTTAATGTTCATATGTGACATACCAGTATATTTTAACATCATCTCACAGTTATGTGTGTTTTATATTACCAACTAATATCTAGATCACCAGCCATCATGAATGAATGAATGAATTTCCCTTTGGGGATTAATAAAGTTATTCGTATTTGTATCTTATCACAACATGACAAGGTCAAAGTTGAACCAGACCAGGGGTCAAACACTTTGATATCAAGATGAAAAATAAATAATAAGCAGGGGTGGAAAGTAACGAGTTACATTTACTCAAGTTACTGTAATTAAGTAGCTTTTTTGTGTACTTGTACTTTTTTGAGTAATTTTTAAAATCAGTACTTTTACTTTTACT
The DNA here is from genome assembly GCF_905171665.1 of Trachurus trachurus. Classification (NCBI taxonomy): domain Eukaryota; kingdom Metazoa; phylum Chordata; class Actinopteri; order Carangiformes; family Carangidae; genus Trachurus; species Trachurus trachurus. The sequence continues at coordinate 25,285,845 of NC_139913.1, read as the reverse complement.
TGAGTACATATTGTTGGAAGAAATGTACTTAGTTACATTTTAAATAGCTTAAGTTACAAAGTAAAAAATATATAACTCTGTGTGGGTCAAAAGTAGCTACGCTGCTGCCGCCTCTCTCTCTCTCTCTCTCTCTCTCTCTCTCTCTCTCTCTCTCTCCCTTCACAGACGCACACAGCAGCAGCAGCAGGTACACACCTCTCCCCCCTCACCGCTACGTGAGTTTGTGCATAACAGGGCTCGTCGCTATATGTTGTCGTCTTAATATTAGCCATTAGCCGCAGCTAGTGGCTAAAAGCTGACGTTAATGATTAAAGACAACGTTATCAGGCATGTCCATCTATTCGGCTACGTTTATGGTGACCGTGCCAGACACACCGGGGCTGAAGGCCAGACCGGCAGTCCGTTGAGTTAAATGTAGGAGCCCAGTCAGATCCATGGCCATGCTCAAAGGAACAGACAAGCAGCCCACTGCTTCAGAGCAGTTACAGTAAAGAGGCAAAAGAGAGAGAACCTACAGTAACCCCCCCCTCCTCCTCCTCCTCCTTGAGAGCAGACAGGAAAGACAGTAAAAAAAAACAGGTGTGTGTGAGTGAAAGAGGGAGAGAGAGATTTTTCTTTTCTTTTTTTATCCGTATTGAAAATGGTATTGAGTATCGAATATTTTCCTTAATATCGATATTGAGTTGAAAATTTCAGTATCATGATCATGATCGTGACAACCTTAGTGGTGGAGACCAGTGTATCGATGGAGAAGGGGCAAATTTGGAACACAGAGACATGCACAGAGAATGTTAGGCCAATCTCTGGCCATTATAACCCCCCCCCCCCAAAAAAAAAAAAAAAAAAAGTAACTAAGTAACTTGTACTCTGAGTAAATTTTAAATGAACTACTTTTTACTTTTACTTGAGTAGATTTTTACACCAGTACTTTTACTTTTACTTAAGTAAAATTTCATCAAGGTAACTGTAGCCTACTTTTACTTGAGTAGATTTTTTTGGTACTCTTTCCACCCCTGATAATAAGTGGGTGTTTTTTTCCCCCTCTGTTTCTTTTTTAGTAAAATTATGTGCTTGAACATTGATTTTAACAAAAACAAAAACATTTGAGAAGTTTAGAGAACCAGTGAGGAAACTCCATCAAGTTGAAAATTTGAAAATATTTATAATTTCTTCAGCTGTCATGTAATAAATGCATAATGTCATGTAATAAATGCATAAAGGGCAAAAGAAAGAGAAAAGTCAACAGCGGTTCAGAGACAAGTGACTACACATTCTGAGTGTTCTGCAGTGCAGTAACCACGGCAACAGTGCATCAACACAGCTAGTTAGCTGGCTTAAAACTCTTATTTTTGTCGAAAGAACCTTGTTTTAAAACTATATGCTAAATTAACTACTATCATAAAACAATGCTTGCGAATTTGGGAAATCTTTTTCAGGTGAGTAAGATGATACAATTCTGTACCCTGAAGACCGCTGGTAATTTATCACCACTTTGGAAAACTGGTTAGCCAAGTCATTAGCATTCATTAGCAATTTATTGAAATAGCTGTGTGAACTGTTTATCTCTCTTCTTCCCTTTTAGTGCCTTTAGTTTCTCTCTCTTTTATTTATTTATTTTATTTATTTTTAGCTTTAATCACTCTTCTCTTTCTCTGCTGCTTTGACACGTTTTCTGTCTCTCTCCATCTGCCGCTCCAACCTTATCTTGTTTTTTGGGTTCATCCCTGTGGAGCCTGCTGTCTGTCCCTCTCATTGTCTGTCACTGTGCAGCCCCCATTTTCTTCCACTTTTAAAGAATCTCTCCCTTTCCCTCTTAACCTGCACTTTAAAATGTTTTATTACCGGTACTTAACTTGGGGACTTTGATTTTCTGAATGTTTCTGCTTCACTACACATTTCATTACATTTTTATCCTTTTTCCTAAGGATATAACATATAAAATCTATCATCATTTTATAAAATATGTAAAGCTATATAAAAGTTGAAACAACTGTCAACACAATAATGCACTGCTGATAATATCACCATCATAAAAACAATATTTATTTGCATTATTTAGTGTGAATACTTTATAGTATTTTTTTTTCCTGCAACAGTATTTTTACGTTGTGGCATAGCTAAAGGATCAAAATATCTCATTTCACTGTCATCCTCCCTCCCGTTACTATTTTTTCCCCCATTATTTCCCTTCTTCTGCCAGTCCTCCCCTCCTCCATTTTTCTTTCACTTTGTTTCTCTGTCTGTGTGTTTCAGTAGCAGTTAACTAACAATGTGGTCCTCTGCCTCCACATTACAGGCCGATTTGCTCTGACTTGCTCTCTATTTGTAGCCCATCATCCTGTCAGGCAAAGGAAGAAGGTTGGAGAACTATACTGGAAAATACAGAAACATTATAGATCATTGAATACTAGCACAGACACAAACATAAAGAGACAGAGGTGACAAGTAACTGATTGAAGTTTTAATACATTTAAATATAGACACATAATTTACTAAATAAAATCTGATAGCAGCCGAATATCCCCACAGCCCTTTGTGTACCTTAGTTTCAGACCACAGAGGCATCCTTTTCAAAAGATCCATGAAACAATGAATCACCGCTTCAGATACGAGCTCAGCTTGAATTTTCCTTTCTCTTCGGGCTCCTTTTCAAAGCACAAACACTCTGACTGAGTTGTTGTTTATGTCAGTTCTGGCAGTTTTGATGCTGTCAGCCTATCAGTGTATCAGCTACTGTAACCAATCCAAGGCATCTTGACAAGAAACTCAGATTTGAGCTTCAAGCTGCTGCTTCTCCTAGCCAGGGGAGAGTCACTAATGCCTCTTTTCACTTTAATGCACAGGGCTATGAAAAGGAAAAAATCTAGCAATCTAGAGGCATTTTAAGTTGTGATGCAAACACTTCTTTGGCTACCTGCAAAACACACAGCTCCAGTCTGTGCTTTCACATCACACTTTCCCCCAATTTAACTCTTTTTTCTTTAAATTTTATTTTGCCGGGGCGGTGCGTGGCGCAGTGGTTAAGGCGGCCACCCCATGTAGAGGCTACAGTCCTCAACGCAGGCGTCCCCGGTTTGATTCCCGCGTCGGGCAGACCTTTCCTGCATGTCATTCCCCCTCTCTCTGCCTCCCCCTTTCCTGTCTATCTCACTATGTACTATCAAATAAAAGCAAAAACGCCAAAAAAATATACTTCAAATTTTATTTTGCCCTTCATACTCGCACTCACGCTGGCACTTTCAAACAGCAAATATTTATCTTTTCTCTCTTGCTGTTATTACTCAATTTAGTGAGTGAATATACTGGGTGGTTGAAACTGAAGTTCATATTGCAAAGCCTGTTAAGTATAGTGATTATACCAATACCATCACACAATAAGAGTCGGGTAATTCAAAGTCTGTTCAAGAGGATTGTGGTTATTTTACAGAGTATATATTGTGTTGTGCCAGTTGTCCTCATGCTGCACTGCTGCTCAAGAGGAGAGGCCAGGGAAAAGAGTGAAATAACAATGGACTATAACGTTGTCAAGACAGGATCCTCTGCAATAGTTTATAGACTCTGTGCTTTAGGGGCATAGGGGAATGGTTGCTACTTGAGTCACATAGTAAGCCATGTGCAACTCCGTCCCCATCAAGGACGGGCTTTTATCAACCCTAACCCTAAAGCCCAAAGCATGCTGGGAGATGTAGTTGGAAGAAGCTCTAGGCTACAATGTGAGTAAATGAAGTGCGAAGACCAGCTGTAGTTGTGCAACACACTGTCCCATGTTGCCCCTGCAGTGCTGGGCTTTCTTTTCTAATCATTGGGATGTGCTCAGCTGACCGCCTCAAGTGCCAAAGGTCAGATGGGCGTCCTGACCTCAGTGATGTAAGGCAAATTAAAAAAAAAAACTGTCAAGCTTTTGCTGACACTGCCTGAGCTGTCATTAAAGTGACCACAGCTGTTGATGGCAGTCAACAAGGTTTTTCTAGATTTCTGCTTACTAATGGTTAGATGCCATGAAAAGCACTCACTGGGGGGATACTGTGATAAACAATTAGCCTTTCACCAGAAATGGTCCTCCATCAAGCCGCCACGCTGTAATTATTAGCGTTTTTCTTCCATGGAAACATTCTGAACATTTTTCTTCTCTAGTATAAAAGACTGACAGATATTTCACAGCTAGATCTTTCCTTCCCTGCATTCATATTGTGCATACTGCGTGTGATTGCTCTCTGGTATTTCTTTTTCTTCTTCTAAAAAAAAAAGGTCATCTATTCTCTCCATTACTTTCAAAGGGACTTGATCTATTCCCTTCATGTCAAACAGTGCAGCCTCAGAGCCCAAGACTTGATTAACCAGCCTCCTCATTTCTGGTCTCACCTGTTTGTGTGAAGTGGCCACATTGTTTTGCGGATGGATCACTGCTCATTTATGTCTCCTTTCTGTTTCCCTCTCACCGCTGCCACGGGTAATAGCTTCTCCTCCTGTCACCTAAACATTGTTAAGGCTATTATGTGCCAAGTGCATGGCCCAATTTGGAGAGATGCAGTCTCATTATGTGCCGAACGGTCTCCCCATCTCATCAGAAGTAGCAGTGCATATTTTCTGCAATTGGATTTTCTTAATAAAAATGAAATAAGGGGAATGAAGAAGCAGTAGGTTTCCAAAAATAGCAGCAGCTGATGGTCAGTTGTCTAATTGCTCTCATTTCCTTATAGAAGCACGGCTACTGTCGTACCGCATCACGTACGTAAGAATTAAGATGAAGTCTTGCCTAGGTCAAGTCATACATGAAATTATATGGCGTCAGTGTTGGTAATAAGTTTCCCCTCACTGACCACGGTCATAGCTCTGTCATTCAGTATTGTTACTGCACGACCATTTAAAAGGTTTATCACTGCTGCCAAGAATAGATAACTTCCAGCATTACCATATCTTTTTCACTTGAGTTGACGCTCATACTGAATCATCAGCGGTCAAAACACAAGAGAGGGTGTTGACATTTATATTGTCTGTTTCTGCAAAATCTTGGCACTGCACTGTCCCTCTGATTATCATTTATTTTCACAGCACTCCACCTCGTGAGCATCTGCTTATCTAGTTATTCATTTATGCAGCTTCTCCACAATGCTTTGTGTCTCTTGTATATTTATTAACTTCAGCTTAAAAATCAAGAGGCTGTTATTATTGGACTTCAACCCCCAACAGGCAGACCACCTTTCTATATGTGTGGTATACTGCATACTGTACATGTGGCTGTGTATGTTTCAGCAAAAAAAAACCAAATATTTAAGGCTTTTATTCTCCATGCTCTCCTTCATCTATCATATCCTCTCTTCTCTAACAGAGCCTGATGGACAAGCCATCACTGCCAGAGTACAAGGTGGCAGCGGTGCAGAAGTCGCGCTTCATTCTGCTCCACTACAGTGTGTCTAAAGCCTTGTGGGACTGGCTCATCCTGCTGGCTACCTTCTACGTGGCCGTCACCGTGCCCTACAACGTCAGCTTCACGCCCTACGACGACACTGTCACAGCTGCGCGCTCCACCATCGTAAGCGACATCGTAGTGGAAATGCTCTTTATTATAGGTGAGTATTTTGACAGAGGTGTATTTATAAATGCTTGCATCTAATTCACTAACTAAATCACCAACTCTAATATCTGTTGATACAGAAAATACATTTGATTGACTGGAATGAAATTGGCTTTGGTTATTAAGACCTTTTACAGGCTGTAAAATAAAATACTCTTTGACTCTTTTTTTATTTTTTTTTTAGGACTTCATTCAGAAATTCCTGAGGTCTCTATTCAGTCTTTTGATAATATTTCAAGTCAAGTCGACTAACTTTATCAATACCTGCTTGTTTTGCAGCAGGAGGGTAACACCAATTTAAAAGGACAAAACACAAACAAAACAAAACAAAACAAAACAAAACAAAACAAAACAAAACAAAACAAAACAAAACAAAACAAAACAAAACACTTAAACAACACAGAACAGAGAAATGGACAGAAATCAGACAATACTGTTTATGCTGCATAAAAATACCAGTGTAGCATAACTGTAAAACATGTTAAGAGAATGACACAGGGAGCAGTGAATAAGTTGAAAGCAAAAAAAGATGGAATAGAAAATAAGTAAAATAAATAAAGTAAGTTAAAATACATAAAGTACAAAATGAGCTAAACCTAAAAAAGGAGTAAAAAAAGTGCACTATAACTTATTTAAAAGACAAACAGCAGCAGGACAAAGCTGTTTCTGTAGCGCGTGGTATCATATACGTATGTGTTAAAATGATCAATGTCTAGTATTACAGATGCATGCAAGGGCTAATTGTGTTTGATCTAACTCTCAGTTACAGTAACAACAATACGGTGGTGCTTTGAGGGTATTTTTATGTGGTAACATCTATCCATTTTCTTGACACCTATGGCAACAGGGAACAGGAGCAACCCATGCATCCTTTTCCCCAGAAAGTTCTCCTCGTTCCAGGCAACCTAGGTCTTGTAGTCCCCTCAGGATGTCCTCCCAGTTGATAATCCTTGATAAACCCCCACAGGGAGACACCCAAGGGAAGAATGGGCTGGAGGTAGTTTGTTTATCATAACATATTACGGTATATTTCCTGTGTCTCCTTTGAGGTCAGGCGAGTTATTGATAGATTATATATTTGAAAGAAACACGAGCAGCCTCATATAGCTCTCAAAATAAAGCACATTGGCCAATAATGATCAGGGAATAATGATCTATTTTAATCTTACAGCTCATGTCTCTAAATTCCATCACCATCATCTCTTACTTCTTCCTTCTTACTTCCTTTACTTTTAATTTTTAGAGCTGAATTTCACATTGAGTGATGAGCCAGCATCTCCGCCAACATCGACAGCTTGGATGACAGATGAGGTTTTGTTACATTAGGCCTCACACCCAGAGGTCTGCTTGTTATGAGCTTGTTACACTCTCAGTCAGACTAAGGTTAAATGATCTCTTCCATTGATTTGTATGGATACCTTAAAACACCAACATATTCCATCTGTTCCCAGCTTCAGCTATAGCTCCTTGTGTATTTTTCTATTATCTTAAATATATATTGTTATTATTTTAAGGTTAAATTGCCATTAATATGACTGAATTAATTTAAAAAATATATTTACAGTATGTCTGTTCAGTTTAATGTGTTTTTCAACCTTGGGGTCAGGACCCCATGTGGGGTCGCCTGGAATTCAAATGGGGTTGCCTGGAATGTCCAGTAATAGATAAAAAAATGACTGATAAAAATAGTTTTTAAACAAATTATTATTATTTTTAAAAATATGATTAAAAACACCACACACAATCCTAAACAATCCTAAATATATAAATATCTGAGCTGGCGCATCTTGATTGATGGGGTCGTCAGAAATTTGTGATGTCAAAATGGAGTTACGAGCCAGAAAAGGTTGGGAACCACTGGCTTAATGAGTAATGAGTGTGCCATCTCTTCTCATGCGCAGACATTATCCTGAACTTTCGCACCACCTTCGTGAGCCAGTCAGGCCAGGTGGTGTATGAGTCACGTGCCATTTGCATCCACTACGCCACCAGCTGGTTCTTTGTGGACCTGGTGGCCGCTCTGCCCTTTGACCTGCTGTATGCCTTCAACATCACAGTGGTGAGTGCTGCTGCTCTCTGTGATTACTGACATGACATGAGCAGGACATTTTTGCTGTTTGTCAACTGCATGTCCACCTCTGTGATTAGCTCCTTCCTGGATACTGATTGATATGCAAGATAAGTGTCTGCTCTCCCTTCCTCCACCTCAGACCTCCTTGGTGCACCTGCTGAAGACAGTACGTCTGCTACGCCTCCTTCGTCTCCTTCAGAAGCTGGACCGCTACTCCCAGTACAGCGCCATGGTGCTGACCTTACTAATGTCTGTGTTTGCCCTGCTGGCACACTGGATGGCCTGTATCTGGTACATGATTGGACGCAGGGAGATTGAGACCAGTGAGAGCTGGGACATTGGTGAGTCTTGACTCAGGCCTTGTTGTGCAGTGTGAAGGTTGTGTTTGGTGTCTGATCCAGAGAGGGTGTGAAAATAATATTTTCATTTCTCTGTAGAATAAATGAAGTGATAGTTCTATCTGATTTTCACCATATGCAATTGTTTATTTGTCGTCTGTCTGCAGCGCCTGGCAGGAAATAGAATCTAAAATTTCATTAAACTCCTAATTTCAAACCTTAAGCGAGTGCTGACTGTCCAGATCTTTATCATAAATTCGATCTAAGTCTGTTGTCTGGTCTGATACCACGGACTAGGTTTTTTTTTACCAAGACAGCGAATCGACATTTGTTTTTGTTTTTTTAAGTATATTTTGGGGGCTTTTAATGCCTTTAATTGATAACACAGTCGAGAGAGAGACAGGAAATGGGGAGGCAGAGAGGGGGAATGACATGCAGGAAAGGGCCACCCCAATGCGGGATTCGAACCGGGGCCGCCTGCAGTGAGGACTATAGCCTCAACGTAGGGCGGCAGCTCTACCAAGTGAGCTAAACGCCGCCCCCGACATTTGTTTTGTCCCAACTCAGCTATAAAAAATCATGGCTCACCTATTGGGATTTCTAGCTCAGCTCAGTGGTGAGACGGTGTTCGCCACCATACTCTGGCACTCTAATGAGGACAGCCTGACACCAGATCAAAAGCCCATATAACAAATGACTGGTAGTGAGCAGCATACTAATGTCTTGTTTGTGTCAATGCACTCTGCACATTGGTTACCACTTCTTTTAAGGGTGAGTGAGTTTAACTCGAGTACCGCTAACCACCCGCGGACCTCCGTTACTTACTTACACACACACGGTAAAGCCAATTTAGTTTTAATTTTATTCATATATTAAGCCCAGCGTTTGTCCATTATTGACCACCTTTTCTTATTCTTCATGTTTAAATAAAAAATAACTTCACAAATACATGCTTCCGGTTTATTCGCTTTTATTTTGAAAAGCTTCGAATCAACTTCCGTCCCCACAGTGGAGGTGGCCTCACAGTGGAGGTCTGCAAGGAAGCGCCCTGACAGTGGAGGTCTGCAGCCAGACCCCTCTGGTCTGTCCGCAGTCGATGTGAGGGTCTAAGGACAGAGGATGTTGTTACGATGCCATGTAAAGCCCTTTGAGACAAACTGTTTGTAAAAACGGGCTATACAAATAAAATTGCCTTGCCTTGCCTCTGGAAACACACATACTTTCACATGTTTTAATGTACAGCAAAATGTAACACCTGGTTCTGTCCACTGTGTGTGTGTGTGTGTGTGTGTGTGTGTGTGTGTGTGTGTGTGTGTGTGTGTGTGTGTGTGTGTGTGTGTGTGTGTGTGTGTTTCTATTTGTGCATATACATGGGATTGTGCATACTTTTGTGTCAGTATATTGCCTCCACAGGGAGGTTAAGTCATACCTGCAAATTAACACTTGGCCTTATTTATCCCAGGAGGAGCCGATCTAATTCTGCCATGTCCCGTACCAACATGCCAGCCAACTGACACTGCTGACAATCTCTTTCTGACACACACAAACACATGGACCCAAAATATAATAATAAAGGTCCAGTGTATAATATTTGTCAAGGTTTATTGGCAAAATCTGAATCTACTACCAATTAATATATTTGTATAATTTGTATATAGAAAAAATGCCCGTGCACAGCGAACAGTCGAGGTGCTGGTAGTGTGGCATAAAAGTACAATCAATAGAAAGAAAACCACAAAATGTGGCAACATACTGCACACTAAGACTGTATGGAGGATCTATGATTTATTAACGCATTTTGCATCAAGGCTTCTTCAGGCTCTAAAATAAAATCTGTTTGGTTTTCATAGCCTTATAATTCTTTTATATAGCAAGGGTCTTGCTTAGAGAGTGTTGCCATCTTGCGCCGCCATCACAGAATGGAAAATCCAGCCAACCAGAGAGCACGTTTCAAGAGTATTATAAATAAACAATAGAATTATTTAATAGATAAATAATAAAATCAGATTGCCAGATGATACTGGTTTCCCCTCATTTTACACACAGGACCTTTTAAAGGAGAATTACGGTCATTTTTGACCCCTAAAGCCTACCACACACATAAAGATAATCGGGCTGATTTTGCCCCGATTTTCCCACTTCTGACCACGGACAGAAATCGCCCGATTATCTTAAGCTCTTAAGATTATTTCATGAGATTCTCTTGTAGTGTGTGGTGTGTTAAGAGTCAAAATTCTCCCGACAATCGGCTCAGAAAACGTTCGGTGCCGATAATCTTTAGTATTAAACATGTTTAGTATTTACGATTATCGGGGCCGACAACTGTGGCCCTTTCAATCAAAAGTCATCTTGTGTGTGGAGAGCCGGTGTTGTGCCGAGAAGTGCCTGCTTGCCGAGCTCTGCTTGCCGAGCTCTGCATGCTGCTCACGGCAAGCCACTTCTCGACACAGCCACAGTGCAGCCCTGGCATTACATGAGGTTCACACAGACATTCACGCACACGGGAGATTTCCTGATAGCCGATAGCAAAGACGATAGCGCTCATAGCCGGCAACAGCCGGCAATAGAGCAACCATGTTTAAACGATCATGTGACGCCGCTCACAGCCCATCGTGTGACAGCGCACGGGTCCCTATTGGACAGCCGCTTGGCTGCTCGGCGTCCGGAGCCACAGACACACCGATGGGATCGTTGTAAAGGCTGAAGTGTCCCGCTTTCATTTAAAAAAAATTACGTTGCTCTCATTGTCCATTCCGGAAATAGACCCGAAAGAGTAGCTACAACAATACGGATCTCTTTCTGAGTTTTCTGACCGGAGGGTCAAGATTCTGAAAAATCTTGATGTGTGTGGTGTGCTGTGTTTGGAATATCGCAGCACACCACACACAATACGATCAAAACTGTTGAATCACAGATTTTTTATCTTCATGTGTGGGGTCTCTCACAGATAAAAAATCGGTTGAGATTTATAAAATCTTTATGTGTGTACCCCCCTTAAATCGTTGCCCTGATGGTCACCCAGTGTTGGAGGGAGCAAAAAACGCCACTAAAATTGATGCAGGCAAACCAGAGTTACACCATGGCTAGACGGTGCTAGCGATAGCGACAACGCTAAAGTATGGGGGCAATTTTTTCAAACAAACACTCAAAAAACTATCAAATATCTATGGTACATGACTCGAATCCTTATGACACACCACTGAATTGTATAAACTTTGTGTTTTTGCATGTAATCACTCACCTCAGACAGCCGAACTCTGAAACATCCTGGAAAGACATTACTAAGCGATCACAGAGCGCCTGCTCTCCCCGCCACAGAAACAAACACTTTTTCCTTGTTGTGACGATTTCTTTACTAAAATATACGGTCAGAGATATTTTGGACATTACCACTGCACTGCTCCACCGTTTATTTTAGTAAAGAAATCGTCACAACAAGGAAAAAGTGTTTGTTTCTGTGGCGAGGAGAGCAGGCGCTCTGTGATCGCTTAGTAATGTCTTTCCAGGATGTTTCAGAGTTCGGCTGTCTGAGGTGAGTGATTCCATGCAAAAACACAAAGTTTATACAATTCAGTGGTGTGTCATAGGATTCGAGTCATGTACCATAGATATTTGATTGTTTTTTGAGTGTTTGTTGTGGTTCAAAAAATTGCCCCCATACTTTAGCGTTGTCGCTAGCGCTAGCACCGTGGTGTAACTCTGGTTTGCCTGCATCAATTTTAGTGGCGTTTTTTGCTCCCTCCAACACTGGGTGACCATCAGGGCAACGATTTTGGGGTCAAAAATGACCGGAATTCTCCTTTAAGTATTACAGTACCACCACGCTGCCGCTACCATCTAGTTTTTAGCTGACAGAAAACACACAGACAACATGAATTAACAGGCTTTGTCCCTCTCTTCTGCTTGATCTCCTCAATCAAGGGTGGCTCCACGAGCTAGGCAAACGCCTGGAGACGCCGTACATCAACAGCACAGTGGGTGGCCCGACAGTCCGCAGCTCCTACATCGCTGCCCTCTACTTTACCCTCAGCAGCCTGACCAGTGTGGGCTTTGGCAATGTCTGTGCCAACACTGATGCTGAGAAGATCTTCTCCATCTGCACCATGCTCGTCGGCGGTATGTCTGACACTAGGGTACATTCTCCCTCTGGCATCCTGGCAGAACAGTGGCTCTGTTTGTCATGGCAGGTCTAGAGATTCAGCAGGAAGTGAGTTGGAAACTTTGGCTGGCCTTTAAGACTCAGCTTGTTGCCGTCTTTATTAAACCAATAAACAGATTATTCCAGCTCAGGTGGTAATTATTGGTGCAACAACAGATAAGATACAGTAATTATTGTATTTATTTTTTATTCATGATAAACTGAGCTTTATTGGGAGCTGTATTGTTTGAAACAATTAAAAATTAAGTCACCTTAAGAGGTATTCTATTCTTTTCTTTGTTAGACAACTTTCAAAATTAAATAAATAACCTAGGAAAACTAATACTCTGCCATGATACAGTTATTTGTGGTCCTTCATGCTAGTCGTTTCTTCCTCTCTCACAGCTCTGATGCATGCCCTCGTCTTCGGTAACGTGACGGCCATCATCCAGCGAATGTACTCGCGCCGCTCTCTCTACCACACGCGCATGAAAGACCTGAAGGACTTCATCCGTGTCCACCGCCTGCCCCAGCAGCTCAAACAACGAATGCTGGAGTACTTCCAGACCACGTGGTCTGTCAACAATGGTATAGATGCCAACGAGGTAGGAGTCCCTTTCGTTGTTGCTGTCATGTAATACCTTTGTGCACAGTTCTGTCTGCCCTCGAGGAACCTCGCTGCGATGTTTTGATGTCATTTGAACAGTGAGATCTGCTGTAAAATCCAAATCACAAGCTGTAATTGTCTATGATCTTGCAAAACACATGGCTGTAGGTAAACCACCAATTGACATCCTATTGAAATTCAAAAGAGGGTAACTGGTGGCAACAGAGTCCATTCCCTAATTACCAATCAGTGTCGCATCTTATTACGATCTGTCACACATCCCCAGCTCCTGCACGACTTCCCTGACGAGCTCCGGGCCGACATCGCCATGCATCTGAATAAGGACATCCTCCAGCTGCCAGTCTTTAAGGGGGCCAGTCGTGGCTGTCTGCGCTCCCTGTCCCTCCACATAAAAACCTCCTTCTGTGTCCCGGGGGAGTATCTGATCCGCCAGGGCGACGCGCTGCACGCCAACTACTTTGTGTGCTCTGGGTCTCTAGAGGTGCTGAAAGACAACATGGTGCTGGCCATATTAGGTTTGTATTGTACAGTAGCATCATATTCAAGGCAGTTATATAGCATGAAGTTGGGCAAAAGCTGCTGCTGTTTGTATTTTAAATAAGTTATAGTGCACTTTTTACTCATTTTATCAGGTTTACCTCATTATTTATGTATTTTATCTATTTTGTTTTTAACTTATTCACTGCTCCCTGTGTCATCCTCTTAACATGTTTTACAGTTATGTTACACTGGTATTTTTATGGAGAATGTATTGTCAAATTCCTGTCCATGTCTCTGTCCTGTGTTGTTTAAGTGTTTTGTTTTGTGTTTTGTCCTTTTAAATTGGGGTTACCCTCCTGCTGCAAAACAAATCTACCCACCGGTATTAATAAAGTTACTTGACTTGACAATGTGAATATCTACTGCTTTCATTCTAGGCAAAGGGGACCTGATTGGGTCTGACCTGCCAGGACCAGACCAGGTGATCAAAACCAATGCTGATGTGAAGGCCTTGACCTACTGTGACCTGCAGTACATCAGTGTTCGAGGCCTGAGAGAGGTGCTGGAGCTTTACCCCGAATATGCCAGCGTGTTCGCCTCTGACATCCACAACAACCTCACATACAACCTGCGTGAGGGAAGCCAAGACGAGGTACAAATACACATTGATCACATTGAAATAGTGCTCATTAAATGTCTTATCAGAGTTCTAAACATTTTAGCCACATGTCTATCAAACTGTAAATCATCACTTATATAATATAAGGAGAGCAAGTCACAAAAGACAGTCAGCACTTCTAGGCAGCTAACACCCAAACTTCACATTTAGCGTTTATGGTTTAGACCAGGGGTTCCCATACTTTTCAGCCTGCGACCCCCAAAACAGTGTTGCCCACTATCACTATGACCCCACTATCCCCACTATAAATGACGTGCACACAGATCACACGCACCAATTGACGTATCCGAACACAGGCATAACAACTACACAAGAGAACAGCACAGCCTTACAACAAGGATATGATTTTACATATAGCTATTTACTTTAGAAGAAGAAGAATATCTCAGTCAAAGTAATAAATTATCTCGCGTCCCCACTCTCAGTACCTTGCGACCCCCCGGGGGGTTTTGAACCCTACTTTGAGAACCCCTGTTTTTCCCACTAGGAAGATATTTTCTTTTCTTGGTTTGCAGCACAAGTGTTGTTTGATACGGTATTTTAAATATTTTGTTTACATATACAGTATAATCCTTCACATGGCAGTTTACACAAAGACTGGTACAGTATATTATATGAGATTATATATAGTAGTTATAGATATAGATATATATGACATTGTGCATTGCAGCCCAGCAGATGATATGCACACACAGTTTCCCCCTACATTTATCTGACATTGCAACAGAGCATACAACAGACTGAGCAACACATTTATGCCCCCTGTGGTGCCTTTGTCACTCTCCTTGACACTTGTTCTGCTGCAGCGACCAAAGGGCCGTTGGTGGCTTGATTGTCACACCAGTTACCATGTGTGGGTGCCGCTGTCAGACGGCCGTATCACTTCCCTGTTACCACCCCAAAGCACAGCAGGATGACATTACACCCAGACACTGACCTCCTCACAGTACACCTGTTACCCCTCCCCTTATAGTTATATCAGAAAGCATTATGTAAGGCAAGATAATCCTGCCTGGAGAAAATGCACCTGTTGATGGTAGACATGTAGCCACGTTTACAGGCACCTGTTATGTAATCTTATCAAAACTGGATCTTGAAAACCCACAGAGTGAAGTTCAGCATCTGTGTTGCGTGGCGTTCTGTTGAACCGTATGATCAAAACAAATGAACGCCAAGATGTCACTGATGTGTGACTGACAAAAGTGACAAAGCTCCCCAAGGACTTTCCCAATAGCATCCTAATTGTCACAAACATTTTGCACTTGCTTTAAGCTTTCATCTTGTTTCCCGCAGGCTTTTTTTTTTTTTTTCATTGTTTGAAACTTTTATTATTTATTATGTTGTTATCATTTTATTGGTTTGTTAAGTGTGGAACAGATGTGCTGGCTGTGTTGAGTATTGGTTGTCCAGGGAAAAGAGCTTCAATTGAATTTATGATGGGTTTCCTTCCATAGCAAGATATTTCTACAAATTCTACGCACAGATGAATGAAAAGCAAATTATTGTAGACATATTAGATGTATGTGTGCCTTTATGTAGTTACAAGGCCATGTTTGCCATTATGTAGTTACAAGGGTTATTATAGTCTTTAATTTAGAATCAAACACATTTGTCAGGGGCGGGACTGATCATGAGTATTAGCTCTCTACTTCTACCTCACCATCTGTTCAGAGTTTATGCTCGAGCTCAAAGCCGGGGCACCGCCGCTCCCCTGACAGGATGAAGGAGTGCTCAGCTACCTGCTCGTGCTGCCAGGTCCCACAGTCTCCTGCCACACACATACAAACATACAGTTGTACTGGTCTCATGCGCATCCTGACGGTGGTTAGTTTTAGGCGGGAGTTGTCGTATGGGAGGTCCTTTTAACACTAGAGAGATACTTGAGAGTATTGCTGACTGTACATCAATCAGTCGTCTGTTATGAAATACTGTCAAAGAAGACGATTATAGGAATGCCTGGTCCCCAAAAGGGACTACTCTATCTCGTCTTAAAGGGAAAAACCCAGTCTGACAGATGGAAAATGAGGAGGATTTTGACATCTCTATAATTTATTTTCAAGTTTTATTGCAGTGCTGTCAATTAAATTCTTCTTAGTTGGTGATGATATGGAACTTAAAAGTTTTACAGTTTTTTTTGCCACAAGCATGCAGAGACAAAAACCCATTATACTGCTTTCAAGTCGAGTTGAGTGTCTTATCTGTAGCAACACAAGCCAAATACAGTAAGTTGAAATTATTGATCAACTTTTTCATTGTGCAAATAACACACGCTGTCTGTTTGGCCTGCAGCTCTGCTGTTTTGGTTTGAGACCAAAAACAACGCTAAAAGAAGAAGCATGACTCTGTGTTGCTCTATGCGCTGTCATTAAACCACTCCTCAAGAAACCCAATAGATCCACTGGTTCTTGCTAATTATCGACCTGTCTCCCCTTTTTCTCCAAAATACTTGAGAGAATTGTTGCTGATCTGACTGCCCACCTTTCTGACAACAATCTCTTTGACAACTTACAATCTGGTTACCGCTCCTGTCACTCTACTGAGACTGCCCTAACTAGAGTAGTTAATGACCTACTTGTTACTGCTGACTCCGGATCAGCTTCCTTACTTTTGCTTCTTGATTTAAGTTCGGCCTTCGATACTGTAGATCACTGTGTGCTTCTACACCGACTGGAGCATTGTGTTGGTGTTCATGGGCTGGCGCTCTCATGGTTCCAGTCCAACTTATCTAGCAGAACCCAATGTGTTAGTTTTAATAACTCTTTGTCTGAATGCTCTACAGTTGTCTCTGGTGTGCCCCAGGGGTCTGTCCTGGGCCCTCTGTTGTTTTGTATTTACATGCTTCCTCTGGGTAGGATAATTGCTGAATACGGTATTCAGTTCCATTTCTATGCTGACGATACACAACTATACATTCCACTGCAGCCTAATGACCCCTCTCAAATTCAAAATCTGAAAACATGTGTAAATTGAATCAAGATCTGGATGAGTCACAACTGTCTCATGCTTAATACTGCTAAGACAGATCTGCTGGTGATTAAGCCTAATAATTATAAATATTTATAAATAAAAAAAAAATAATAATAATATTTATCCGAGGTTCTTGGTCTCAATATTGATGGTTGTTTTATTTCTGAAAGTACTCTCATTAGAAACCTCAGTGTTATTTTTGATTCAACCTTGACTTTCCAGTCCCATATAAAGGATATCACTAAGACAGCTTTCTTTCACCTGCAGAACATTGCCAAAATCCGCCCTTCTCTATCCCTGCGTAGCGCCGAGGTGGTTCTCCATGCCCTTGTGTCTTCCCGATTAGATTATTGTACGTCCTTTTTTCCGGCCTCCCCATCTGTACTACCAGGAGCCTTCAGCTTGTACAAAATTCAGCTGCTAGACTTTTAACGAAAACAAGTAAATTCTGTCACATACAGTAACTCCTGTCCTGGCATCACTACATTGGCTGCCCATTCAGGCTAGAGCTGATTTTAAAGTTCTTCTTTTAACCTATAAAGCCTTGAACGGACTTGCACCTCTGTATTTATCTGAACTACTCACTCCCTACACTCCGTCACGTCCTCTTCCTTCTCTTGGTTCAAACCTCCTGGTCATTCCATCAATCAATAAAAAGTCAGCTGGTGGTAGGGCCTTCTCCTACCGTGCTCCTTTTTTATGGAACGGCCTCCCACAAGATATCAGAGACGCTACATCCACCGCAATGTTTAAGTCCCGTCTTAGAACGTACCTTTTTACCCAATACTTTGGTTTAAACTAACTAATTTTATAATTTTCCTCTGGTGTTTTACTATTGTTTTATTGTCTGTTATTATTGTAAACAAACTGTTTTATCTTTTTCTTTTTCTGGTGTTTTTCTATTGTTTTTTATTATTTGTTTGTTATTATTGTACTTTTTATTGTTAAGTGTATTGAGACCATGTCCCATGGTGATTTTGCACTTTAAATAATAAATTGATTGATTGATTGATTGATTGTTTATAACAACCAGGTGTGTGAGTACCGGTTTGGCTGCATGTTTATTACATCAACTGAGAAGATGATATGTGATGATGATAAATCAGTGTTGTGCTTGTAACTGGTTTCATAGTTATTACAGACTTAAGGTCAGGTTGACTTGTTGGGTTCGATGTGGATTTGGACTGTTCTGGGTGGCACAGGAAGGTCACATCTCCAGAAGAAAGCCAGCACTGAGACAGAATTTGTTGAACTATAATGACCATGTCGCCACAGGGAGAGTAGTCAGCAGTGATGGGGCGTGAAGGACAAACTGGTTGGTCAGGAGTTATGGGGATGCTGCTCCCTTTGGAGCCATACATGACAACAGCAGTTTAACAAAGTTGGCAAAGGCAGCCACTGGTAACTATGGTGGGAGTGCAAAACACAGGAGTTTTTCTTTTTTTTTAGAGAGAGAGAGATGGAGACAAGATGAACTCAATTTTGTTGACATGTTGGATGGGATAAAAATACCAATCAGGAGTGGGCTGAAGGAGCACAGAGAGGGATGACAACATGTCACAGCAACAGTCCTAGGTGACTGTACCTTCATAAAACATCAGTCATTTCAAGCAGAGCCCCGATGATGAGTCCTCACTCACTTGGCTGTCAACAGCCTATGCTTCTGATTTTTATACTATTCTGACAAAAAACAAGTGTTAATTTGTTTACTGATCGTTATTAGTTTCTGAATAAGTTTATAATCACAAAGGATTTGCTCAGTTGTGCTTCACTTTCTACCTGTCTGTGCCTCTGTGTAAATGTCATTTGTAGTTTCCTGATTTCTTCTTTTTTCTTTCTTTCTTTTTTTTTTTTTTGAGTTTTTAGCAATTTTGAGTTAGTGTTTTCTAAACCTCCTGTACAAAAACATGATCTTTACTGGATTTGTACCAAAATATACACAACTTTGGTCTTTGTAAAAGAGTCTACTCCAAATCCAAATGCAAATACAACATAGGAAAAAGCCCCTCAGTCAAAGGGAAACTTCGTTTTTTTTTCAACCTGGGCCCTGTTTTCATATGTTTTTCATGAGTGATGGATAATACTTTTATTGAGGTGGCTCCAGTAATGAGCCGGGCAGGCAGCCTGCAGCCCAGCTAACGCTCTTCAACCAGGCAAGTGGCTCCTGTCAAAGTTCGCCCTATAAACGTGCATTTTTTTCACACTGACAGGCTCAGATAGTTACAGTGAGTGTCCGACAACATACTAGAAAGGAGAAATTAACATATGTCTCTACAGTCTCTACCTTTATTTGGAGGTCGCTGTTTGGTGTGATCTGTGTCCAAATCTCACCATGCTAGAAATCTTGTTCTGAAATCTCGCGATAACTCGCGGCAAAACACCGGTGGGGAATACTGTTACCTGACTGAGGTGAAAAGAGACGACCGGACTATTTCCAAATTGTGGCAACAAAAGGTTGGACTGCTCTTCACGCAGCTTTCACAGAGCTTTCACAAGTTAGGGCTAGCAGTTAGCTGTGCTACAAATGGATGCTGACACTCCTGTCGATGCACTGCACCGTCGCCGTGCCGACCACAGGGTCTGCAGTGAACACTTTGACCGGGATGACTATAATAATAATAATAATAATTACATTACATTTATATAGCGCTTTTGTACAGTAACCGTTATTCATTCATACCACATTCACACCAGTGGTGGTAAACTACGTGTGTTGTGTAGCCACAGCCGCCCTGGGGCAGACTGACAGAAGCGTGGCTGCCAATGTGCCAAACGGCCCCTCCGACCACCACCATGATCATTCATACACATTCACACGAGGCAAGGTGGGTAAGGTGTCTCGCCCAAGGACACTACGTCAGAGACTGGGAGAGAGCGGGATTCGAACCTCTGATTATTGGACGACCCGCTCTACTTAGGAGAACTGTAATGTACAGAGCAGTGACATTGGAATAGGCTCCCACCAAACATGACCAACATTGAAAATAAATGGAGATTCAAAAAGAAAATAAAAGAGGCCATTATTAGTAAAGAACTTACATTTTTTTAAGGTTTTGAAAAGTCAAAGTTGGTTTGTATTTGTAAAATATTTTTATTCTTATTATTTTGTTTTAATTTGTTGTTTGTCATTTATCTAATTCTGTAAGTTATTGTATTATGTTTTGATTGTCATATATGAGTGTCTGGACCCCAGGAAGAATAGTCCTTACCAAGGTGAGGACTAATGGGGATCCATAATAAAAACTAAAACTAAAACTGCCTGAGCCACTGCCACTCAAAGAAGAGACGTACGTTCATTTCTCCTTTCTAGTATGTTGTCGGACACTCACTGTAACTATCTGAGCCTGTCAGTGTGAAGAAAATGCAGGTTTATAGGGTGAACTTTGACGGGAGCCACTTGCCCCGTGGAAGAGCGTTAGCTGGGCTGCAGGCTGCCTGCCCGGCTCAATACTCCATCCATCACTCACATATACAGAAAAACATATGAAAACAGGGCCCATTGAAAAAAATGAAGTTTCCCTTTAAGTCCCTGCAAACCCAGTTGACTATGTGGAACACTTTTGACATCAGTTGCTCATTCCTCGTATTACTAATATTGATGTTCAATTAATGTCATTTGACACTAATGTGCCTCTCTGGCTAGTTAATCATTCCAAGTCCCTCCAGGGTTAATTTTGTCTTATGAGGAGAATTTGTCCCTGACTTGAATAGACGGATAGATGATTTTCTTTTTTTTCTTTCATTTCCTTTCAGCTGTGATAAATTTCAAACTCATTTTAATGTGTATACTTGGATTCCTTGCATCAGAGAGCACCACTGGCACTAGACTGGTGGAGCGACAGACTGTGGCTTGTGTTGTCACATTAAGCCATGTTGTCGCAAGCACATTTTTCACACACGAGGGGAAGGCTTCACACTACCACTGTTTAATGCGCCATCCCAGCCGGTGATTATGCTAAATTGCTGGCAATTTCTCCACACACCAGCAAAAAGACAAACTTCTGCTGGAATCCCTCTGCAGTCAGGTGTGGAGACAGATCAGTTACGTGAGTGAGTCAGCCCATGTGGCAAACGGTGTGTGACTGGGCAAGATTGTTTCAGCGGTGGGAAAACAAATGGAAAACAGCTCCAGTGGAAAAAAAAGAACAAATATAAGAGTTTAAGAGTTTTACTCTGTTTTTGTAAGTTCAAATATATCACCAAAAGAGATGTACTTCTGAAGATGGTACTACAGGGTTAAATTGTACATCTTGGAGAGAGGACATTAAAGCAGAAGTGAGCGATCCGGTGGTTTTGGCTAACTTCCTGTCAGCAGATGGAGTTAGCAGTCCCCGCCCTCGTCCCTACGTCACCACATTCACGCGCATCCCTTGGCTGCACACACAGAGAGGACCGCCCCTTTATGCCGTTCTCTCTCCTCATTGGATAAAGGTTGTAGGATACAAGGAAAGTTTTCTCCTCGGCTTACAGCAGAGCAGAGTGACTGGCAGACCAAACACTCTATAAGTGATTGCTGTCGGAAGATATAACTATTTAAGACTTATATTAACACAAACATTCAGCTTACTTCTGCTTTAAAATGAATGAATAAATTCTGCCTATAGGTACAGTATGTGTCATATGTAATCTCTGTTGCTTTCATTTTCTCACTGCAGGGTCTCAACAGGTTTTCAAGGTCACCCAGGCTCTCTCATGTGAGTTCAGTGTGAATTCAGTCTTTTTCCCTATGAGGTGTTGTTTCTTTTGTCCACAACAAATTAGTTGAATTAACCATTAAGTCATGAAATGAAACCAGATGTAGGATAGGTGAGACCACAGCACAGTTGTTGTGGTGAGAGAGGAGATTTGTTTCATGTGTTTTATGTTCATACTGGCTTTTTGAATGGTTTTCTGGAACATACATTAATGCTGATGAACACTGTGGGAGGGTTTGTGCAAGGACTTCCCCTACAGGTTGAAACTCATTTGGAGCAGAGTGTCCCTGGAGTTAGCTAGCTAACTGGGTCAATAGCTTTCCTAATGGGAAACCGTATGAGCTATTCTTCTTACTATGTACTGTATGCTTCTCCCTGTACCTTCCTGCCTTATTTTTCTTTACAGTGTATGTTAAAAGTAAAATCTGTTGTTTTTATTTATAAGTGCATGGGCAGCTATGGGTAATGTAATAGATTTGTGATGTGATTAAAAAGTCATCAACAGAAACTCATCAAACTCTAAACAACACATTATTTTCTCATTATCTGCAGCCTTTAAAATAAATAGGTTATTATGTGCCGGATTACGCACCAAATGTTTTCAGGGAGCAGAGTGTTTTGAGTGCCATTTTGAATGAGTTTGGTTTTACAATATGATTTCTTACTTCATATTCAATATTTCAGTGTTCATGTAATTATTAGTTTCCAAAATGTATTCTACTCCTGCTTTAATCCGTTTTCATATCCTCAGGGTTGGTATTTTGACACAAACACAAATTTGTGAAGTTGTGGAAATCTTAAGTAACAAAATGTGCAGTTGTAAATGCTGCTTTTTTATATTTCCTGTTTTGCAGGAATCCAGACTCCCTTCTATCGTGGAAACCAAGGGTGATGACCTAGACGATTCCTTCCACCTCTCTCCAGCCACCCGCTCCCGTCGCAACCTCCTGCTCCCCAGCTTCGGCAGCCCCGTTCGCCGCACGTCCCTGGGGAACCTGCTGGGGGACGAGCTGCGGCAGTTCAACGCTCTGCGACGCTGCCGCTCCCCCAACCTCAGCCGTGGCTTCCATGGGCAGAGTGCATCCCCCCAGCCACTGTCCAAACGAGAGCACAGCACCCCTACGTCGGCCTCCACCCTGGCCCAAGAGTCGGCGGCGGCCCGGGGAGGGATGGGAGCTGAGCAAAAGCCTTCAAAGCTGCTTATCCCAACTGTCACCTGCTATGGACCCCCAGACCTGAGTCCAAGGTAGAGAAAACCTTAAACTAACATTACTGTATAAAGTCATTTTCAAAACAGAAGCAGGAAAAAAAAAAAAAAAAACTCTGAACAGTCAAAACTACATGCATTTGTTTTAACTTTAGAATACAGTTTACGCTGAGTGATCAGACAAATGAACAATAATAAATCAAAAACATTCTGCTATTAAAATTCTTAAAGGGATATTTCAACATTTTGGCAAATTCGCCTATTTCCATAATCCCTATAGTCATAGGAGTAGGTTTATTACCTTTAAATTATCATGATTATGTAACATTACAACACACAAAGCAAATATTTGGAACCACTTGTGCTTTTGAAATCACTCCGCCCAGCAGCCATGTCTGGAAAGAAGTTCCTGCTATGCATTTGCCTCGAAAACAACTCTGTCTCGTAATGTTACATTATTTTTTCATAGTGTGGTGAATGTGCAGGTCACAACTTGTCCACAGGAGCGTTTTGGCATTGTTGGGTTGTGTATTTGATGAGTTTGATGAAAGACAGGGGACCTGTACCATTCACCTCCATTGTGTTCACTGAGCAGCTCATGTCTCTGCCCCGTGGCTCTCAAAACAACATGCACCGATAATTAAGGATAATGAACCTACTGCTATGACTACAGGGGTTATGGCAACAGGTGAATTTGCCAAAATGTTGAACTATCGCTTTAAACAAAAAAGTAGTTATATAGTATCTTATACAACAGTTAGTTCCGACCGGTCCCAACCGAGCAATTTGATTGGACAAGAGACGACCGAATCACAGCCGTGCTGATATACAGTACAACAGCACTCCCTCTCGTGTGATATTGCTTAAATATCAGATCCTCACACTGTCTTCACTTGCCACCTCTTGTCTTAAATTAATTCCTTTTTTCTTTGCTATCACAGACATTATCTGACTGATTTTTGCAGAGCAGAGTATCTATACACACTCAGCTTGCTATAACCTTAGAGTGTATGACATGATCTGAATAAGGTATTGCAGTAAGTGACACTTAAAGTCATGCCAGAGAAACTTGCATAAATGCAGTAGTATTTGCATTGCATATTTCAACAGATGTCACTGCATTTCATTAGCGGAGCACCTTATCCTCCTGCCCCAACCATCTGTATTCATAATGTATCCCTAAGTCATCCAGTAAGTCCTAGATATGGGTAAGTGCTGGTTCATAGAGCTCAGGTGTCTGCTTCTCCAGACTGGGCGCTTCTCCTCATGTTCAGACCAACATGGGCTCCTGCCAGCAGCAGCTCTCATGGCACATTCCTGGGTCGTCTGTTGGCTCCAGCGATAATTGAAAAAGCTCTACTGTTACATTAACTCCAGCTTCCCTCCTCTGCACCCTCCCCTCCCTCTCGCCGCAGGGTTGTAGACGGCATCGAAGACAATGGGCACACGTTCCATTTCAATGTGGAGCACACCGGGCCTAAAGCCAGCACAGGAGGCAGCACCCAAGGTAAGCCAAACCGCCTCCAGCTGCGCGGGTCACCCGGGTGCCAGATGGCCGGAGGAGTTCAAACGGTGGACACCGCAACGCCGCCCCGGCTGCCGCCTTCTGGGGGGAATATGAGAGCGCATGAGGGGAATGAAATGACAACCAGGTGTCCAAAGAGTCAGAGAACATGTTAAAGGACAACTGAGGTCAAAGCAGGGGACTGATCATCTGACCTGAGCTTTTACTCATGATCACGATCGTCCCAGGTAGAATATCAGCTTCTGTACAAGCTGAAGTCTAATTTACTTTAGTGCAATGACTCTGCCCCTTCTAGATACAACAGGCAGCACGGATACACATTATACTTACACATATATATGTATAAGTCGTTGTTCCTCTGGTGTCACACCTCATCATTTTGCTTAAAAAATGAATTCTACAGTAGGTGGTGTGTTGATGTGTGTGCTACTAAATCAGCTACTTATTCTCCTCACCTTGTTTTCCCAGACTCCACACAGTCGAGCGCCACTCTGCTGCTGGAGACAGAGGAAGTCAGGCAGGGCATCAGTCAGCTCAACCATAAGGTAAAGTACAACCTCTTGAGTTAAATTGAAATTGATTGAACCGAAGATAATGCAGCTTATCAAGTCCTCCCAGACCTGAGTCAACTCTGCTCCGTCTCCCCACTCATCATCTCCTCTGTCCTATCTCTCTAAAGTATTTTTTCGAGAGACTGAATATGAAATACACGAAGGATTAATGAGTTTGTAATGAGAAAATACAACCTGTGAACTCATTTCATTTTGGCAGTGAAATACGAGTTCCAGATTCGCTGACATCTTCGGCGCAGACCAAGATAAACAAGGAGAAACTTATTTTTCCTTGATAAATTTCTGGCATCTCATTCAGCGTCGGTCATGTTTGTATACGTACTTACTGAAACAAACAAAGAGATCAGGTAGACCGGGTTTCTGCCTTGTTCCTGTCCCCGCACTCTTAATCTGAATGTAAATAGAGCGAAAGCAGGTGCAGTGAGAGCATCCAGATGGGCCCAGGTAGGTGCCGTCTTAAGTCGAAATTAATTAATCAGTAGGGCGCTTCTGCAATGCAGAGGATAGCCGGGAGTGCTGACTCGACGGTCTGAAGAAAGAAGAAATTCTGATGACAACCCAGCTCTACTTATGGCCCTCCTCTGGCCCCCTTACCGTCACGGTTCACTTACTACAGCTACATCTACTTTCCTCTCTATTTGTGTCAGTTACCTCAGTCTGTCTCAGTCCCTGTGGATTTCAATGCTGCATAAGAAGCTGCTTCTTAGAGTTGTTTGGTGCTCTTCCAGGAGGTCACTGGAAATCACCTGAGGCTTGATTGGGTCCAGATGTTATATTTTGAAGCTGTTGCTGGCTAACACCAGACCTCATCTCAATGTAGATTGAGATTCGGTCTGGGAACCGCCCGTTCATTTTTTTGTGTTTGAGGCATGGTTTACGAAAGCCTAGAGTTGTTTATTGGGCGCTACAAATGTCTATCAAATGCATCTGTACTGTACGTAGCTTATAGCCAATCGTATCAGTCATACCCGATGACGTATGTAGAGCGACAGAAATCCGATGAGGAACAAAACGCTAATCGTTGCTCTTTAATAAAATTGCGCACAAGGCAGCATGGGTATACCCAGGCTTAATGTTTCCTCAGTGTGATAAAAGAATATGTGCCAGGTAGACGTGACTAAAGCGTGTGCTTTCTCTGTGCAGATGAGCACATTGAACCAGGAAGTATTGGAGCTCACCAAGGGCCTGCACCACGTGATGCATCTCCTCCAGGCTCACATATCCATGCAGCACTACAAAGCCTCATACCCATACAGCGTCCATGGGATGTCCAGCCCTCCCACAGGCCCCAACGCTGGCGTGCCACTCAACCCAGCTTCAGCCTACCATCTCCATAACGATCCTGGGAGCCACGAAGGCCACAGCCACCAGAGCGTCCCCTCCTCCGCTGAGCACTGGAGCTACGGTGTTGGAGCCGCTGAAACTCAAATAGAGAGCCACCGCCGATCTAAATCCTCCACTCCGCCCGCTAACCCCTGCCCCCCCCCCTCTCTAAACTCTGAGCCCGGGTCAGACTCGTGTCATGGCTCCGAGAGCATGAAAGCACATCTGTGGACGAGCCCGTCCCTTCTCGGTATCAGCCCGGGCTTCCACGGTGGAAGTCCAGGCCTGGCAGCTCATCCCTGGCACGAGGACTCCGACAACAGACCTCTCAGTGCCAGTCCGACAACCATCAGCAAATCCCAGCCCACGTTGTGCCTGCAGCCTCCCAGTGATATTGATGAATACTCTTGCCTTTTGTCCAGCGTCCCTACAGGTTTGTCCACGCGCAGTCTGCTGGATTCATCGCCGAGCTCTTACCCCGTTTTCTGCCTGCCCTCCGCGTCCCATCTGAACTTACCACACACCTCAAACGAGGACATTTGCGTTACAACTACTCACAACCTGCTCCAGGACGCCTCCATCTTCCAAATTGACAACTCGCACCCCACCGTCCAACCCGTCCCTGCCTCCCTGCCCACATTGCCCAGCAACCCTCTGGGTTCCCCCCTGGCCTCGGGGTCGCCGCGGTCGGACGGCCTGGAGCCCCACCTCCCGCTGGGCGACCCGTCGGCCATAGAACACACCAGTCTGGAGTGCCTACTGGGGAAAGGGGGCTCTATGGAGAGCAGGGACAGTGAAAGCGCGTCATCACGAAGGTCCAGCATCGGCGTCCAGACGCAGAGCACGGAGCAGTCGTGGTGTCTCGACCTCACAGATTAAACTGTGCACGTTTCAGGGGCAGACTCACTGACTTCACTGCATCGGGAGACAAAAGGTAGCAGTTATTGAAATGCAACTTCTTACAGTGTTTAAAGAGACTCTGCTGGAGATTGTCAATGTGTGCTGTATTTCCCCAATTTAATTCCTGGGCTCTCATATTTGTCAAACTCCACGCAATTTACACCATTTCTATGCAAACGCATGTCATTTGTGCATTATCTTGGCTTTACTGAAGTGTGTCTTTAAAAAAGAAAAAGCGCCACAGCTGTGGGTTCTAGTATATACTGTATATTTTTTCCAATATCCTCAGAGCAATTTGCAGTTGATAATTCCTGTTACCTTCTTGCATGGTAAAGTTGTTTATTCTTTTTCCTAAGGAAAAGGTTTCCAAATCAATGTGTAAGCATTCCACATGAAAACCTGTTGATTGTGCACACAGACAGGTCAGAGTGGTTGGAAGTTTTATTATTCAAAGGAACAAAACAAAAAAACGACACATGCTTCACCTTGCGTATAGGGAGTATGTCTATGTATGTATAGGGAGTATATGCATCACACCGCATAGATTGTTTATTGTTTAAAATTGAATGCTTTTCTCAGTTCAGCATTTTTTTTGTTCGCAAATTCATAGTTTCTGCACTATGAATATTAAATATTCAAATTCCACAAAACAGCACAAAGTACATTATTTATGACATCAGTTAATCTCCTTTTATGCTATTATCTCCTAAAGATTCTTACCAGATAATATGTTTCCTCACAAAGGTATTAATCTAATTCGGTGAAACAGCTCTGTGAAAGCACAGACTTCTGAGCTGAGGGATTAAACATATTCTATACACATTTAGATGAAAAGCGGGTTCTTCGAAACATATAATATTGTTATGAACTTACAAAATACTGATGCCTCCTGTGATTAAAAAAAACATGGACTCATTATTCTCATTAAATATTCAGAGTATTCAGGAATTTTATTCTGATTGATTGATTGATTCTGATATTCTGAATGATTCTCCTTGGCTGACAAAATAAAGTATGCAGAGAATGTCTGACTGTGTTTTCTTAATGTGGTGTCACAGTAAAAAAAAAAAAAAAAAAAAAACATTATTTGATGAACAACTCAGGTCACAATTTTTAATTAACTGAAACATAAAGAACATTAATCAAATTGTGATTTACAGTTAAATGCAAATGTTTTTAAAAAATTGTGCCGGAACTTAAGAAAACATTAAATTACTAGAAGTCACTTTACCCTTTGCTCAGACTGTTCAGTGTTGTTGTACACAAGTGTGCACTCAATTATGCCATAGGACTCAGCAAGTTTATACAGCAAGATATAGTCACTCACACATAACAAGTCAGATATAACTGTCACGCAATCAGAGCGTCTGATTACAACTTAATGAAAAAAAACTACATTTTCATTTGTGAAGTTAATGTGATAATTTGTCAATAATAGTTTATCTATGGAGAAATTAAGATACTGGAAGATTTCACCTGTTTCCCATTGTAAGTATCAAAGGTGAAAGCATCGGTACATCAACAATGTGTCTGTTGATTTTGTGATTAATATATTTTATACCAAACTGAGGTGTAAAAAATAAAAGAAAGAAAGAAAGAAAGAAAAGACTTCTAATTGATAATTAAACTCAGTCACACATTGTGCACACTTCCCAAAAAGAGGTACAAAAGCACACATACTGTATCTTTACTGTAAAGAAGAAACTGTGAGGACACTGACTAAACCCTGGAAAGAACAGAACAACACAGACAGTCACTATGAGGATTTGCTGCTGTTGTTTCTCTCATTAGCGACTGTGAATTCAATGAGTTTTTGGTTAAAGCAAATGTACAGTATATTCATGTATTTGTGAAGAACATCTCCATAACCTTTAAAAAACTACAGTAGCCTATTTTACCCTGCATGAACCAGGCTACATAAAATTTCCATCCCATCTACAACATGCACCTCTTTTTTTTTATATCTCTCACTTGTTAATATAATAAGAAGAAACGATAATAATAAAAAAAAAAAACCCATCTGTTTTGAGTTGACACACTCATGAGAAGGTCTAGTGATGATTACACTGTTGTCATATTATTAGTCATAGGAATAACTATTGGTTTAATGAGAGAGCACAGTACATGGTGTTTCTCATACAGTAAGTCAGTGGTGTAAGACTGTGCTCTCTTGGCCTGAATCACTTTGTGAGGAAAACCCCAAGTGAACACATTAATAAACGGCATAGGCTGCAGTGACGCAACAATTGCACTGGATAAAAAGGAGGCCCAGGTGTCAGTGTAGTGGACCAGAACGAACTCTCATCAGGTGAGATGGCTTTAACTTTTTGGGTTATAACTAAGGATACTTTCACATTTAAGAAGGAAGGCATGGAGTCTGACCTTCTAACATTTTAATCTTTTTTACACAGTTTGCTGTGCAGACATCACATTGTGAAAAAATGAAGGGTGTGGTTCTTGCTCTTGTTTTGGTACTGGTTATCAGCCAAGGTGAGGTGGCCTGCACACCTGTAACCCACATTTAACTGAAATTGCACAAGTTATTCATGTTTGAAATGGTGAAAATGTTTTATTTGTTTTGTTGTTGTTACTAGGCGAAGCTTTGAGATGTAACTGTGGAGGCTTGAGAGACTGCTCAGGTCCTGTGGAGACCTGCTTCGGGAACAGTAATGTCTGCATCAATGCCGTCATTTATGCCGGACCAAGTAAGTGCTTAAATGCCACGATCACAGAAGCCATCCAATAACAAGGAATCACTATATCTTCTAATGATCCATCATCTTTCTCCATGCTTCTACACAGATATCAACCGCTTCAAGGGTTGCTATGAATTAAAACACTGCCTGATGCTGAACCGTCCTGGGATATCATCTGCCTCTTGCTGCATGACAGACCTGTGCAACTGATAAATAACAATTGTCAAAAACTTATTTTGATGAATGAGTGCTGTCATATATGTACTTGTATATGGTGTTATCGTAATAAAACTTTGAATATTGCTTTGAATTTTTCTGTTTTTCACTGGTTTATTTTCCTTCTCTCTGATGTTTCCTTATGTATCTATATTAAATATGTATCAATAATGCTGAGAACAGTCAATATGACTACGTTGTATGCAACTCACCGAAGGTTTACTCCAGTTTCATACACATTGTTCAATCAGAAATGTCCATTACTGCAACAAAAAAAAAAGTTGGGTGGGTAATAACTTTTAATCCTTACTTCTGCTAACTCTCCTGTAAATTGTACTAACTTATCATTTTATATTGTAATAACTCTGATTTCTTACACATAATCCACTTAACTTTGGTTAAGACAGTATAGCAGAATAATTTAAAGAGGAATTTAAAATTGCACACTGCAATAGTTTATAATGTAACTCTGAACCAATAACTTCTAATCAAATGTATAAATAATTACAGATCAACATGTACGTACATTCAAAACATTTGTTTTATTTAAACTGTACCAGCATCATTCCAACAAACTTTATTTATTTGTATAGCACCTTTCATACATATAAAAATGCAACACAAAGTGTAAATGCAACACAAAGTGTAAATGCAAACTAATGAGACCCATTTGTCCCAGTCCTAGCAGTCAGCTTGGGCTACATTGCATACTTGTAAACTTTGAGACATAAAAGATCAAACATGAGTCATATATCCAAGACCATACAGAACCAGTATGAATAAAAGATCAACCATACAGAACCAGTATAAACTATGAATTTAATAAATTTGTTAACAAGGTTACTGAGTGCCATAACTTCCGGTCTCAAATGATATATATAATATATATGTATAATTTGTAAAAATAACTACATAATTTCATCTTTCATTCTTTATTGTTTGTTTACTTGGAATGTTTCCACAGCAAGTTTGAAAAATTAGATTTGTAGAGGTTTTTGTGATACTTGTATCTGCCAATTAAAAAAAAGTTTGACCTGCTTCAACTTGCATGCATCTAAATTGAGGCTCTTTATTGTGTTTTATTTATTAAGGAGAGACTGTTGGGCTGCTAGGGTTTGTGATGGACTAGTACCACTGCACACACCACAGTTTGTTTATTCAACTTTGTACACTGCCTGTCAAATAATGAGTAGTGTGGCAAGTTTCACTTGAATGAACATACTATATATATATATACTGTCCTCTTCCAGAGTTTAATCCTGGACTGTAAAGTTAGTCAGTTGTTTATTATAGATGATTCACTTCAAAATATTGAGTGTGAGTGCTGTCACAGGTGAATCCGTTTTGTAATTGTTTGTTTTCCAATGAAACCAAAACGATAATGGTGCTTACTTACTTAGTCCTCCTTCCTCCCGTTTGGGAAATAAGACTTCGACAATCCGTGGTTTTCATGTTTTTTCAGTTTTTCAAGCTCTCCTTAATCTCTTATGCGCCAGGTGTTCTTTTACTGTCCCGGTTTTTGTTTTCCAGGTGTTGTCCATCATGTTACCTTTGGTATTCTGAGTTTGGGGCCTAGCCAATCACCTAACATCATAAGATATGAAATCCTGAGGTGTTTGAAAATGTGGATTGTCATAATTTTTTTTAATGTCGAGGTACATTTCTCTTGTTGTTTTCAGTGGTTTGAGAGACGTGACATCTACATAAGTTTATACTTGTAATTTCATATTTTGTTTCTGGTGTTGTGCTTTTGATAAGTAGTTCTGTTCTGTCTTAGATAAGATAAGATAAAATAAGATAAGATAAGATGCCTTTATTGTCACTGCATTAAAAGACAATGAAATTGCAATTGCTCATCACAGTTGTATCATGGTAGGCTACTATGGCATACATACATAGGTTACAATCATCATCACACATCATAAAAGCCAAAAACAGAAAAACACTATTCAACATAAAAAAAAAAACAAGGAACAAGGTAGGTTAAAAGAAGATAAAGAAACAAACACAAACATGGCAGGTTACATGGGGTAAAGTGCCTGTGGTATTTGGGTGGTTATATAAGGAGTTGCGGAATTACTGTGTGTATTTGTTGAGTCCAGGTGAAGCAAGTGCAGGCCTCTGCCCTTATTTTTGTTCCCTTATTATCACAGTTGTCACAGGCTTCAAGGCTTGCTCTAGATCAGATGACTGTCAACTTTTGATTGATCAACCCTTTACAAGTTCCTATTGCTGCTGTGGTGATCTGTGCAACAAGAGCATTCCTACACATAGCCTATTAATGAATCAATAATCTGTTGTAATGTAGGCTAACGTGTCCATTGTCATTATAAAGATTCATCTCATCCAACCTTTTGCTTTAAATTTCATATTTTTTGCAAATTTCGTGCTTTTTTTTTGTTGCAAAACATACATGCCAATTCTGACCATTAATTTAACATTGATATAAAATGATAGTGATAGTGAAAGAGAAATTGGCTTCAACTCCAGAACTTTTAACATCAATCAGCAAATGGTGAGATATTATTATTATCGATGAGATATATTTCATTTTCTCTCAGTTTGAGCTTCACAGGTCCTGTTGAGTTTTCCCATTGCGCCACCGTGTGGTTGTGATGGGAGCGTACCTATGTTCCCCAGGTCCTATGTTCCCCGAGTGGGGAAAATATGTTCCCTGCTGCTGGTTGATGGACTCTCTCTACTTATCTGGACTCTATCTATCTATCTGGCCTGTCTAGCCTCTACCTGGTATTTTTACTAAACTTAACCAACTCCTTTCTTCATTGCCTAAACCCAACCAATGGTACAATTACACTTCTCACTCAAAGTCACAAAAAAGGGGGGAAAGCGGGGAACATAGGACCCTTTTTCTAAAAAAGGGTCCTATGTTCCCCGGTCTGGACACAGCAGGGAACATAGAACCCTTTTTTAGAAAAAGGGTTCTATATTCCCTGGTCCCATACAAAGTGGGGAACATAGGACCCGGGGAACATAGGGATGATCCCGTTATGATTATGCTGAAACAGGGACGTGCACATGACTATAGAGGGGCAGGGGCTCAACATCAGAAAAGGGCAGTATGTACAATTTTTTTCAGGCCTTAATATCAAAATAAATAAATACAAATAAATTACAGTTACTATTTAGTCAGTAGAGAAAGCCTGCACGCCTTCAGGACTGCAGTCAACATGCTGGACCAATTTCCCAACTTCCCGAAACAGAGTCATGACTTCTGAACTGGTGGCTAAGGCTAATATGGTATTGGGTGCACATTAACATGGCTTGCAGAAAAAAAAATCATGTGAGTGCAAGTGCAAAACAGAAGTAGGCTAAGCCTACAGGCTACACACACAAAACCAAGGAATGACTACTGTGACTGCTACTGTGCATATTTCAGAACAGCAGCAATATTTACAACAGCAAAGTCACAATTACCAGTAACTCAATATCTGGAAACTAATTCAAATAGTCAGTGAAATCAAGCTGAGTGAGTGATTCCTCAGAAATATTATTTCACCATGTCATATTTATTGTGTTTTTCTCCCCTTGCTCAATTATTTGGGTTTTGCTTCTGTATTAAATGTCTACAGCAAAAATAGGAAAAAGTGGCCTCTTCTGACGACATACTCTCTGCTCATCTGATTGGTTGCGACACAGTGTCACGTGACCAACGAATCCAGGAAGTATTTTGGTTACACAAGGCGGAAGCGTCATTTTTTTACTCAGCCTGAAGTGTTTGGGCAGAAAAGGAGAAAAACAGTCAAAGAGGAACATCGTTGTAGCTGCTGGAGGTTGTTTCTCGTTGTTGGTAAGAAAGCTGGCGCGTTATTTGTTTCTTTTTTGGTGTGTGTGTGTGTGTGTGTTTGTGTTTTTTCCATGTTAGCCGACGTTAGCATGGCTGTTAGCTTTAGCCTCGGAGCTAACTCACACTCGGGTTTTGTTTTTGTCCGGTTACACGGTCACAGTGAAGATCTTTAGGCTGTGGCGTGTTTACAGTCATGTAGTCTGGAGCAGCTGCTGTTGTGATATAAAGAAGGTCACACACACGTTACACACACTTGGCTTTTAGTCGATTGTGATTTTGACTTGAAAGAGATGACAGTGTTGTAAAGCCATGTGTTAAAACTCCAGTAGAGACAACTCTGTTCTGTCTGTCAGCTCTAATCTGTCAGTCTCATTCTGCCTTGACTGCATATTGATGTTACTAATAACAAGTCAACCAACCATTTAGTGACAGATCAGATAGTATGCCACTTATTTTCTGGGTCTGATCTTGTATTTAGATTTTTCTGTTCAATCTCTGAAGGTTTTTGGACTGTTGGCCAAGGACTGAAGACACAACGCCAGGCTGTGCCAAACTCTTGTCTGCCCCGATCCGGTGCTTCCCATCTGAAGACTGATCCTCGACCTCCCTCACCATCAGTGCCTGCGGTGCCCAGAGTCGGCCCCTGTCCTTTACACCCTGGTAGCTGGTAGTCTCAGCCCACATCAGACATCATCAGTCTCCTCAGTCTCTCTTCTTGTCCCTGTCAATGGCTGGGCGCGGTGGAGGAGCAACCAGGCCGAATGGTGCCACGGCAACAAACAAAATCTGCCAGTTCAAACTGGTGCTGCTGGGGGAGTCGGCAGTG
Source organism: Trachurus trachurus (assembly GCF_905171665.1). NCBI lineage: Eukaryota > Metazoa > Chordata > Actinopteri > Carangiformes > Carangidae > Trachurus > Trachurus trachurus. The sequence goes on along the minus strand of NC_139913.1, from coordinate 25,251,205 downwards.
GGCAAGTCCAGCTTAGTGCTGCGCTTCGTCAAAGGCCAGTTCCACGAATTCCAGGAGAGCACCATCGGAGGTAGGAGACAGAAACGTGTGGCTATTGAAAAGATTTTGCGTCTCTCAATTAGTAGTGTGTGGTGTTGAAATGTGTTTGTGCACTCAACTTTTTCTACCCATACAGAATAAATAAATGTGCTTTTGTAAATAATGTTTCTTGAGAAAGAGAAAGTACTAAATTGAGTAAGAACACAAGCAAATTTAAAACAAGCAATATCGATTCTTCAGTGAGTGAGATTACAGATTTGACCCCACAGTCAAGTCCAAATCCACTTTTCATAACAGTGTTGTGGACACGTTTTTGTTAGTACCAAAAATATTTAGCTTTTGCCTCAAGAAATCTGCATTCTTCATTGAATGAATCTAATTTTAGATTTGTTTGTGCTGTTGTAAACGGCATGGAGCTTGTTAAGTGATGTACAGCCAGTTGCTTACACACACAAAACATGAACAGGATCTTTGGAGACGATGCGGGACATGTTTTATCAATCCTCTTTGTCTTTCTCTCCTCAGCTGCCTTCCTCACTCAGACCGTCTGCCTGGACGACACCACTGTGAAGTTTGAGATCTGGGACACAGCGGGTCAGGAGCGTTACCACAGCCTGGCTCCAATGTACTACAGAGGAGCTCAGGCGGCCATCGTGGTCTACGACATCACCAACACAGTAGGTTTCAGCTGCTGGAGAACAGTAACAACACACGACACGTTTTTACATTTTTAAAGCAAGGTCGGGTTTCGATCAATTAATATAGGGCCACACTAGGGAGTAAAAATCTTCTACAAAATGTGAATCTAGTTGTCATGTGAAAACATGAGATGAGTGTAGTATTGATAAAGTGTTTTGCTTGTTTGTTTAGGATACTTTCGTACGTGCAAAAAACTGGGTGAAGGAGCTGCAGAGACAAGCCAGTCCCAACATCGTGATCGCTCTGGCAGGCAACAAGGCCGACATCGCAAATAAGAGAGCTGTAGATCTTCAGGTAAAATGATCGATTGATAAGAATCAGTTTAACAGCAAAATTATAAAATGTATTCAAAGCCACATCCTGAATCTGTTAAATTGTTTGTTGTTTGTTATCCAAATAATTTATTTAGGAAGCACAAACATACGCTGATGACAACAGTCTACTCTTCATGGAGACCTCGGCCAAGACTGCCATGAATGTTAATGAAATTTTCATGGCTATTGGTAAGTGCATTATTCCAACCAATCAGTTAGTTATCTCCTCCAATCACTCTCTCAGATGTCCCTGCAACCAACCTTGAATTAGTATTAAATAATGGTTAATAATATTAGAAAGAATTTATGAATATGCTCAAGGGGGTAAAGTCACATAACCAGAGGTTTCAACAAAACAGAGTACAGAGAACATGGAAACTTGAGAAAACATGTTGAACTGTCCGACCAGTGGGATTAGGTATCCAAATAATTAGTTTCAAATATTTCCAGGCTTTAGCGAGTGCTGCTGTGGCAGCTGAGGCAGCAATAAAGGGTCAGGAAGCCAATAGAGAGGGAGGAGGAGGAGGAGGAGGAGGAGGAGGAGGAGGAGGAGGAGGAGGAGGAGGAGGAGGAGGAGGAGGAGGAGGAGGAGGAGGAGGAGGAGGAGGACAGTGTGGGGTTCAAGGTTATAATAGTTTTGGATTTTTAATTATAGTTTAGTTTTATTTAGTTTTGACTTCTTTTTCTCTAATTCAGTTAGTTTTAATTAGTTTTTAGAGCGGGTTTGCTAGTTTTAGTTAGTTTTAATTTTTTTCTATCTGCTTAGTTTTAGTATTAGTTTGAGTTTTTTCATACTTTGGGTTATTTGTAAGTTGAAGGATTGTGTAATAAAACTCAAAAGATACCATTTAACAAATGAGTTGAGTTACTGCAGTTTTTTGACATAGCAGTGCTGTAAAGTAACAATAGGCTACAGTAGCCTACCTCACATGTTGTAGCCTATTGTATTTGACATAAAGTAGCATCAAGTGAACACAGCAAATGTTTTGGACATTTAAAGTGCACTTTTATCTGGTAGTGCACAGAGCCAGACAGCTGATAATATACTTCTCCACCTCAGCTTGATGCTGATGTGCGTATCTTATGTTAACCTTACAATGCCTTCTGTCCATAAGAACTGGTTCAGGATGAGGCATTTGTATTCCAATAAAATTCAAAATAGCTGTAATAATATAAAATCTCACTCACTCACACACTGCCTGTCTTTCCTGTTCGCTCCCGGGGAGTGTGTGTGTGTTCATTCAAAAAATTCAAAATGTGCATCGCTAGTTTGGATCAATCAAGTTAAATTTGATAATTTTCCACGGCACACCTGGCGAACTCTCACAGTGGTTGAAAATCACTGTCCCACTGTACCTATCACTGCTATTGTTTCTGATGTACAGGTGCATTAGAATATTATGGGAGAGTTTATTAATTATTATTATTATTTTTTATTCAGTTCCTTTTAATAGTAATCATTATGGCTAACATTCAGGTAAGACCTAAAATTCAGTAATATTGCAAAGGAAATTTTTTTTAAAAAGCATTTTAATATAGAAATATTGGCCTTCTGAAAACTATGGTTGGGGTTGGTTGAACTACTGGAAATGGACTTTTCCGTGATATTATAATATAATTATTTGTTAATGGTGAGCACCCCCCCCCCCCCCCCCCCCGCCTGACAATTCCTCTCCTCCTCTCTGGTCCTGATCCGTTTGCATCCCTGAAAATAGAATTCATTTAGTTGGAAAGTGGAAAAAAGTCAACACTTCTTTGAATGTGAAAGTCCATCCCTCTCTGTGGTGTCTGCTTCAACTACATTAGTTTGCAGGAATTACTTTTTCCAAGACACCTGCTGAGGTAGAGAACTCTCTTTTTCTTAATTCTGTGACACAAGCCTCTACAGATGTTGGAACCGTGTGGTCCCCAACCTTTTTACGTTAATGACCTTTTGTCATTGAAATTGTGCAGCTTGCAGCCCCTCATTATACCCTGCATATATCAGTGAGTTGTGAACAGTTCCTTCAAAGAATGGTTTTACTCCCAATTGGAATATTTTTAGAACAAAGTAAGATTATCTAGTGTTTTAAAGTTTCTGAGAAGCTAGAACTTTGTGAAGCAGAATTATATGTTTTCATTTCTGTATTCCTCTTGTGTTCATGCAACTTTGAACTTTTGAATTTTTATATTTGCAATCCTGTGTTTCTTTATCCTTTTAGCAAAGAAGCTACCGAAGAACGAGGCTCAGGGTGGAGCTGGGCAAGGTGGACGGACCCGGACCGGTGTGGATCTACAAGAAACTGCCCCTCAGAGCCGCAGCAGCCAGTGCTGCGGCGGTGGCAATTAGCAAGTACAAAACAATGAACTTAGTGAGCGAGCCCTGAACATTGTTTTATGGACAGCACATAGCTAAAAAAAAACAAAAAAAATAACAGAGAGGCAGGAGAGAGCAGAGCCACTCGCCACTCCTGCACTTAAACTGAGATTACAGATGAGATTATCTGGATCCTCTTTGATTAAAAGGAAGGTTTTTTTTTTTTAAGAATCATAAGCTAGAGGGAATAACAAAGATCCCTCACTACTTCTCTTCTGTCTTTCCCCACTGTATCTATCTACCTCCCTGATTCCCTTCAAACCTCTGTCTCCAGTTGATTGAAATCTGTCTTAAATTATCCTCTTTTTTTTTTTTCTTCTTTTTTTTTGAGGGGTGATATTGAGGTTGTTTGACATTTTCCCTAATTGTTTGAGTGTGTTTTTATGTTACGTGCATTGCAGTCCAAAATCTGAGACCACTTTTCCATTTAAGTGAATTGGAAAGTGATCTCAGACTTTTGGGCCTCACTGTACATGTATGTGTGTGTATAGTAGATATGCACACACGCATATATATATTGACAGTTGTTTATTTTTCTACTCCTGTCAGTTCCTTCTACATTCTTCATCTTATGAAAGATACAAATGCCCAACTATTGATAATGCTGAAATTGTAAAAGGCAGAGAAATGAATCTTTTGGTCCTGTTGCAGTTGAGGTCACAGCATTAAGTTCTTCTCCTGAGGGACCTGAACATGACACAGTTATAACGGAAAGCTCCAGACTTTGCTCTTTGAAGCAGGTCACGATTTAATAGGCTGCACATCTGAAGTGTGTTTTCTGAACTGTGCAACAAATGCAGTTGTTTGCATTCATTGCGTATTCATATGTGTGACACCAGAGAGCTGTTAGCCTTTTTTAAATGAAATGTAAGAATAACTTGTAAATCTAAAAAGTAATAAATGACATGCGAGATTCATTTTGTTTGGAGTTGTTTTGCAGTGTGTGGTTTGGCATTGGCAGAATGATGTTGTGATGAATGTTTCCTATTGGATGATAAATTGAGATGTATCAAGGCGTATTTTCTCGCTAAATAGATTTCCTTAGTAAAGATGTATATAGTGCTCACCTCGTATTCAGGTGTGTTTGATAACATGTTAGTTTGTGGCATGATCTGGTAGTCCACTCAGAGATGTCAGGGTGAGGGTGTGCCTGTGCTTTCTCCTCAGGGTCATTCTTTAGTATTCCTATGGCGTCCTGTCATTGCATGTTTTATGAAATTTGTAGCTGCACAAAGGCGCTGTAGGATCTACTCCAAAAGTACATTGATACCGCTGTCTTGCAAAATCTCTATCCTGGACTAAATACAGTGACCTGTCATACCTGGCACAGATGTTCATTTCAATCTGCAGGGTAACTCATAAAGTGTTGTTAATGATGGGAGCACTTCCTAGATTCAGTTAATCCTAAAATCATACTTTTGGCCACAATTTCTAAATGGTTAAAAAATGATTCCCAATCTAACATGTTAATTTTCCAACTTCAATAAACATTTCCAACCACTAGGTGGCAGCACCGCACTGAAATCCAGATACAAAAATAGTCATAAACTGCTCTCCTGAATGCCCCTGAGACAATTCATGCATTTGTATGCAAGCGCACATGTGAGGGTGGACTGACATGTAGAGATCCATTAGTGACAAAGTGGAGGAAGAAAGACGCTTCCTTGCAGAGGGATTATACAGTAGTGGTGTTGCCTCATTTGTGTTCACCTGATTATTCTACAGCTCATTTTGGAGCAGGGTTTCTCTGGGTTAATGCAGCAGTTCACTTTATTGTAATGAACAGTGCCCTCTTAATAGAGGTGCCTGAAGCTCTTTGTGGTTTTAAGTAGATGAAGAAACTGGATAATGTATTAGATGGCGCATTTGAGAACAATGTCTATCAAGTATTTTGTGAACATATTAGTTTATTGCAACTTGCAAAGTCTGATAAATTCAATACAAAAATAATAATTTAAATAATGTGTTCAGTAATTGCTGTAACTGTTTTAGAGAGGTTTTTAGTTGAGGTGTTTAACTTTATTGTCACTGCTTACAGTGTATTGAATTAGACTTGATCAAATAGAATATAATGGCTTATTTGTCAGAGCACAACTATACAACACAATGTTGTGTGTCTCCTCGGTGGCATACGCAATTGAAATCATAATAGGTCAAATAAATGTGAACCAGATAGATAGAAGAAATATTTTGACCACCTCCTTAGATAAATACACTGTTTTGCGTGACCAGTGATAGTAGAAGGAGTCCCAACCAGCTGCAGTGTTTTAAAAAGATGCCATTAAGATCAAAGAGGTTTTGATGGTACAACCTTTATTTGATCTGCTATGACTGAATATTAACCGATACTATATTTCAGTTGTTTACTGGTCTCACAAACTCCTTCACTGAGCAACGAATAAGTCCTCAAACATCCCTCTGAATATGAATTACATCCACATTATATACGCCCAACTAGAAAATCCTAGCAACAACTACATTTTGGAAATACAGGAAACACTAATGAAGAAACATGTCTTTGTGTTATACATGCAGGTACTAAAAATGATGTGACTGACCCATTCTCTTGGTCTGACCCCTCCATAAAGATGTAATGTGTGTGTGTGTGTGTGTGTGTGTGTGTATGATTATATAAATATTACAGGTTATATATAACTTGTAATGATTTCTGTACTGGAAATGGTGTAAGCTGAAGCTGACAGACCTGCTATTATGGTTTTGCTGCCTCGGACCTTACATTAAATCCATATTTAAAGCCATTTCAACACACACACACACACACACACACACACACACACACACACTCTCTCGCCTCAGAAACAGGCAGCATCTCTGCCAAAAGCAGAAGGCCGCTCTGTTCACAGTAGATGATTTCTCATTTGTTGAGCTGTCAGTCAAGATGTGTTCTGTCAAAAAGGAAACTCATTTCATACTTGTGTGTGAGAGCTGGACTGAAATTGACTGTGTTTAGAGCTGGAGATTTGCAGAATGAAGGAGATGTGCCCCGAAAATAAGTGCAGTCACAAACCTTTTACACATCCACGTTTTGTTCCAGTGATATTTATTGTGTCTGCTTTTCGTACAACAAATGAAACAGGTAACATGGCCAAAACCTGTAAAAGGTCTGGTTGTCATAACAACAAGGATTTTCAGATTAGCCTCAGAACTATAAATTTGTGTTTGCTCGAGGAACCATCGGCCCAATTTAATAGCATAAGCCCAGTTCAAAAACACAGAAAAACAGTCAAATATTTTCAAAGGCCTGCTCTGATGGATTGCTTCTATCTTCTAGGACAGAGAGAAATGTCATTAAATACCAAGGGCACAGGGACACGGTATCTGGACTGCATTCTGCGGAGCAGTTTGAGATTTCTGCTGATAGCGATAGCATGTGTGATGTGGTACAATAATTTTCTCTTATCTAAAATGAAACATCTAACTGTGTCGCCACAGGATGGGGTGCTATGCTAGTGCAGACGGAGCCATGATGCCGCCACACTAAAGCACAATGAGCAGTTGCTGCTGAAAGGATTGTGATTTCTTTTTTTGAAAGGATTGTGAGTTCTTTTTTTATATCTTGCATTATGTTGCATTATATGTGTCTGTGCTGGGTGTGCTTATTATTCACATTGTCAGCAATACATTTACACATCCACTGAGCAATTGAAAGTGTTCACATGGTTCCTGATACAGAGGGGTAAAAAAAAAATTAAAGTTATTTATTTTCCTGATGAGAAGATTGATACCATTTCCACACCTGTATAACAAAGCTGAAGCTATAGTTAGCAGCTTGCTTATGTCACTTAACTCGAAAACAGGGGGAACTAGTTAGCATGCTAACAGAATCAACAAGGTTCAACACAACTAAAGGTTTACAAAAAAAGTTTACACTTTATATCTCCCCAGTTCACTCTTTACAGAATAAAAGTATAAAAACAACATTTTTTTTTTTATTATTATTATTTGTTATATGTTCCTGGAGTCTCTCACCTGACAACTGCACCCAGTCAAGAAATAGCCCACATGGTATTTACACTTTGTATGTTTATCTGTGCTAGTCAGGTGGATTTAATTCACTTTGAACAGAGCCAGGCTAACAGCTTCTCCTTGTTTACAGTAGTATTTATGCTTTGATAACCGGTTAAAAACTGTTATTTTGGACAATAAGCTTGAATTATTTTCTTTTGAACAACTATTAAAATGCATCAGTTTTTGTTCACCTCTCTGGTCCATTTCAGAAAAGATATTTGTTTAGCCTTGACTCACACTGGAAGATCGTCTGCATATGATTTTATCAACCAACAGCAAATCCTTAACTTTAAAGAACAGTTTATCTGGACTCCCTAGATTCCTACATATCATCAGGACCTATAATATTATGAAAAACAATATCTTGATGGTCCCGGCCATGAACTTGAAGCCATGAAGCTGTGTATCAAGCTTGCACTGTCTTCCCTTGCTTTCTCTTCAGGGTGTCATAACTGAGGAAACTCAAGTGGACTTCAGTGACACTGATGCTCAAGGACGGAGAAGGGGAGAGGGGGCGATGGGGCAATGACGTAAGTTTGCCCAGAACACATTGAGACACTTTTCTAAAGCTTTTCAGTCTCATTTGTTCAGCCTGCCTAAGAGTAAGTGCGTTATTTTTGGGGCTGTTCATCCAGACTTTTCCCCCGTCTGTCCATGTATAATGTTTATTCACATTCCTCAGTGTCGGAGAGAAGTGAAGTAATGCATGTTAAATGAGCCAAGACAACTGTATGTCTGGTCTTGACATGAGTGTTTTTTTCGTGTAAATGAATACATAAATAAGGTTGTTCAAAGTCAGGCAGACAAATAAGTCACAGTTTGAATAATACGAATAGAACCCTTTTGATGTCATATAATTTAAATACATGTAGCATTTCCAATCATTTAACATTGTTGAACCCAATGGTTCAAACCTTTTTTTTTATTTTTATTTTTTATTTATTTATTTTTTTACAAATTTGCACCATGAAAAGAAATAAAAACAAAAGACTAAAATGTGATGCCTCATACTGGTCAAACATCCTGTACAGGAGATAGACTAAAGGTTACTTCAAGGGCACACGTTGTTTGATGATTTTCCACAACATTACATCTATAATACAGACAACACATTTTCAATTTATTATGTCTGAAAATATATGTTTACTTCTTGTTGCTTGAAGTAGAAAGTGTATTTTCCTTCTTGATCATGTGCAATCATATCAAATTCCAGAAACAATTTATTGACTTCAGTAATGAAACAAAACAAATCATAGTTACCTTATTTTTCTATAAAGCAAAGTAAATATGAAGGAAAATAAATGAAGGTACATTTATAACATTTGACAGCAAATATTAAAACACTATACACTTTTTACACAACACATACAAAAATGACAACAAAGGAATCAAATGGCCTATGATGAATTTTGATTTTGGAGAAAAATCTAAACTATTTACAAATGTCACTTTTCATTTTCTGCCATTTCTAACAGAGAGCAGAGAGGGTTGGCAGCTTAATGGTTGATACATGGTGAATGTTTTACCTCCCTGAAAAGACATCACATCATGTGAGTCACATTATGCCAAAAACATGAAATTGCTTTTGTTATCTGAATAATGAATGGTCAAAACACTGTAGTGGACTAATTACTAGACCAACCTGAGTCAAAAGTTGGGTATTGTAGTCATGTATAAATATTCTTTCCTACTGAGCATTACAATGTTGCAGGCTGTGAACTAGCTACAGCCATGATCTGGCTTCAGCTCTCACAAGGAAACTGCTCTTCACCTCCGTTTTCCTGCTCTGTCTTTTTTTTTTTTAAGAGCCACTTGCATCCTTCAGGTACTATCTCAATCAGACGTTAAAGTGAAAAAGAATTCAGTTAACACAGAAGAAGAAATAAAATCATGTTGTCATAGTAACCACGTTAAACTGAGACATGCGGCTCTAAAGAGAGCAGCGGCGTTCTTGATCATTCTGGGAACCAGAGGAATAAAAATGTCCTCTAATGAAAGCACTGGAGATGATGATGATGGAGCCGAGCTCTGGTATTAGCTGCTGCCAACATGCTGATTGGAAATGGAGCAACCAAAACACTGTACCTTGTAAATCCTAATCCAGCGTTAACAACGGGAGGCTGATTCCTCGACTGTGGGAGTCTCCAGTTTGAGCTAGCTTTGTGTGTGCATTGTGCAAATGTGTGTGTAGCTGTTTAGCTGTGTGTGTTGTTTCCTTCTGTATCCACGCACACCAGCAGAAGCATCAAGAGCACTTGGTGAGAGGTGATATCTTACACCCTTGTCTCTGCTTGTATGTGCATACTAGCACACCTTTATTTTTAGGGTGGGTGCCTTGTGGTGAGGTCAAGCAGGGTGCCAGAGGACTTCTAGGCGAAGGACATAGCTCAAACTCCAAGTATGTTTCCAGCGAGAATCCATCAGTGTCTGGCTGACAGCTGAGCCAAAACGCACACCACCAGGTTGGCCACAGCACACGCAGGCATGTGCCCGAGTCACTGTACTCTCAAATTCATCTGCAGGCATCCGCTTTTGAACGTGGCCCAACAATGTTAATGAGGGGGTCTAAAGGGGGTGGGATTGGGGAATGATGGCTGGTGATAGGCCTTACAGCAAACAAACAGGGCCCTAAAGGTGGAGGGGACCTGACATGTCAAAGTGATACAACAGTTTCCTTTGACCCCCTTCAACAATTCATCTTCCTCCAAGGGGCTGTGATGTCGGAGTTGGCTTTTAATAATAGAACCGCTCACACATACATTAGCATGGTTTCAGTCTACAGCCTCTGGAGGCAGCTTTCTAATGCCTAGAAATGAACCCTGTTGATGTCATTGGGTTTGTCTCAGCTTGGTCTTGGAGTTCACACATTTAAAACTAAGCCTGGATTACAAAGGTATGACATTTGAAAGACACAGACTTTTACCAGGAGTAGAAACACATTGGGACCAAAGCAGAAGATGCTTCTCTCTGTATGTTCCTTCACTTCTTAATGTTGTAAGAAGTCTTCCATTTTTGTTGTAGAGTCACGCTAATCTGAAAACACATTTGAGATAAATGCCAAAATACTAAAATACTGCAGTAGAGAAATGTCTAATAGATGTTCATCATTAAAGGCATTGAGAAGTTAGGCCGCGTTCAGACTGCAGGCATATCTGATTCAAATCTGATTCCTTCTCATATCCGATTTTTAGGGCTGACTGTCCACACTGTATTTAGCAAGTGTCCAAATCGCATTTGGCTCTGTTCAGACTGGGCCACATTATTGACCCATCTGACAGGTTGCTGTAGCAACGACGTCGGAGCGGAGGCTACGCCGTATATGCCTCGCGGACGCGGCGGCTGCAGCACCGGGCAGATCAGCTGCAGCACAGTGATCTGCCCGGTGCTGCAGCCGCACTGCCCCGCTAGTTTCAACCTCAGCCCGCCTGGTGTGTGTGTACGTGTACGTGTACCAGAGAGACTGGTGTGCGCGCGTGTGTGTGTGTGTGTAGCCACAGAGACGGTAAACTCCAGCACCCCAGAGCTGGGAGCGCGCCGTCGCCGTCACTCCTGTCGCCGACAACACGGTAGTTTGCATAAAAGAAAAGTAACAAGGAGGAAATTGATGTTTAACTGGAGCTCACGGGACCATACGGGACCTGTAACACCGTGACAGCGCCGCGGAGAGTGACGTCACGGACAGTCAAAACCGATCTGAGTGTTTGGAGCTGTTCAGACTGAGACGCATCTGTCCAAATGCGATCTGAAACTACCTCCTGGAGGTGGTTTCGATCCGTTTTGCAAAAATCGGATTTCATGTGATTTGGGACTGTTCAGACTTAAAAAGAGCCATCCAGTTCCAATCTGGATGGGCTAAAAATCGGATTTTGGCTGGCAGTCTGAACGCGGCCTTAATGTCCCATTCAATTCATTTTGTGTTCAGAATCTCATATGGAAAATGTTTGTTTATATTACCTGTTACTGTAATGTTGGAAAGACCTAGTGGTTGGTTTAGCATAATCAACATTTCATGTTGAGATATTGCAGTCAAGGTAAAACCTTCCTTAGGTCCCTTTATATGTAGATTTAATCTACTGAATAAGAACACTTTAAGTGGTTATTGCACCTGTCATATGTTTGTTGGTTTGACTGTTCATTATTCAGCAGGCTTATGCAACATGTACTGAACCTCTTTTGACCCAACTTGGTGGAGGGATGGGGGTGTGTGCCAGGGAAGAACCCATTCAATTTAATTATCGATCTAGCAAAGGAACAAATGAGGGTATTTACTTTTTCTTTGTTTCACTTTCCTTAGTAATGCAAGACAGGACATTTTTCAACTCTTCATTGACCTGTTTTTTTTCTCTCCATCAAGACATGTTTGTGGTCCTGACATTCTAGCCTTCTCCTTTCAGGAAATGTTTTAAATTCTTATCTTATCACTACATCAACAACAACATCAACATCAACAACAACTGTATTTGACCATATTGTCAGTCACCAACACTGTGGGTGGCAGGAAGAGTTGAAGTTTGCGATATAAAGATTATTTAACACATGTCTCATTTTGTAAAGCCTGTCTGAGTGGCCTGTGTTAAAACTATACTATTCCTTTAACTTTGTTTAGGAATATGCTTCACATGAGGGTTTTTTTCTATAGTAATAAAGGTTTAAAAAGGTTTCTAAAACAGTCTCACAGACCCCTTATTCTGGTTGGTAGTTCATCATCTTGTGTTAATAAAATATAATTTAAGTCACATTTTTAAAATTCAATATAAGTAATAGAAATGGACTAAAACCCCTATGCTGCATTAGCCTGCATTTTTATTCACATCGCTGCTGTGACTGAACTACACACACACACACACACACACACACACACACACACACACACACACACACACACACACACACACACACACACACACACACCTTTGTGTGGCTGTAAAAGTTATGGATGTTGAATCCATTTTCAAACACTCATGTCAGCTTCAGCTCTCTCTCTCTCTCTCTCTCTCTCTCTCTCTCTCTCTCTCTCTCTCTCTCTCTCTCTCATCCTCGCGCGCAGTGATTTGGCATCCCCCCGTCGGCGGCGGCAGTGGCACAGCGCGCGCACATAACCCCGCGTGGCTTCTCTTTTCCTGACTCGGTCGCGGGACCAGGACGCCTGCAGTTGAGCTCGCGCTGTGAAATGGAAATGTCCAGCAGCACCGGAGGAGCCGTGAACACGTCTCACCCAGGTAGGAGAAACGGTCGAGGCTGTTGCTGTTGTTGCTGTTGTTGCTGTTGTGTGTAATGTTAGACACAGGTGGACTGCGCTGGTCTCTCGACCAGACGTGTCTTCAATATTTATTTTTTATTAAGGTAAAAAAAAATAAAATAAAAATAAGTTGTTCTTTCCTTACGCAGTGACAAACCAGCAAACACAAGGCTATGTGTTCACTAGTAGGCTAAACACACACGACATTGTGTCTTAACTTTTTTTAATAACCTATAACCTACTTGTGTTGTGATACAGCTGTAGCTACTTTTAAACACGAGTAACATGTGGTTACCGTTTTATACACAGTCTATGGTGGTTACCTGTCTTTATAGCCTATTTGTGCAAAAACCTTAAGATGGTGTATCCAAAATTCAATGAAAACAAAGGCTAGCAGTGTCCTTTAAAAGCTAACTCTTAAAATTGTACTGCTTAGAAGTCAAAATGAGTGTAATTCTGTACCAAAGTTACAAGTTAGACAAGTTAACTATCTTTTTTATTTTTTGCCATAAAGAGGCAATATAGGGCTGTAGGACCCTATTGTAGGGACAACTCTTAAGAGCCATACTGACAAATCTGACTAAATTCAGCTGTTGCAGTAATATGTGAATAGTAAACTGCTTTGCACTGAGACTAGGAGCTTGATTTGTCAAGATTGTGTGAAGATTGAGAGACCAAAACATACTAAGGTGGAACTGCCAAGACCAATTTGTATTTTAAAGGTTAAGTAATGGTTATTGTCTCCAATTTGAAATTGTTAAAACTTTATGAGAAGTGAAATCCCTATTACGTATACATGCATGTGTTCAGCCATCATCCTTAACTACTGACTGCCAGAGTTATAAATCAGTGGATGTAATAGTCTGTGATCCTGTTAATGGAGGTCAAAGGTATTAAGTCGGCTAAGTGGGTAAATGAATGGAGTAGTTTTTTAAACCCTGGAGTTTAAGGATCTGTTTCGCTGCCCACATGAATCCCAGTCAGGGTGTGACTGCCAGGATGTGTGTGCATGTAGACACTAGACAGATGCTTATGTGTGTCAGCGGGGGAGTTATTTTCTGTGCGACTGTACAAATACACAAATGGATAGCCACCAACAACCCCAGGATAGAGTATTTAAATAAAATACCTCTTATGTGTCAGTACTGTTTGCCAGATTTCAGGTGTGGGTCTGTATACCTGCCTATACTGCTATAGATGAGTGTCTCATGCAGTCATTGTCAGTTGTTGCCATGGCATATTCGCGGCTCCTTCTCAATTGAGGTGTAGAAGATCCACTTAAACACTGAGAACTGGCCACATCATCATCTTCTGCATCCTCTTTAAATGACCTTGCTGTTCCCCTATCCCCCTCTGCGTCAGCTTCAAACCTAAATGGCTCCAAATGACGCCCGCCTGCCTGCCAAACACCGTCGCACCACAGAAGAGATGTTCTTTCCAACTGCATGCAAGCAGTCATTTTCACTGTGAACAAAAGGTCCTTGATTCATCAAATCCTGCACCTCCTACTACCCACTCCCCAGAGTGATGCTGTAATTTTCACTAGCACTCCTCCAGTGTGAGGCTGGGAGAGTTTGTAGATTTTTTTTTTTTAGTACCTGGTGTTGTGATTCTGTTGGGCTCTTAGGTGTGTACACAGCTGGACTCACACTCTACAGGCACTGGGTAAAATTCACAAAACTACTAGAGAAACAGGAATGAAGGTAAATACTCAGAGTAGGTTGTAATTAAAGCCTTAAACTTGATGGTTTTTAGGCAGTTTTTTCAGTATCGACATGCTTAGCATTGATCAAGTTGTCAAAAAAGCTATTTCAGTGACTAACTGAAAATTTAAAGGGACAACGAGGAGTTTCTATTCGGTTATAAAAAAGTCTCACGTTAATGTGGATGAATCTCCGCTACCCACACTTGTTAATGGGCCCATTTTCGATAAATATATCGTTCTGTCTCTATCGTTATTTTGTTATTATTAGTGGTGGCGGAAGTGCTGGTCGAGCCGACCAGCACTTCCTTCGTTGCGAATCATGAGAATAACGCAGCCGCATCGCCGTTTATGGTCGGAACTACGGTGGTATGTGAACCTCTTTGAACCTCTGACTTTAATTATTGATGAATGAAAACATGAGTCCGTCTTGCGCCCGGTCAAAGAAATGTACGGTGCGCGCGGAGGCTCATAAATGTAGTGTGAAAACGCTTCGCTTTTCCAAAACTCCTCGTTGTCCCTTTAAGCTCAACATTCCTTATAGGACTTTACACTAGTATTTGTTAGTTTATTTTAAGAGCACAGCACAATGAAAAATGTTTAAGTATCAGGTTATTTAACCTTTAAATAATGTTGAGGGTCCAATGTGACCCATTTTTATATTCAGGAACAGTAAAAACACCCTAAACATTTTTCCTCTGACTTAAAGCAGATATCAGCTTCACGGCCGTTTCGGCTAATGCTGCGTTCAAGGCAGGCTTTTGAAACCGTAAGTTACAGCTTCAAGTCACAACTACGACTTGGTAGCGTTCCAGGTAACCCGTAGCTCGTGTTTTTACCATCCTGTTGTCTGTGAAAGTTCCCTATAACGGCCACTCATAACTTCCGACCCGTGAACTCGTACCAGATCGAACTGGTATGACTTCACAGGAAGGAAAAACACAAAGTACGAGTTTCTTTGAACGCACCATGAGTTAGCAGCCCCCGCCCTTGTCAGGCATCAATTGGTCCTCGTGCTACGTCACCACATTCACGCGCATCCCTTGGCTGCACACACAGCCCTTCATGCCGTTCTCTCTCCTCATTGGATAACACTTGTATCCCACAAGGAAAATTTTCTCCTCGGGTTACAGCAGAGCAGAGTGACGGAGAGACTCGTGTTTAGGCTGAAACACTTCATGTAAGTGATTGCTGACGGAAAATAGGACTATTTAGGACTTATATTAACAAAAACATTCCACTGATATCTGCTTTAAGTTGAACTTGTTCTTGACCAACACAATATCTACACATTTAATGGTCTTTCCTGCCACTACACTATGATTACTGTATTTAACTAGGCTACTTAAATAACAGTAGCTAAACTGATTTGTTGAACTCAGCCTGATGTAAAACTCAGGCAGCTCCATGTTGTCCCTGTGTGATGTTCAGGGACAGGTCAGGACAGTCTGAAGACAGAGCTCCTGTCATAATGAGATGAGATGAGAGACACCTGTGACTGTGACAGGTCTGTAGCTACGTCTTGACCACATGTCAGCTGATCCGCTGCAGCAGAGGAAACTCTGCTGTTCTCCGCGCCACCGCGACCAGCGCTTTTTTTGTTTGTTTGAGCTGCGGTCAGGCTGCATTACAACTCCTCAGGCTGCTCAGTGTCGGCGGCTTTTTGACTCGTTACTCACTGGTCGTCTGTGTGTTAGCGATGGTACAGCCTGAGGCCAGTATGCTATAGCTACAACTAGCTAACAGTGTTGTTGTCTCTTTTCACCTCCTCTCCCTCTCTCCCTTGTGTGCTGCAGTGCGCTGCACGTTTACACAGAGATCTGCTACATTACGTCGGCTTTGCTTGTTTACATTTCACAGTAAAACTCCCATTGAAAAGGAACGATTAATTGCAATTAATTTAATTTAATCGATTAAATTCTTATCGACAATTAATCGATAGTCGATTAATTGTTTACATCCATAGTAGCAAGAGTTTTAATTGATCTTAATATCACAAATTTTGTCATCACAATAGTGTGTAGTTGAAAACCAATCTGACCTATTTGCACTAAATATACATCATGTAGAAATGATTACAGAACATCTTGCAGTTGGATTACACTATAGCTGCAATGAGTGGCAACATGTTAAGCCTTTTTCACTTTTTATCACAACACAGCTATGAAGTTTTGTGGGTGTACCTAATGCTGGTGACAAAAATCTGCACACAGATACAGACACAACATTTGTGCTATATTGGCCACTGCTGCCTCTGTGTTAGTTGGTACAGTAGCTCCTGCTATAGTGTTCCTGTGTCCGAAACCACATTTCCCACAATGACACCCACACAAAGACACACACAGACTCGCAAGGTGAAAACAATACCAGCCACACTGTCGCAGGTGGTAATAATGTAGTAATGACTACTCTGTACTCATGGGTCAAGATGCAGGCGGGCGGCGCGGATGGTGTGATCCCATCACAGGATGATCTCTCTTTGTTATTGTCATCTAATTCCCTGTCTCTGGCTGTCTTTCCCACTGAACAAGTGACTCCTATAAAAGAGGCCACAAGTATATAAATGCAGTTTTTCCTTAAAGGTATAGTAGTTATTCCCCCCGTCTAGCCGTGCGGGTGCATATCGAAACGTATTCTTGATGTTGCATTCAGGTGAAATCAGGCAGACGTCAGACAGACAACAGACGCTGCATGTAACAGGATAAACAAGCGTCTATGTAAACAAGTGGTCCGACAGCACGAGGCAAAACAATACAGGCCTGACAATATGTTGTCATGGTGATGTGGTATTGTTTTACCGTCTTTCTCTGGTGGAGTAAAATGACATCCGGTTGGTTTGCCGACAACCGTCTGCCTGACTGCACCTGACTGCACCTGAATGCAACATCAGTGCCTCCGTCCTTCCTCACACTACACAGTGGTGACAGTTTTAACAGGCCGAGCCCACAGCTCCGCTGAGTTTCCGTGGTTACCTACGGCCACGCTGCCACTCAACGTAAAAAATGGCGATGCAACATGGCCGCCTCGGTTCGGTGCGTCGCCCACTTTTGTAACGACTTGTAACAACTCATTCTAAGGTACCAGAAAGCTTTCATCTGTATGCGGGTGTGATTCCACTTCAGTGAAATACATATTTATGAAAGACATGTTTGATTTTTGCCAATAAAAAGCCAAATAAGTTACACACTGGGGCTTTAAACAACTGTGAACTGAACTGTAGTGTGTAGCGGCTGCAGATTTAATAAGAATTTACAGCGACTCATCATAAACTACAGGATTAATCATAATGCAGGTGGTTTGAGTTCAGACATGTTAGGATGTGTAAGATCCACACTGCATCACCAGAGTTAGGAGTGGAAGGCTTTCCCTTCATTTCTTTTGATGTCTACCTGCAGGCTCAGCACTGCTCTATTTTCCTTCATATTCACATTATGGACTTGAACCATCAGCCACAAAATCAAGCAGCACCCCACATCCCTCACCACCTTGCACCTGGCAATAGGTCACATTCACAGATTACTTCTATCCCAAACATTGGTGATGAAGTTGAGTGACCAGCCTATCTTTTTTCCTCCCTCTCTAACTTTCTCCTCCTCCTCAGGGTGCTCTCCTCTGTACTTTGGCATTTGGCTGCTGCCGTCTGTCTCAGTAAAAACCATCAGCTGTGAAATTGAGAATAATCATGTGGAACGAGATTGGGATGGGAGCAGCTTGAGCTCCAGCCCTTCACTGTCAATGGACTTGTGGCTCCTGCTGATAAAGTCCACCAAGGATTGAACAATCAACCACAAAACATTTTTTTTGTTGACATGTGAGGAATATTGCTTTTTGTCACAGGCATGACCAAGCAAAGATTTTTCGACAACGCCCAGAGCTCTCAGTGTTTTTATACAGTATGAGGGCACAAATCCTCGAGATTAGACAAACATATAGATCCTTTGTTCCTTTTCTAACACACTAACCAACAGCAAGCATACCAGACCTTCATCATCATGTAAACACACAGTTACAGATCAAAGAAATGACATTTCACATGGGAAATGAACAGTTCTGTGTTTTGCTGACCCTCATCCGAACACAAACGTTGTTGCCCTTTATACTACAGCACACCACTTCCTCGTTTGCCCTAATCATAATTACTATGGCTGCTCCCATAGATGACCAATGGGTCTTTTTTATTTTATTTCTTTTTTACAGGAAGACAGTCTGTCAATAATTAGCCAGAGTTGTGTCTGGGCTATGTTATCCTAACATAGGGATATCCTGTTGGTACTCCCAAATACAATTCAGCTGTAGCAGGGTGTGGCATCCCGAATGTGTTTTTATCATAGGCTGTGTGTTTTTATGATGAATTCACTGGAAATATTCAGGATCACTTCTCATGATTTGGGCTGCACGTAGTCACAGAGAAATATCCCTGTATGCCAACTGGAAATGTTATACAACATTGCCATGAAATGAATACATTTTTATAAAAGCTCTTATTAGGTAAAAAAAAAAAAAAAAAGTCAATTGAAATAATATGTTAGATTATTGTTTCAAGGACTGTAGGCTATAATATTACTAACTGAATGCTCAGAATGAAATCTGTTAAAAGAGTTGACTGTCAAGTTTAATTATCAATATTATCCTGTTTATTGGTGTCTGTAATAACCTTATTTTCCTTCCTGACTAATGAGAATTGAAGGTCACAGGTTGTTAGCACTGAATCAAATCAAATGGTCTTGTTTCCACAATCACACATCAAGTGATGTCATCAAAATACAGACCAAGGCATTGCAGGGATAACATAAGATTCATATGGCTTAAAACTATCATATTGCTATTGCTTACTGATATAGTCATTGTTTCTTTTAGTTTCACTCAACACTGTGTTATCTTGCAGCAGCTAGCCTCTTTCAGAACATACAGTATCTATAACAATAAAACGTGGTCAGTCCGACTCCTATTTTATGAGGGTATTTCTCAGCTGTGTGACTGTTGGGTTTCCCTGAGGACGGGCTACGTTTGGGATGGGGTTAGATGAACAGCAGTGGATCAGAAATAATTCAGCATATTTGAGATATTTACCCCCTTAGCTGTAAATTGCTTTTCTACACATATGGTTGATAGAGGGGTTATTCTCCAGCCTCTTAAAGGTGCAGATGGAAGTACCACCTGCTCTGTGTCATCGAGGACCACAGGTCTTAAATCAGTCTAGGTGGTCCACCAATAGCATCGGCCTGCAGAGCTCCTCTCACTGTTGTAGTCTGTGGGATTCATTTCTCTGTTTGACTTAAAGAAATCTTATACTATTATTATCTTATATGTTGTTTTCAGGTGTAAACAAGGTGTTTTATTGTTACATCAAAGATTATGGTTATTTGGTTATAATCTGAAGTTGTATCTTAGAAAATATGTATGCATTATGCGCTTTTTGAACAGTAGGGGTGCAACTAATTATTTTCTCAATTAAAGCAGAAGTAAGCAGAATGTTTGTGTTAATATACTGTAAGTCTTAAATAGTTCTATCTTCCGACAGCAATCACTTCTATAGAGTGTTTGGTCTGAAACACGGGTCTGTCAGTCACTCTGCTCTGCTGTAACTTTCCTTGTATCCTACAACCTTTATCCAATGAGGAGAGAGAACGGCATAAAGGCCAAAACGACTGGATCGCTTACTTCTGCTTTAATTGTTTGATCTATAAAATAAAAAAATTGTTGAAATTATCATTACAGATTTGCAGAATCTGTCTTCAAACTGTTTTTATTGTTTATTTCAGACAACAATCTAAGCCCCTAAGATATTTAATTTAAAATAATGTGTAAGCATAAAATCCTCATTTTTGATAAGCCTTAAATTATTTGTTATTTTACACAAATAGCAGATTCTGATTCTGTCTGTTCTGATTCTGTCAGTCGACTTATTGTCAGTTCTGTTGGGCAGTTTTTCGTATGCAAAATATATACAAAGAGCAGTGGTGTAAAATGTAAGCAAGAGAAAGACTGTCTTCATGCGTTCACCACAGTTCTCTACAGCAGCCATTTTCTGCCCAGGATTTTATCGCTCCACCCCCTGCCTGTGTTGTTAACACACATTCTCTCTGCCGACCGTAGCAGGAAAAAAAAAAGACGATAAATACGAGAATTTTTTAGAAAAAAACGCATCTCTTTTCTTCCCGTGCATGTATTATCAGGACTAATTTGAAATGGACCGTGGGTGAATTTACGTACCACGGTCATCCTCACTGGAAGCTTCCACCAGTAAATTGCATGTGCAGCATACACCTTATCACAACAGACTCACAACAGATTGCTCTTCCCAAACACCCCACAGCCCTCCACCTCCTCTGAGCCCGTCTCTCCCCAGACACACTGAAATGGATTTCTGCTTAAGTCTCCCATCAAAGATGTAATGGCTCTCGGGCTGTGTCATTACAAGTCAGATGACACTCTCCTTCACTGTGGCAGCTTAAACCTGCCTCTGGACTGATAACTGTGATCTTTATTTGGCTGCTTAGAGGTGAAGACAGGGCAGAGCCACCTCCCAGACTCTCTCCTGATCCCCCCACCTCAACACAACGCTGTCAGCTGGAGCTCAGGGTGGAGAGAACAATCCTTCAGGGTGCCGTGAAAATGTCAAAATGCCCACAAAAACGATCAATACATGACATGTAATGACACAAGATGAGCTGGTCAATACCAGGCCATAATAAACAGAAAGCTGAAGAGGGACAGGCAGGCAGTCTATAAGACACAGTCAAATGTTTGGTTACACCCACAGTAAGTAGTTTTCTCGGCTCATGCATCTCTACACTGACAGTATGAATCATCCTCCCTGAGGTTGGATCATCAGGGAAAAACATAAACGTATTTGTGTAAGATTTCGTTCTTCAGAATCTACCTCAAGATAAATCAACATTAATTCTGACTGGAAGGAAAAATACACAAACGCAGCGATTTTTGCAAAGTACAAACTTAACACACACATGCACAAAAAAACCTTATTTCCTCTCACACAAGCAGGCTGCTGTGTGTCTTTTAAAAAGGACCTCTTGTCATGATGTCATGTAATATCAACACACAGGGTGCTAAAATACACACTATACACACAGCACAGAGAGTCCCTTGATTTCCCCGCCTCCCCTCCTTTTTTTTTTTTTTTTGAAAGCAAACGTGCAGTTGCCTGTCAAATGCCACTCACATACAGCTGCCACAGAATTTCCCAAATGCTGCTGGTTGGTGAATTAAGCAGCATGTGTCACTTTTAGCTGCATTTATTAACACAAACATGCATTTAGGAACGCAAATTAGATTTTTGTTAGATCACGTCAGTGAGCCATGTCGAATTTTTCATGGGTGCAGAAAGAGTTCTTTGAGTCTTTGAGTTTGAGTATATGGACAGAGAAATGGACAGACACCTCGTGGGCTGTGTGGGAAGTTGAATTTTTGTATGGACCATTACTTCTCCATTCCTCTGTGGCTGGATTGCAGGTACAGATTTGACACAGCAGGCAGCAGTGCGAAAATATTTCTCTTTGTGTGTGTTTGTGTGTGTAATGCATATAGATTTGTACACCCACCTACCCGTCTCAAAGAAATTGGCCTACCATCTTCGCCGAACAATTTTCTGAGGGAAACCCTGAAAGCCTTTTGGCTTCACAGAGAAACAGATTCAGAAATTCTTGTGACTAATGCTGTTTCCGTTTTTTTTACATTTTACATCAACATTTCACTCAGAGAATCAAATCCTCAGCAGGAAATCTTGTGATTTCAACTCTGATTCTGGGTCATGATTCAGTTTAGTATTGATTCTTAATTCAGTGAATAGAAAAGGAGGCACTATATTTATACTCTTGCACCACATAACTGCAGTATGAAAAATAAGGTAGCTAAGGTAGGAAGGTAGCTATATGCTGTCATGTTAGTACCAGTTAAACTGAACACTATTTACAGTGCTGTACAGACCAGAGTTGTGTGAAGTTGTGTAACCTGCTGCAGTGTGTTCATTCATTGGTCGGTTATGGCCTGTGCTCTACTCCAGGATTTGAAAATACTTCACCTTCACATTTCAAAATGAGGATGAACTGCTAGGCAACTATGTATACAAGGTCAATAGTGTGTGTTACAATGTCTAAACCAGAACTTCTGTCCATTAGGCTACCTTTCTGTCGTTTTTACAGCAGGAAAAAAAGGAATTAAGGGATGGGACACCTCGACAGGGTGTTTCTGAGTCGTCTCCCATTGAATATTTCCCTCCCTTTGGGATAATTAGAGCTTGTTGACACCATTATATACAAGACAGCATTGTTGTGCCTGTTTGTTTTGGAGTTGACTAATTGTGCTGAAGTTTTGTTGGTTCACTTATCCTTTATATTGACATACATATGAAGACAAGCTCATTTATCTATATATAGATGCATACTTCAGGCTAATGGTGTTAATTAGAAGATGTATTTAGTTTCCCTCAGACACAGAGAGAGAGAAAATAGTCCTTATGCCCTACAGTTAAACTAGATTCAGTCACACAGCTGATGAAATTGGAAACCTCTTTTGTTGAGGGGAAGAAAAGGAGCATTTTTTTTGCATCAGATAACTTAACTTTGCACCTGATGTGTCACGCAGCCTTTTATTCTGTAATAATTTTGCTTTGTTCTTCCATTAAATGGGGTTATATTCCCTCTAATGGCCATTACTGCTGAACACAAAGACCAGTCAAGCAGGCCAAATTAAATAGTCGTTAATTGAAGGAGCCATTATGGCGAGACGGTGCAGCTTGTATAGTGCTGTCCGATTCAATTCACAGCTGAATCACAGGACACTGACGGTGAAGCCTGGACTGTTCTGTCCGCTAACAAGTTAGGATCATGGGTCAACTGACTAAAATTTCTTGCACAATTTTTATTCCAGCGTTTTCATGTCCATGATGGCTCACTGTGACACAAAGGTCTCATTTATTAACCAGGCTTGATAATAAATGTCGCTGATGTTTTCCATTTTCTTGCTCCCTCTGTTTGGTTGAGTGTATTAACAGTCTGTTGCTGTGTCGATGTCTGTGGAGCTTTTCACTCATGACTCTGTACTATAGCTTGGCTCATTATCAGAATTACAACAGGAATATAACAGTTCATATTTGGGCTTTTCTACAGAGGAGTGTAAATTAATGTTTTTTGTTCAGTAGTTATTCGCTTGAGTGCCAAAGCAAAATAGTCATAGTGATATAACAACTATACAGCATCGCAGGTATCATCAAGTGAAAGTTAGGTCATTAGTTTGGCCTTGGTCATGTTTTGATATTTTATTTTTACCTAATGTCCCAGAGAAAATAATGAAATACAGGAAACTTTTAAAAATATTTGACAGTTTGTTACATATTCAAAAGTGGTGACTTGTAGTGATGAAGCTATACAAGAGAGTTAGAAATGAACTCTGCAGTCTGAGGTTCCCTCAAGCTATGTGTGATTGTTTTAACATCTTTCATCTTATTGTCGTCATTTCACAGCCTGTAGCTGTGCCGTTTTATTTCCTCTACTGTTGTTTCCAGATGCAGACAGCTGTTTTTTTATTTTTATTTTATTTTATTCTGACTATTGCTCACTGACACCAAAATAAAAGACAGACAAGGGTTATGGCCATGTGTTTTGCGTTAGTTACCTCATGACATGAGCTTATGACCGAGTTACTCAAAGTTTATATTTGATCATTATGAGGGTTGATGTTACAGTAACTCAAATGTAAGTGGTAATTTGTAGTCCCTGTTTTTTAATCAGTGGTACTTTCACCCAGTTGGTCCCATAATCATCTTGTGTGCCAAATGACTAACTACATCAGAATGAATCATCGTGATGATGCTATTTGGATAAAACAGACAAACTCTTTTCTTGTATAGGCTGGTAATGTTGTGATTCAAACTGATTTAACTAACTGGCTTATTTGATGGAAAAGCTTTTCAGGTGCTATTTCGTGCCCTGTTGCCATAAGGAGGCGGTAAGATAATTCAGGCAATTAAACCCCTTTTACCTGGGGAGTGCAGCTAATTAAAAGTCCATCCAATTTAGCCTGTTAGGTTTCTAATAGGAGTCAGCACAGATAAGAACTCATAGGATGGATGATTAGAGGAATTGGAGCGAGAGACAGAGCAGCGATCTTATCAGCAGTCGTCTGTCAACGTTGGGATGATTTGCACCAGAAATAAAATGCCATTGAATTTCTTAACCATTGTGATTAGATACCTCAGAGATTCTCACTGCATTGAAAAGTCATTTAATCTAAAGTTTGTTTGGATAATTGCTAATGCAGGTAGTCATACGCACATCTTTTCTCGTATAACTAACCATATACATAAGCAGCACTATAATCAATATGTTTTGCATTAATGGTTTTAATTTACAATATGAGGTGATGGGCAGTTTCAAATAGCCAGTCCATGTTTGGGGAAACCCAGTCAATCATAGTTGATTAATTTTTCAAGGAAAACATTTTGTCTGGGTCAAGTGGCTCTGAGCTGCACCATACAGTATTAAATATGAAAAAGCAACAATGGATACAACTTAAAGTTTTTTGGTGATATAATGGATTATCAACTGATTGACTTGGGCTTTTATAATATGACGACGTTGGCTGCAATAGTTTTTATATAGATCAACAGACAATTTATTGATTACAGTTTTGTTTATGAAGTATCATTTAGGTTATTTATTAAGCAATTCCTGAGTTCCAGTTATGTCCAATGTGTGGATTTGACATTTTATTGACTTAGAGATTGATTATACACTAATGAAGTGATTATTGTTATTAATGAAAATAGTGGTCAGGTGCAGAATGTGAGAAGGTGATGGCTTCTGTGCGGTTTGTAGGATCTACATTCCTGTGTTTTGTTTTCCTCGCCCAGAGAAAAACACTGAGTGACTATGCTGTGAACAGTCAAATATATTTGAAGTATCTCTTGTTGTTCTTTGCTCACTCAGTGCCATCCGTTTAAGATAAAAGATGGAAAAAATGGAAATGAAAAATACTATCGCTACACAGGGGTCTCAGCTCCACACAATATATATTTATCAACTGATGCGCTAGACATGGCCTAGACAAATGACATGGAAAAGCGGCCTGAGCACATCTCTTAGTCATCCACATTAGTCATCCCTGCCCCCATGCTTCCCTCCTCCCACCTCCTGCTATCACTCCACATGGAAAGCATACGTTTCCTCTCCAAATGGAAGGATTTTCTGCTTGGCACGCCATCATTTAGCATAAACATATTTAGCATTTTGCTGAAGTTCTCAAAACAGTGGGAATATAACTTGGTGCCAGAGCTTAAAGAAATGGAGAGGCAGGCTGAGATAAGGTACACGTCGCTGTTATTGAAAAGTCACGAGTCCTTGCCTCAGCCTGTATTATCAGTGTCATGCAGTTACTGATCTGAAAGCTATCAGGTGCACAAAGCCCAAAGCGAGAGGCAGAAATCGTGCTCACCGCTCACCCTCAGGGTACTATATGTAAAAGCATATTTACACACTTGTGTCAAGGCCAAGAGACTTAAATAGACTTTTGTTCAAGTTCTTCAAATAAATCGTAGAGTCATTTCCAATGCCACGTTTGTATCCAAGGTTATTTTTCAAAATATATGTAATAAAGAATAATAATGGACCAAACAACACACTTACCTTGACAGTTAAAGCAGAAGTAAGCGGAATGTTTGTGTTAATATAAGTCTTAAATAGTTCTATCTTCCGACAGCAATCACTTCTATAGAGTGTTTGGTCTGAAACACGGGTCTGTCAGTCACTCTGCTCTGCTGTAAGCCGAGGAGAAAACTTTCCTTGTATCCTACAACCTTTATCCAATGAGGAGAGAGAACAACCATTCACCAAGAAATACTTAAAGAAGATGGGCTTGTAAAGACTGACTGTAACAGAAAACCTTTGAATAATGACCTTTTCATCTTCATAAATATCACTTGAAACTGTTTTCATGCCGTCCCAGAAGATAATTCATCATATAGATTGTCCAGTTTGTGTGTATATAACCTGCTGTTAGTTTACATGCCTTGAAGGTCAGAATGTTTATATGTCACATGTTTGTGCGTTTGTAGTTTCCAGCATACCTCTCTTTTTCTTTTTGTAAACATATAAAATCCATTTAAAATTTTTGACCGGTTGGCGTCCTATATTTTAATAAGAAGATATGCCCTAACATAAAATAAAGGCTTTTTAAAGAAAATTCCTTGGCTCGTCGGAGTGCCTGAAGTAAGATTTTTTGCTTTAGTTCTTCTTACTTTGGATTTTTCAACTTCAAGAGCATCTGAACAAACTGCCTGGAGTCTACTCCTCACCTGTGAGCACTCGGTAACTTTTTTCTTTGTTTGTTAAAATTTTTGACTTTTTCCACACTCTTAATTTATGACTTAAAAGATTTTGGAGTTTGGAGGAATCGCATTAAAGAAACAAGAACATCTACTGGAAGAATGGGCAGAGGAAGCTAACTGAACTGGCGACAATCAATTGACACTAAGTTAATTAAATAACTCCTAAATGAGGCTGAAATGACTGCAGTGTAAGTACCTTGCAGTTTCTAAGATCCAACAACATGGGACTGAAATGCAGTAACAACAGAGATTGTACTTATTTGCCTGTCACCTACCAAAAAAACAAAGAGGAATTTCCACTCAGGATAATAAAGTTTAATTTAGTAAAGTTTTACGATTAGTAATTGTAGTCGTAAAATAAATTAAATGTTCTTGACTGATCAGCAAGCAAATAAACCAAGTAAGATGAAGAATAAGTTGAATAAAGTTTATTAAAAGGCTTTGAATTTCACCGTCAATGTAATTTAAATATGAACAAACCACCTATAGCTTGTAGAAAAATCTACATCATAACACAACAGCGACACTTGAAAATCATCTTGAGGTACAGAAACCATGTTCAGTTCTCTGTCGTTGGCAGGATGGATAGCATAGAAAGCATAATAGCTTGATTTTCACTGACATATACCACATCCTGCACAGATTCACACATTTTCTTGGCATCCCTTAGCCGTGAAAATTCTTGCAATAAGCTCCCATTCGTTGAATGTATCTAAAACTATTAAAGAGAATTGGGTCAAGTGTTGTTTTGAGCGTGGAGGGAAGGAAGAGGAGGATTACAGCTGACTGCAGGCCGATCCCTTTAACAGCCCACATCTCTCTGTCAGAAAAGCAGCACAGTTGTCCCGACTAATCCATCTCATTGTAATCAGCATTCTCGCCATATCTGTATGTCCCTCAAACTGCCTGTAAGGTCTTTGAAACCTGCTATATTTAGTCCATTTAAACCATATGCTGACATACAGTTTGTTGAAGGCTATGAAATCTTGAATTTGGTCATCATCAAAACATTGATTATTTAGCATAAAATCACTTTGGTTTGCTTTGGTATTAGCAAAATGACCATAGTGTATGTAATTCAAAATGACAGCGCCGTTTAGTGGTTATTGTTGCAGCAAAAATAAGAAATATCAGTTGGTTTAAAGAAATATTTCTGCTTTATTACCAAGGTTTAGATGAGAAAATCAATATTCTGACCACTCAGAAAAATGTCCAAAATGTAAACAACTGGTCATGCTATCATTTTTGCATTGAGATATGTCATAAATAATAGCTCATCTAAAATGAACACAGACACAAACCTAAAATTAAGTTTATGTCAAACTATACTCCCAACCTGAGCACATACACAGTATTTTGAAGTAAACGCTGAATGAATTGAAGTATTTGTTTAAATGCTGCACAGTAAATGTCCTTTTTTCCCCTCTGTTTGCATGATTTCAGTACACTACAGTCGTCCGTGCTCAGGTCACATTTGCTATGGTCCCCACAGCAGCCTTAAGGTCGTCCCAGATGGCCGATGACAGATGCCCACAATTGCTGTCGCCCTTGGTTGGAGAGCAGTCTCTCCCTCCAGATAAAAAAGAAGGAATGTCCTTCCCAAGTTTCCCCCAATGTCCCAGTTTTCCCATTTGGCCTAACCTGATTTTTGCTCATAGTTTCCATCATCATCTGTCCATCTAGTGTATAGGTCAGTCTACCTACTGTCTTTAGTTTGTGTGTAGCCTTTTAGGAAAAAAGCCCAATTTGAGTGAGCTTCTCTGCCCCATTTAGTTTTAGGGGTTTAGTTTTAGTTTAGACATCCTCCTCTCCTCTCCTCTCCTCTCCTCTCCTCTCCTCTCCTCTCCTCTCCTCTCCTCTCCTCTCCTCTCCTCTCCCCTCCCCTCCCCTCCCCTCCTCTCCTCTCCTCTCCTCTCCTCTCCTCTCCTCTCCTCTCCTCTCCTCTCCTCTCTTCTCCTCTCTTCTCCTCCCCTTTCCTACTGCACCATTCCTCGTCCTTGGCTTGATGTCCTCCAATTTTTTTTTTATATCCCAGAGCTGAATGCTTACCAAGGGTTTTTAGTCACAATGAAGTGTCCACTCTTTTATCCCCTGTGTCCTGTCACTGGGTTGAAAAAACTCAATGAATATGAAATACAATTAAATAATAACCTCCTTATAAAGAACACTGCATTTCAATGAAGGCCTATCCCACTATTTATAATTACGTAATAAATACATTTTAACTGATTTGCACCATTTCAAACAAAGTATTTAGGGCT
The DNA here is from genome assembly GCF_905171665.1 of Trachurus trachurus. Classification (NCBI taxonomy): domain Eukaryota; kingdom Metazoa; phylum Chordata; class Actinopteri; order Carangiformes; family Carangidae; genus Trachurus; species Trachurus trachurus. Next base: position 25,222,223 of record NC_139913.1, on the reverse strand, counting down.
TTTAAATCCATTACAAAGTCAAAAGGGAGGAGACATGAGGTGATGACATGAAATAAGGGTCCCCAGCACAAGTCAAACCAGGTCCATACAGTCACTGTTCATGTTCATTGAACGGCCGATTAAAGTGTTTTTGTTTGTTTACCTTGTTTACATGAAACCACAGGCTAGTTTATACTAATTAATTTATATTCAATTTTTTTTAAATCAAAATAAACTATGTTTGAAATTTGAAACACAGTGAATCATCATGTTTGCTTTTATCGTCCTCAGTGTTGTATCATATTGTGTGAAAGTTGCTGCACCTGCAACAACATGAACGATGAAAGTGATGATGAAATATAAACAGACATGATTTTCACTGTGATGATTTACTCAAGCAAATTTCAAGTCTTGTGATTTTCAGACCATTAGTGATATAATGTGCATAACGTCCGATAACGTGTAATAAATGAGCTCATTAACCTTCTGGTAACAACACTGTGATGACAGATAAGTTCTCTGGTGAGTTTCTTCTGTCTCGTTACAACAGGAAATCTAGTCTGTCAGCTCGGCATTAAGTTTCACTGACTCCACCTGGGTGGAGCAGATTACATTTTGTTGGACGTGGCTGTGGCTTACCTCAGCAGTGTTTACGTGGACCACAATACTGAATGTGAATCTATCAAGGTTTTTTGCTGAAAGTAGATTAAGTGCAAGGACAGGGATTTATTTTAAATGAGCATTCTGGGTTTCTCAGATTACGAAACAATGTGTGCCAAGATGTCATATATATATCAATGTGTTGTGATTGCTCCTAGTTTTGTTCACCACAGTAATAACATTTAAGATAAATGATAAAATAGCAGTGACATGGAGGTAATTGAAAATATGCTCTTTTGTAAAGCACTGTATTATGATAAAAAAAAAGTGGATTGAATATTTATAGGGTTTAAGATTTCTTTCATTATTGATACAGATTATTTTTTCAATTGATTGACTGATCATTTTGTATACAAAAGGCCACTAGGATTAATGATTTTGATGTCTGGGGACATGTGCATCCACAATCTGTCCCTTTGTAAACTGTTACACTTTGTGACATCATTCACACACAACTGTTAACTCATTGAGTGCCGCGCTCCTTTCCAAAGTTTTAGTCAAGTGTACCGGCAATTTAGACCATTTTTGTAGAGCCACAGTGTATTCTATATTATTGCCACCAACACATACTGTGGCTCATTTGAAAGGTGAAACTTTATGCTTCAAATGGCCACAAACCGTTTGTTTCTACGTGCCTCTGTTCCTGAGAAAAGTCAAGCTAAACATGGCTGGGTTTCACCAAAATCCCTGCTTTTTTTCTAGAAAAGGAGATAGAGCGTCTTTTATGAAAGGTGCTCTGTTTGTGCCTGTCGCTCTTCTGACACTCGCATTTCTGGATCAAAGGGCTCGTATAAGATAAATATATACAACAATTGCTCTATTCACAAAACCACCATCGGGGGGGGGGTTTAACACAAACGCACCGTGCTGTGTCACAGCCTCTCGCCGCGGAATGTGATGGTCTCTCGGCCACAGCAGGTCGGGAAGACCGGTCCCACCGGTGGTCGCGGTCCTTCTGTGGTACGGGTCGGTGATGCCGGTCTGCTTTGACCCAGAGACCATCAGATTTTACCGCGGGAGGACCTTGGGGAGGACACGGTGTTGCTCCAGATGAAGACCGGGCGGGACAGTCGGCTGAGAGCTTCCTGTTTCTGCTCTGAGCTGCTGCAGCCTCGCGGGTGAGAGCAGAGCAGCTGCTGCATCCACATGCAGAACTCCGTTTGCAAAAGCTGAGTTATGATAAAAACTTCCAGATCGTGAGCTGTAATGAGTTTTTGATCGTCATCTATTTCAGTTCTGCTCGTCATAGAGTCCCCAAATGTACACATCGTGTGTTAAAGTGTCTAGTTTCATAATTTAAAAAAAACGGCACTCAACGCATGGGAACGAAAAACGAGAAATTACGTGGTTGGCACTCAATGAGTTAATAGACAAAACAACAGCTGCCTCATGGGAAGCCAGTGGAGATCAAAGAGGAGTATGATTCACCCTAACGTACTGTAGCTGACCACATGAACAGGGGTCAGTGCTGGATGGCCTGATGTCCAGGTACAGTAGATGTGGTGTCTTTGTGTTAGCCTGTACATTCAATGTAAGTGAATCAGAAACTGCTGAGTCAGTATGTCTGTTGTCTCTTTCTGGCATTTTACCTAATGTAACATCCCCTTGTGACTGTAAACCAGCGGTCAACAGGTATTGAGATTCGGTGGTTGAGTATTTTGATGTCCCAGAAAAGCCTTTAGAGAGAAATCTCATAACACCTAGTTGGTGTTAGGAAACAATTCCCTTGTTCAAGTTTATTTTGCCTATGCTACTGAGTGCAGTTGATTTCCCTGTAACAGTGGGATGCTTTTGATTTTATTTTTCCTTGTATGATGGTTATGTTTTTTTTTTTCATGAATCACAGTTATATATTTTTAAGATTTTCACTGCCATGCAGCAGTCGCTCAAAAATTACAAACAAAACAACAATTATTTTCACAACAAGTCAATCAATCAATCAGTCATTTTCATATTTTTTTGATTTCCTGATTCCAGCTAATTATTGTACATCATCATATATCATAAATCCCAATCTGTCTGATTACTAAAGCAGAAGTAAGCAGAATATTTGTGTTAATATAAGTCTTAAATTGTTCTATCTTCCGACAGCAATCACTTCTATAGAGTGTTTGGTCTGAAACACGGGTCTGTCAGTCACTCTGCTCTGCTGTAAGCCGAGGAGAAAACGTTCCTTGTATCCTACAACCTTTATCCAATGAGGAGAGAGAACGGCATAAAGGGGCGGTCCTCTCTGTGTGTGCAAGACAAGGGGGCAGTTGCATAGACTGAGGACGATGTGCGTGAATGTGGTGACGTAGGGACGAGGGCGGGGACTGCTAACTCCATCAGCTAACAGGAAGTTAGCCAAAACCACCGGATCGCTTACTTCTGCTTTAAAGAAAACTGTTGACGCTTGCAGGCGTCAACCATTACTTTTGTTTGAAATTCAGGTAAATGTCAAATGAATGGTGCCCCAGATGGGTCAAGAACGCAATTACAAAAGCAGCAACATGAAATCAAATTTAAAGGGACAATGAGGAGTTTCTACATCGGCAGAACCAAAAATTCCACAAGAATAAAAAAGTCTCATATTAATGTGGATGAATCTACACTACCCACACTTGTTAATGGGCCCATTTTTGATAAATATATTGTTTTGTCTCTATTGTTATTTTGTTATTTTTATTAGGTGGAAATGCTGGGCGAGCCGACCAGCGTTTCTTTACTTTCGGTTTCGCGGACGCTGCCCGGCGAGTCATGAGAATAACACTGCCAAATCGCCGTTTATGGTCGGAACTACGACGGTATCTGATCGTCTTTGAACCTCTGACTTTCATTCTTGATGAATGAAAACATTCTTGGCAAGATGTCCGTCTTGCGCCGGTCCAAGAATTTCACCATGCACGCAGAGGCTCATGGGAAATGCAGTTTGAAAACACTTAGCTTTCCAAAACTCCTCGTTGTCCCTTTAAAACTGCCTACCCATTGACAATAAGACTGTGTATGAAAGTAGTAAGCCCTAAATGATATGAGTTATCACACAGTGAGCACCAGTAGATAAGTTTAACATTTTAAGAGTAGAGACAGAAAGGAAAGAAAATATTGAACAGAAATGAGTAGGAGTAAGAGACGGAGCAGACAGCAGTTGTCAGTCATTGCATAATTAATTTAGTGACTAATGAATTTAATGTTCAGCGAGCCTGTTGGATTGTTTGAGCGGCCTGTGTTGGCAAATACTGTATCAGGCTACTTACCCACAGAGGCATGCGAGGGCTGTCTGGTCTTCGTAGCCTCACAACACATCAGAGAAGGTGACAGCTGATTGGCTGCTCCACTTCCTACTGTATCTGCCTGTCTCACCATCTCACTGCAACAAACACTCTACAGATAAACAATTAGCTTGAGTTTGTGTGTACATGTTCAAAACCACCAAACCATTTATTTACATATTATTCTCAATTATGTTCTATACCTCTCCTGTGTGTGTGTGTGTGTGTGTGTGTGTGTGTGTGTGTGTGTGTGTGTGTGTGTGTGTGTGTGTGTGTGTGTGTGTGTGTGTGTGTGTGTGTGTGTGTGTGTGTGTGTGTGTGTGTGTGTGTGTGTGTGTGTGTGTGTACTATGGTATCTGTATCCTCAGATACCAGCAGTCTAATTAAAGAGCTGGCATGTCGGAAACCTGCACTGCCTCTTTGTTTAACATTGGACCTAATCTCTAGCTACAGAGTGGTATTGTGTGTGTGTGTGTGTGTGTGTGTGTGTGTGTGTGTGTGTGTGTGTGTGTGTGTGTGTGTGTGTGTGTGTGTGTGTGTGTGTGTGTGTGTGTGTGTGTGAGAGAGACAGAGAAAAAGCGCTTGTGTATCTTTCCAACACCGGGCCTTGCCATCGTGGACCTGTGGGCTATCAAAGGACTTTTAGGATGCACACGCCTGTATCCGTGGTAGTGATGAGGAGGACAAGGCTGTCCACCACCCAAGGTTCAACGTTTCCTGCTGGTGTTGTAGTAAAACTTTGAACCCTTAAATTTACCCTGATATATTTAACTAGATAAACCTCACTATTTTTCTTAAGGATTTTGACTCTTTCCTACAGTAAACTGCAATGAAGCAACGAAGCTCATGAGTGTGTGGTCACATTTTGTTGTCCGACACCTGAACACTCTTGTCTTCTTTCAAGTAGTGCATGGACGTCTGACCAAATGTTTGTTGGAGCTAAAGTGTGGCTCTTCATGTGGATAATGTTATATATCATATACGTTTTACTATGTGTATATGTGTGTGGTCTTATCTGTCATAAACAAGAGAGATTACAGATTATGGGTTGTGTTTGTGTTGTGGTGCTGCCGAGGCCAGAGCTGGGACACCGGGTCGGAGGCGCTGATCTTGCAAGGTTGATTTTCAGCCAAGAGACGCTGGAGGGAGGGCAGAGAGCTTCCTAAATATCTAGCAGTGTTTCCTCTTTAAAGGGACAACGAGGAGTTTTGGAAAAGCGAAGCGTTTTCACACTACATTTATGAGCCTCCACGCACCGTGAAATTCTTTGACCGGTGCAAGACAGACTCATGTTTTCATTCATCAAGAATTAAAGTCAGAGGTTGGAAGACGATCACATACCATTGTAGTTCCGACCATAAATGGCGATTCGGCGGTGTTATTCTCATGACTCGCCACGAAACCCAAAGTAAAAAACGCTGGTCGGCTCGCCCAGCATTTCCACCACCACTAATAATAACAAAATAACCATAGAGACAAAATGATATATTTATCTAAAATGGGCCCATTAACAAGTGGTAACGTAGATTCATCCACATTAAGGTGAGACTTTTTTATAACCAAATAGAAACTTCTCGTTGTCCCTTTAACCCAGATGAGACTTGTGGACCCTCAGGTGTCTCTTTACAACAGAGGGAGACCAGTGGTGCAGCATTAGGGTCCAAAAACTGGATTTCCTGCTGTAATAGTGGATCCACAATATACTCAGGAGGTAGAGTGGGTTGTCTTGTAATTAGAAGGTCTGTGATTGGATCCCCGGTTCGAGGTCATGTGAGGAAGTGTCCTTGAGCAAGGTACTGAATTGCACGTTGCACCTAAAGGCTGTGGGTGTCTCGTGGGTGTGATATATGAAGGTGTGAGTGAATGAGTGGCAACACTTTGTGGACACTAAGACTATATAAGTGCAAGTCCATTAACTATCCACACTCGGTCAATAGTTGGGGTGCTTGTGTGAGTGTGTGTGTATTATCTGGTCAATTGCAGTGAGGTGTCTATAAGATAGATGCCAGGTCAGTACAGGCATTAGTCAACTTTAGAAATAAGGTTTTAATTTAGTTCATCCTTGTGTTTTTTGCTAAATAGTCTTTGAATCATCTACAACCTGTTGTATAATAAGTTAGTGCTGACTATGTATTTAGTAGCTTGAATGACAAATGCAGAGTAAAAGTATCAAAATTCAAATTTTGAACAAAAAAATCTTTAAAATTTGTTTCTTTTTCATCATACACAACATTTGTTGCCTTATTCTGGGTCACAGTGTTGTCCGTGCTTCATTATTTTATGGTTTGTTGAACTTACAAAATAGTAGACATATCACGTCACTGCCTTTGCACAACTATATGTATATATGAGGTGTCGTTGTCCCATGTTCCCAGTACCAGCTGAGTCCAAGGGAAATGTAGAGACTAAATATATGCACCCTCTTAACAGCTCCCACTCACTTACCTAACAGAGTGAATCACTGCATTATATGAGTGGAACATTTGCAAATGACCTTGTCATAGAGATCTGACACACACTCATGCTGTGGGATTATGTATGCTAACACAGTTGTATCTCTATGGTACACATTTATACAGTGTGTACAGTGTGTGTATGAGTGTGTGTGTGAGTGTGGCCCACTGTGTGTTTGCTATTGTTAATGTGTTGAATGCACATGTGTGTGTGTGTGTGTGTGTGTGTGTGTGTGTGTGTGTGTGTGTGTGTGTGTGTGTGTGTGTGTGTGTGTGTGTGTGTGTGTGTGTGTGTGTGTGTGTGTCTGCATGTGTGCAACTATACCTCACTGAGATTTCAAGGTGAGTCATGCTTCTCTTTGAGCTTTCCAAGTAGAGATCTTCATCATCCTCATTTAACACCGCTCAGAGGAACATCCACAACAACTAAGAGCTGCTTTTATTTCACCACAGTCTAACAAGGTGCACTTAACTTGAAAGGGGCATAAAAGTTTGTTATTAACCAACTTCTAAAGTTAAGTAATGTGTATTGTCCTCATCAAGAGGACACTATTATCACTGTACACTGATGTCAGAGCTACAGCTTAGGATCAGTTCATTTCTCATTTATTCAGTCATTTATTATTTTATCTCAATTGATTATTTTGTCCGTAAAAGTGTGTAAGTCATTTTCTCCAAAGTGTTTGTTCTGTCCAACTAACAGTGAAGTGATTAATCAGTTGTTGATTATCATAAAATGATGGATATAATACAGTAGGCCTATAGGTAGGCCCATTTCATTTTCTACGTATCTACTTATTATTCCTACAGTTCTAACATGCAATGTTCTACCAGACCAAAACTAGTAGTGCCTGTGTCAGATTGTGTATTTTCTTTTTGTTTGCCATCCCACGAGTTTATCATTAATGCTTTTTGGGGGTGTTTGCTCAGCTTCTTCCTTTTTTGGGGATTTATTTTTTATTTTTTCACCTCTACTGGCTGATTGCCTGTTGTTCACCCCCGCTGTGATTCAGGATAAACTAAACCTCTTTTAAGCCCCTGTCTCTCACAGCCTTTGGTCAAGGTTAACGGAAGGATGAGGTACGGGTTAGATATTAAAAAAGCGTCCAAGCATGAGACCAACATTAGTAACATTTTAATGTTTTCCTACAAAGGTAATTGGGAAAGCAAATTAGTAGAATATAAATGTAGTTTCTAGGGGACAGCATTGTCTCTTCAGTCTGGATTTGAGTCCACATTACACTTTGTAGTTGACAGCATGTAACAGCATCACCAGAAAATCATCACCACCCAGAGCAACAACAGCAACTATAATCATAGCAATTTTTTTTGCTGGAATTGGTTTTCAGATAAAAAAAATATGAACAAATGTGAAGATTTCACCTTGTATCGGATTATTATTCCATAATCTAGCTCATCATCATTACAGATTAGATTAGAAATCAATACATTCACTCACTTTTATCTTTCTGCAGACCGTGTGTGTTGCACAGTTCCACACCCACAACTCTGTAAAATGTGGCATTTCGTCCATTTCTTTCTCTTTCACCGCATAAATTGCAGCATAATTGAGCTGCAATTTGTGTGGAAAAGGTTCAAATTCGTCTTCACATGGGATGTGCGGGGTTGCCTAGCGACACAGCTGTAATTAACTTGAAGATTCAAAAGAACTGTATACTGTAGGTGCTGCCTTTTTGTGTGTGGGGCATTTAGAGTTTGTAGCCGTGATCAGATTTTTTTTTTCTTTTCTTTTTTTTTTACACGTAAGACACACACTTGGTAAATATATCCCACTACAAACAGAAAGATTATTACTCATATTCCTTCTCTGTCCAGTTTTTTCATGTCGGGCCAAACGCGTAATCTGCTGTCGTCTGCTGTCGACGTAATGGAACAGTGATGACAGGTGTGGCAGCGAGGGAACTCATCTTGGCCTCGGCCTCTGGACCAAAGCCATTTTTGAAAGAGCATAAGAGTATGGCCAAAACATCCCATTAACAGCTGCCTTTTGTAGAGTTGTTGTAGGCAAGGCCCACCTCTTTAACACATCTGGATTAGACCCGTTCATTCAGAGGAGTTTCCTAGATCACGCAGACGGAGCTGTGAAATATCACAGGTTCAGATGAATTTATAGCCTTGAAGGGAGTGGAAGTGCCGGTCTAAACACAGGGTCGGGTTCTCTGAAATACTGTATATTCTTAGTCTGCCTTGAAGTTGAGTATGATTAATAATAATTCAACAGACTTTGATTGTATAGAGACAGATGGCAGAGTGTACAGTTAGAGAACAAAAAACATTGCATAGCCTCATAGCCTTTATAGTGTAATAGATATACTGTTGCTGTGGGAATTAAGTGCAGCTAAATATAGAGAAGTGCGATGGTGTACTGTGTCCCCTTGAGAAATTATAGGACAATGATCTACATGCTGACAAGTCATTTTATCATGTAATTAATGTTATTTAAAAACAGAAGGAGATGTTTTTCCGAACACAAGTCAAAACAACGACTGTGAGTAACTCTTTTGGACTTCACCGTGCCAAAACTCTTCCAGCAGAAATCCCTCATTTGTCAAAGCTCAGTGATAAACAAATTTGCCCCCAGCGTGAAACAACAGCACATCAAGGCAGGCAAGCACATCATACAGATGGGCAAAGCAGCTTGGGGGGGAAACGGGCTGAACAGGTTGCAAGTTTTATTGCTGCCTGTCAGCTCAGTATCGTATCCACTTGGCTGGACCGGATTGAGCTGCTGCTGCTGCTGCTGCTGCTAGCTGTTAGCCTCTGCCAGCTTCGCATTAAGATGACCTTCATGGAGGCTTTGATAAAGACGTAGCACTAAAGCCAGCATAAGTAGTTTCAAATTAGACTGGTAGTGTCGTTTAAATCACATTTTAAGCAGTGATTTTAACTTTCTGTTTCCCTTTCAGACTGAAATTCACACAAGGAGAATCCCTAAATCGTTGTCCTGATGGTCACCCAGTGTTGGGGGGAGCAAAGCTCAGTTTGGCAGTTGCTTCGAGGCCAGTGGACGGGTTCTCAGTTACCGCCTCTCCTCCAAATATGGAAAGTACACGCCCACCAAAATCCAACATGGCGCTGTTCAGGCCGCCATATTTGAGTCACAAAAACGACTCCCCAAAACCAATGGGTGACGTCACGGATGCTACGGCCATGTTATGGTAATGACAACGATTGGGGTCAAAAATGACCGGTATAGGGCCGGTGCGTGGCGCAGTGGTTAGAGCGGCCGCCCCATATAGAGGCTACAGTCCTCAACGCAGGCGTCCCCGGTTCGAATCCTGCGTCGGGCAGACCTTTCCTGCATGTCATTCCCCCTCTCTCTGCCTCCCCCTTTCCTGTCTATCTATACTGTGTGCTATCAAATAAAGGCAAAAACACCAAAAAAAAAATGACTGGGATTCTCCTTTAACTCCACCAACCATCGAGAGTCTGGGAGGTGTCGGCATTAGATTTATTCCAGGCTCAGACTTGAGGTTGTCCTTTAAATCTACCACAAAAAAAGTTTATCACCAGGGCCGTAAAATGAATGATCGGCCCTTTTATGTGGACACCCATGTGGAGAACATTAGGTACAAGTGAGTCTCCTGATAGAGTAGTTTATGAAGTTGACAGGTGATTTCCATGCAGCTATGTTCGCCCATAAAGAAAAGATGTTGACCACAGAAAGTTATGGGAGTGGTAAACAAAGACATGAGACGTACAGGCAGGTGAACTATTTGGTTTTTTATATCTACTGTCTTGATAGATCGGGTGATGACAAGAACCATTAGCTGGAATCCTTTTTACAGGACGCAGCGTGGCAGCAATAACACAGTGATAGGACTAAAAATGTTTACTATGGCTAACTGTATCCGGTCAGGGCAAACTCACTTCTCCAGATTTGTTTACGATTTTGAGCTTTACAGTACAAGGGGCATCCTGTCAGAGGGAGTAACATAATGCAGCCTTTATGACTTGTGCTTTATATTATTGGCTCTGAAGTAGTTTTCCTGATCCTCCACCAACAGCCAGACGGGCTGATGAGTGCTGGTATTTAAAGAGCAGCTGGGGCCAGATAGTTTCACTACCAAGAGGACAGCACGCCCGATACAGCACAGATAAAGGTGCTGGGTTTGATGCTTGAACTCCCCTCAGAGCTCTCTGTATCATGTTGAACAAACAAGAATTTTTCCATGATACATAAAGATCTAGACAGAGCTCATGTCTCTTGTATGGATAATACTCATTCTGCTGTACTTTACATCATCAAAATTTGACCATGATGCCCTTCAGATTGTGTACAAACCATTAGGATTTGGACTGATATGTAGATTTTTGTGCTGGTGGTGTTTGGAGACTTTGCTGATTAGCTCATTACCACACTCCAGTAGGTCTTGTTTTCTTCATGTTTATTTTTTCCAACATGTGCTTTGTTATGTGTGTGTTTGGTTTTCTTCATTCAGTCTTCTTACATGTTGAATTTCAGTGTTTCAAATAAATAATAATTTAGTTCGGTCCAGTTGTGCTCTTGAATTCTTTCTTTTGTTCTTTAACAGAGCTATTTGTAAGCTACAGCATTAGCATTCAGAATTGTTTACTTACCAGTCAAGGGGAAACACTGTGAATTCAACATCAGACTTTACTTTAACTCCTTTACTCACCAAAAACTCATAATGATAACTTGTCTATCACATCTTTTATTCAACCAAAGTTAGCATGAAAACCAGCTAACTGTCGACCCATGACTCACTACCATCCTTCCAGAGAAACAAATCTAGCACTATTTAAATTCTTACCAAGTACAATGTTACAGCTTCTTTTATTGTTTCATTTCGACACCAAAAAAGTTAACAATTGAAAATTCACACCTGCACCCTGCAAGGTGTCAAGGCCTGTGTAAGAAAAATTGTTGGCATGATACATCTCAGTAATAGCTGGAGGATCTAAGCTACAGCAAATTTTGCTTTATATATTTTAAGTTTCATCACTGAAATGATGCAAAAAGTTGTATGTTACTCACAATTAGATAAATGATGCTGTGTAATCTTGATAGCGATATATTGTGATGGGTACTGCAGGTATCACTCAGTCTTGTGCTGGTTCTGGTTAATGTTATAATGTAATAATATAGTTAGTTTATATAATAGTTTTTTCCTCTTCAATGATTTGGTCAATGTTAGAGAAAGTATAACTGCAGGTTTTGGTTGGATAAACTGGAACAATGACAAGGTCAACTTTTACATTACCCATGTGATTATTGAAGACAAAAAGCAACTCTGTCCTGTTTGTTTCTTGTAGATCGTTAAGTAAGTGTTAATACTTTGCTTTACCCTGTAGAGCTGCTGAGCATTAAAAATTAAAATACTCCAATGAAAACAAATGATGCTGCTTTGATGGGGTTTCACTCTCGACTCATAACTCAGCAGACCCTCAGCTGCAGGTGCCACAGCTTAATCTGTGCAGCACCGGTCACTTTAACCATTTGGTCTGTAGTGGAGGACTGGGCTGCTCCCAGCTGCCCGTTCAGGTGCCAAACAGCCAGGGCAGCCCTGGCTGTGGTACAGAGCGTCAGCAAAAACCAGCAGCTGCTGGCTGCCGGCAACCTGTTAAAAGTTGTTTAGTAATGGGGCTGTCAGGTGCCAACTCCAGCTGGCTACATGAAGACGAGTAAGTGGAGCAGCTTGAGTGTTCCTCGTGTGAAGGAAGAGGGTTTACACACCAGTGGCATCAATGTACAGTATTAGACATTAGCCAGCATGAACATCTGAACTGAGTTTGATTTGGCCTGAAAACAGGGCCACGATCCAGAGGGCTTTTTATTTTGTGATGGTCATTTGCAAACACATGTTTTTTTGAAAAGCTATTCTGACCTCTCTGCCAAAAGGAAATGATAACATATAGTCCAGGCAAAATAGCGTTTTCCGACAGACTAATTTTAACAGAATGTTTTTCACCATACATCATTTCTTTGAGGTGTCCAGAACAACATACTAAAAGTCCTAAGAAATCCTAGTTGGGGAAATATGTTTAATACTCATCAATCCAAGATTGATTTATATTTGTCTATGGTGCCAATAAGGCCAGACAACCATACACCCCAATGGGGCTATTTTTTTTCCTTTACTGCTATCACAATGAAACTTTACACAATGAAAGTATTCATGAAATGTAACATTTTTTGTATTACAAGTTTCTTTGAAAATAAATTTGAATATGCAAATGAGCCATACACTAATCAAATATGCCCCAAATACACCCGAATAGACTTTTTTTTCTCCCCTTTACTCCTATCACAATGAAACTTTACAGAATGAAAGTATACATGAAAAGTAAATTTTTTTGTATTACAAGTTTCTTTAAAATAAACTAACATTCATGTCCATTCAGTAAGTTAACCTATGCATACAATCTGAAGTCACTTGCCACACTAGTTACCACAAAAAGACTTATACTGACCTTAAGAATTGATTGCACAGTCTTGTCTCCAGTTGCTTTCTAAATCCACTTTTTATTAGCAAACAAGCCTTACCTAATGACTTTCCCCCCAATTTGCAGAGAACATCAGAAGAAAGTCAGAATACTGTACATTAAAGTCGTTTCAATGACTGTGTGTGATGTTATGTTAAAGGTGTACAGAAAAGAAAACTGAATTTGAGCCCACTCTGGATCATAAAATTAATGTAATAACTCATATTTCAGACGATGTAGGCCAAACTTTGTGCAAAATTCTATTTTTGAGTAAATCCGGGATGAAAGTGTGTTTTTTTTTTTTTTCGCATTGGATAATGCAGGCGCACGGATTATACGTCAGCTTGTACACGATTCATCAGCCACTGATATTGGATCCGTAATCGGTCATTCAAACGTCTGAGACACACACACACACACGGAGCTCGGTCTCGCCCCAAGCTTTGAATATCCCGCCCGCTCGATAACGACCAATCAAATTTGTTTTCCTTACTCGGGTAAACTCGTGTTGCAGCTCGTGACAACTCGGCGCAACAAACAGGACAAACGGCCTTTTCTGTACACCTTTAAATATGCTGTTATGTTCAACATATATGAGCGGGACTAATGCTGCGTTCACATGGTAGACGCCAGGCGGTAAACGGCAAATGCTGCTGGACGGAACGGTAAAAACAAACAAACTGTCGGACGGCACGGCACAACGGCAAGACGCGTCACCATGTTGCTATGGCAACGTCAACATACTCGTACTCACACGTCATGTTCGGTTGAGGACGGCAAAAGTTAAAATATTTGAACTCGGGACGGCATTGCCGTACAGTATGCCGTTGCCGTCCACGGTATTTTTTGCCGTGCTCCCCCAAGTTTTACCGTCGTTCTTCATCCACTAACATGGAGTCCGGCATGCCGTCTGCTGTTTACCGGACTCCATGTGAAGGCAGCATAAGAACTTAGTTATTTGGCCCCTGGTTTTGCTGCTTGCGGCTTTATGGCTTCTTGACCATAACTCAATTAATGTTGAGCTCATTTGCATATTCAAATTAATTTTCCAAGAAACTTGTAATACAAAAAATGTTACTTTTCATGTATACTTCCATTATGTGAAGTTTCATTGTGGTAGGAGTAAAGGGGGGAAAACAAGCCTATTCTGGTGTATTTTGGGCATATTCCATTAGTGTATTGCTTATTTGCATATTCAAATTCATTTTAAAAGAAACTTGTAATACAAAAAAAATTACTTTTCATGTATAATTTCATTGTGTAAAGTTTCATTGTGGTAGGAGTAAAGGAAAAAAAAATAGCCCCATTGGGGTGTATGGCTGTCTGGCCTTATTGGCACCATAGACTTTATATATCCTACAGTAAATCAATGAGAATTAAACATATTTCCCCAACTAGGATTTCTTAGGACTTTTAGTATGTTGTTCTGGACACCTCAAAGAAATGATGTATGGTGAAAAACCTTCTGTTTCTGCAATTAGTTCTATGTTTTGGTCCAAAATGATCTAGATTGCCTGGACTAATAAGGCAATAGACATCATGGGATATGACATTTGCCTATTTCATAATAGAAGGTAAAGTATCAGCTACTAATAGCACATAGTATTTACTTATTTACTTTACTTAAATCCTTTACTTAAACAGGATGTCTAATTGAGATCAGGGTCTAGTTGTCAAGAGAGACCTGTGTACAAAATAAATATATACAGTGACACAGAGAAGTCAAACTGACTTTGGAGGTGAGAGTAAAACTCCAACAGAACTGAGACACATGTTGTACCTCAGACAGTCGGAGCAGCATGCAGCATGTTTCTGTTGCAGCTCTGCAGCTTGTTGGAAATAACAAACACTGTCTCCTGATATTTTAAAAAGTGATGTGTGCACCTGCATTCATTGGAGATATGGAAGTAAACAAATCAGAAAAAATAAATTGATAATGGACCAGTGTAGTTATGTTATAGTACATTAATCTACGAACAGATTTCAGTTATCATGACAGAATCTTATATTTTGAATTATATCATCTGAATCTGAAGGGGTCGATTTGAGCAACATTCATTTTTTGGGGGCTTTTTATATTAGACTGGAATCTGATATGGATTTGAATATTGGGATTTTCTCTGTATTTTGTCAAACATAAATGTATTTAGTGCTCTTTGTTATAGTACTGTGTGCATTCAGTGGCACTTCAATGTCAACCCACTTAATGATGATGATTGAGATTTTAAAACAAGGTATGCTCATAAAAATTCAAATTTTTAAGGCAATTCTTTTCTATACGTTTCCTGTCATTAAATGGTGAGTTAATAATTGATTAACTAATCAGAAGTTCAGCAGTGGCAGCTGATTGGTTGGTGTCTGGCCCTTGAAACACATTGGTGAATTATTATATTAGTGTGGTTACTGCCACTGAGAGAAACTATGGGAAAAGATAAAATGTATATATTCTAACTGTTAAATATATTATTGTTTTGTGATATAGTTTTCCTCTGGGGAGTGTGTTGATTATTTTTGAACTCTGTTTCCAACATACTGTATATAGGTTATATTAATATGCTACTGAATTATTTTCTCAATTATGTTGTGATAGCAAATGTAATTGTTTCCTATAGTTTATGTTCAGAGGCAGTGGCAGTCTGACAGTGGCGGTGGTTTCAGATAAATGTTTTTGCCTCATGGTTTAAGTCACTGTCTTTTTTTTTTCCTTTCCCTTTTCCTCTCGTTACTACGAAGAGAGATGAGACATTTTGTCCCATTATTTTCTCAGAAAGCAAATCATGTACTGTTAATTGTTGAATATTTTCAATATCAACATTTTGTGACTTGAGATATATTTATATTGATCAACATTTTCCCAGTACGTGACTGGAATGTGAACTCTATTCGACGTGTTTTTTGTTTGATTTGTTGTGAACTGTTCTGTGTCAAACTCAAATGTTTATGCATATGTCATGTAAATGTTATTCAATATTTTGATGTGTATAGTATTCATAAGCCATGATTTACAAGCTTTCTGAAATGTCCATTTTTTTTCTAATTTCTGTCACTTTGTGTGTGTCTTAGGTGTGGTTGTGTTTTGTTGTGTTGTGGTCCAGGTTTGGGTGAACACCTGGTTGTGCTGAAACCCTCCTTACTCCTCCAACCTGCTCCACCAGCAGTAACTGATCCCCTGCCAGACTTACATTCAAATAATTGTGGTGATGGGCTGCAGCTTTGAAGTCCATGTGCCTGGTCGGAGGCTGATGAATTCCAGTGAACACATTTCCATTCCACTTTCATCTTTACACCGCTCAAATTGAATTTTTAGAACGGCAAAGATTTTACAAATGATTATGTCTGTTTGGCAGTGGCGGCGGCGGCGGCGGCGCCGCCAGTGGTGGGGTGGATACCTTCAGCTAGGCAGAGGATAAAACGTCCAACACAATGAGGACTTAATTGATGCCATTATCATATGAACAGCACCAAAACAAAGAATTCAGTTCGACTTTAGGTGACATTTCCATCGCCATTGCCACAGCTTGATTTATGCTGTCGTTCTGCCATAACTGCTCAGCCATTACAGATATTATGGCTGCGAGCTCTCACAAAGAAACATGTCGCTTTGTTTTCCTCCCGGGAACCAGCTTTTGTTATCTGATAAATAGAGAGACACTGGAACATGATGCTTATCTACAGACTGTCGTAATGCTGTGATGTGTGTCAGCGATAAGGCCGTTCATTTCAGCTAATGGATGTCTAATTCAAGCCCTTTAATGGGATGTCAAAGATTTCTGACACATGCATTTGGTCATATTGAAAATTCTACATGCTGATAGTGAACGCTCTGGTCAAAGGATGTGGATGAATCCAAGTGATAACTGTTCTTTTTGTCTGACTCTCAGCCTCTGCAATGGTAGAGAATGTAAAAATGCAGTTCGAATCACACCAAAGAAAAAGACCCAATACTTCTCCGAATGGAGTTGATGCTGCTCTGTTGCCCCCCTGTGGAGGCTTCAGCAACCTACATACCACACATTTCATGAAATGTCAATATCCACATGAATTTTCAACACTTTTGATTACATAACCTTTGCCTAATCAGGTAATCTGTAATTAATCTTTTCATTAATGAGCTTTTTTTTTTTTGGTCTTTTTTTTTAACCTTCATCCAGATATGAAACGTCCCAAGAGCCCCAGCTGGCTGGACAGCAGCCCTGCCCGCAAGAATCAGGAGGGGCAGGAGGAGGAAGAAGAGGAAGAAGAGGAGGATGAAGAGGAAAAGAAGGTGGGAGCGGGGCACAGGGCCAAACGGGAGCGACGTCAGAGCAACAGCAGCAGCAGCGGCAGCGCTACAATGTGCCAAGTGTGCAACATACAGCTCAACTCCAGCGCCCAGGCCCAGATCCACTACCGGGGGAAGACGCACCAGAGGAGGCTGCGCAGACTCGCCAAGGCCGTCAGCACAGGTAGGGACACACTCATCTTTATTTAGTTCAATTTCCTGAATTCAACTTGAGACTTGAACACAAAACAACACAACACAAGATGAGCAGGGCAAAGACACAGCGCTGCCTCCTAAAAGTTTTCTGTTGGTAAGTAAAGCTGTTGATAAGAAAGGTGCAGACAAGAGAACAAATTAAACTTACAAAAAGAATCGCTCTGCAGTGAGTAAAAGAGTTGTGTTTATTCAGCTGTGCAGCAGTTAGTTGTTATTAGGGCCACGGGCCATCGCACCGGGCACTGGTCCCTACAGCTATGAAATAGCTGCAGGGACCAGTGCGGTTTGATCGGGATCGGTGTGCTATTACTTTTCTCAACAGTTTATGAATTTTTCGTGATGTAAGTCGCGAAAAACTGCGCAAAATTTTGCATTGAAGTCAATGGGACGGGTGAAAAAAAAAGAGAGCGAAAAAGACCAATCATTGGAGTTTAACAAACGTCTACTGCTCAGGCATACTTTCACCAAGAGACTTCATTTAAACTTTAAACAGTAGACACAAGTCTTGTGTATTGTCATATTACTCCACGTTTTGATAGGTCATACAGTTTTTGATCTGATCTATGACCATGATCATTTTTGGAGAAATTATGAGATTATAATGGTTGTGTATTGCACGGAATGTTCGTGTCAGAGCGCGTGACATCATCGGTCTC
Organism: Trachurus trachurus; assembly: GCF_905171665.1. Lineage (NCBI taxonomy): Eukaryota > Metazoa > Chordata > Actinopteri > Carangiformes > Carangidae > Trachurus > Trachurus trachurus. Next base: position 25,204,279 of record NC_139913.1, on the reverse strand, counting down.
TTTCCACACTCGGCCCGGCCAGAATTTGTAAGACAAACTTGTTCTGTCTCTCATCATGTGCTCAAAATATCAGAGAGACTTACATAATTTACAGAATAAGCCTCTGAGTGCGGCCACGTCTGTCTCTGCTCCTCATTGACTCCAATACAAATATTTTCTGAGAGAAGCAGAACGGACCGATGTTTTAAAACTGCCAGCGTCTCCAAAATATTTACTGTAGAAACACCAAATCGTACCACATTTTTCAGGAAGTCCTTAGAGCAAAGTGATCTGTGTTTTGTTCTGATAGGAGTTACCGTTTTGTCACAGTAAGCCTAAATGTGAGACCGGTGCAGAGGCATAAAATCGCTCTTTTTCTCCACGTTTCTGTCTGTCTCAGCCTGGGGGGGCCCCTATCGCCGTGGTAACCACCTCGAGTTGCCGTGGTAATGTCTGATTCTCAGGCCAGAGCTCGTTAACTTCATAAACAATCCACCTGGCGCTCGTTTAAATGTTTATAAACACAGACACAGCTAATCAGACTGACACAGGATGCAGCTCATAGTCACACACACACACACACACACACACACACACACACACACACACACACACACACACACACACACACACACACACACACACACACACACACACACAGTTAACCTAATGTGGTTACAGCTCGTCCATATCAGTGCTTATACAGATGTTACTGGTTCAAAATTGCGGGGGTTTTCCTGCACTGCAGGATCGCGTGATCGCGTGACTTTTCACCACAACTGTTTTCCTCTAGGTGGCAGCACCGTACTAAATACTGCTCAGACGTTTTGGGGACAATGCTGACAGCCTGATAGCCGCGATTAGGAGTGGCGCTGTTCATGATACAGAATACAAGAGGATGAAAGGAGAACTAGCTGCAGACAGTAAATAATATAGTAGCCTAGTTTTTCAATGACAAAATGTAACGACGGCAGCTACAGTAGACTATAGCCCACGTCTCACTCTCTTTTTTCGGTCATCTGTCTCGTCATCTCCAAAATGTGTTTTTAAAATGAGCCAACTACAGTACTGTGCAGTAGTGCCGCAGATTTCTCACTCCGCACCTTGTTTGAGAGTGCAGCTGGATGATTTCTTGTGAATGAACGGGTCTGTGTCACTTTGGGGCTGGGCGATAAAACATAGGATAAATAACTTTCCCTCGATAGAAGACGCGGCCGATACAAAGTGACACCGTCAGCCATGCAGCCGGCCTGGACTTTTTTTTTTTTTTTTCTTCTTTTTTTTATAGGACTTTACTGGACTTTTTATTTTTAATTATGAAGGATCATCTGCGCAAGGCAAAGATGATAGCATCAACAAAACACGGCGTAACACACGCGGCTGTATGGGACAGGCTTTTATTTAATTCAGAACAAACCGCTTAGCAAAAATGGAAAATATAGTCTATAATAATTAATTGATCTGTTGTTTGGCCACTGTTTGAAAATAACCCGAATTATGAGCAAATAATCTGATCCAGAACAGCAGTCATAATCAGACTTCTTCTAAATAAACCTAAACATTAAATAACTGGGTCAGGTCGGACCATGGGGTTATTTTTTTTTTTAGCCTATGTGCAAAGTACCACATTAACATCTCTATTCATATAACGCCCATCGAAACAGCTGATTTACATGTCGGCCGTTAAGGCAAGGCAAGGCAAGGCAATTTTATTTGTATAGCCCGTTTTTACAAACAGTTTGTCTCAAAGGGCTTTACATGGCATCGTAACAACATCCTCTGTCCTTAGACCCTCACATCGACTGAGGAAAAACTCCATGGAAACCCTTTTAACAGGGAAAAACATGAGAAACCTCAGGGTGAGCAACAGAGGAGGGATCCCTCACCCAGGACGGACAGACGTGCAATAGATGTTGTTACAGACAAGAAAACAGTTTACAGTTTGTCACAGAATGTGCGGAATATGGAAATGTTAACACATGGCGATTGGCCATTCACGCGGCTTTGTTCTTGGTTTCGGCCAATCAGCTTATAAGCACATGGCTAATTATCAGCTTTCAACCAATCGCACTGTTTTAATGTGTGTGTGTGAAAGTTATTTTCTTTAGTTCATTTTCGTTTCTTTTGGATTTTTTTTTACAACAATGTATCAATATAATATTGTTTTCGTTTCATTTCGTTATAAAAATCAATCCCTTTTCTTTGAAACAATGAGATTGAGCAGCTAAAACTCAATAAACTCAACCATGGCTTGTCTTATTGTTAATCTGAACGCACATGTATAAAGGGCAGAGTCAAGGCAGCAGATAAATCACAAAACATCAACGCCATGGTTGAGTTTATTGAGTTTTAGCTGCTCAATCTCATTGTTTCAAAGAAAAGGGATTGATTTTTATAACGAAATGAAACGAAAACAATATTATATTGATACATTGTTGTAAAAAAAAATCCAAAAGAAACGAAAATGAAAAACGGGCTATACAAATAAAATTGCCTTGCCTTGCCTTGCCTTAACGGCCGACATGTAAATCAGCTGTTTCGATGGGCGTTATATGAATAGAGATGTTAATGTGGTACTTTGCACATAGGCTAAAAAAAAAAATAACCCCATGGTCCGACCTGACCCAGTTATTTAATGTTTAGGTTTATTTAGAAGAAGTCTGATTATGACTGCTGTTCTGGATCAGATTATTTGCTCATAATTCGGGTTATTTTCAAACAGTGGCCAAACAACAGATCAATTAATTATTATAGACTATATTTTCCATTTTTGCTAAGCGGTTTGTTCTGAATTAAATAAAAGCCTGTCCCATACAGCCGCGTGTGTTACGCCGTGTTTTGTTGATGCTATCATCTTTGCCTTGCGCAGATGATCCTTCATAATTAAAAATAAAAAGTCCAGGCCGGCTGCATGGCTGACGGTGTCACTTTGTATCGGCCGCGTCTTCTATCGAGGGAAAGTTATTTATCCTATGTTTTATCGCCCAGCCCCAAAGTGACACAGACCCGTTCATTCACAAGAAATCATCCAGCTGCACTCTCAAACAAGGTGCGGAGTGAGAAATCTGCGGCACTACTGCACAGTACTGTAGTTGGCTCATTTTAAAAACACATTTTGGAGATGACGAGACAGATGACCGAAAAAAGAGAGTGAGACGTGGGCTATAGTCTACTGTAGCTGCCGTCGTTACATTTTGTCATTGAAAAACTAGGCTACTATATTATTTACTGTCTGCAGCTAGTTCTCCTTTCATCCTCTTGTATTCTGTATCATGAACAGCGCCACTCCTAATCGCGGCGATATGTGATACATAATCATCAAGTCATAAAGCAAGACAGGCTTTATCATATTATAATAGTTTCTGTGATTTAGGCAGTGTATACAGTAGTTAGTTCTAGTTTAATAGCCTAGAGTTTAAGCTGTGGATTACTGCACAGATCACTGAGTCATCCGCCTGTCGTCCTCCGTTCTCACAGATGCCACCTGGCGGTTGTTTTGGCACATTGAGGCTTTTCATTAAAACCTCTTGTCTCGCCAAAGAAAAAAAATGCCTGAGTCTTGTAGCGTCTCGCGTGGACCACGCGTGAAGTCCGCAAATTTGAACCAGTAACATCTGTAGAAAGATGATCATGTGTCTGTCTGATCAGCTCTGTCTTGACCTTAAGATCGTGGGTTTGATTCCCATGTTGACAGAGATGGCAAAACCGGCAGTAGCTCCGTGGCCCATTCAAAATTTCCCCAGAGGAAATTTTCTAGTTGTGATTACTCTTGATGTAAACAAACCTACGACAGTATATGTACTTTTGGTGAGCTTCAGCAGACTCTCATTTTTTTAGGCACTTTACAGTAATGAGGTCAGACAGTCCCTGCATGAATTCCCCCTCATTTTCACTTGTCAAAGGAGGGGAAAAAAACAAAAATAACTGATAAAAATGAGTGATGGCTCCATTACATCCGTCCCACTGAGCCACGCCAGTGAGACATCAAGCACAACACCAGAGGCCTGGATGTGGAGCACCTAAATGGGACAGAGCCACCATTTATGTTATTAATTACACCTGTGTTATTCATCTGATGACAAGTTAAATGTCCACTGTGAAAAAGATCAAGTGATGGCGTATTACTCTGAAAATCCTGACAGTTAAACAGTTATTACTGGAGAGGAACAACCGTCCCTCACTGCTTCTTACTGAAAGAGTCGTAACTTAATATTTGCTTGATAAACAGCCTGAAACACAGTTTAATCAACAAATCAGAACATAAAACAGAAAATTGTGAACTTCTGGTAGAAACAGCTTCTGTCTTGTGTTTGATTCTTACCGTTTGTGACATCAAGAATATTTAATACCTGCTAATAGAGCCAGATGTGAGCTCTGGTGTTTACACTGTATCACGTGAAGATGTTACAACCTAAGGCTACATTTAAACTGGAAAGAAATGTTTAAAAAAAAACTACACTACCTGTCAGAAACACTTGGCGTATAGGCTACTGTACTAAGTATACTGCAAATACAGGCTCTCCAGCAGCAGAGTTGTGCTGCTATAGGCAAAAAAAGTGTTGAAATAGTTTCAGTCTTCACTCAGCAGAGAGCTAACACACCTTGTTTATTCAGATGTTTATTTACATAACCATGCATTTTCTGCACACCTGTTTCGATGAAGGACCATTAATCACCTTCACTCACCGCCACCTGTGTCACTCTGCTGCGCTGACCAGCTTCATCAGTCAGCACTCAGGAAAAAAAAACTGCCTCTAATCTACAACTGGCCAATAAGATGGCACTTTTTAATGTTGATTTATGAGGCTCTCTCTCTCCGTAGGCTCAGCACGCATATTTGGCTGCTCCAGTCTAACTCAGTGCATGAAATTAAATTAATAGTACAGCCAATGTTTAATTTCTCCCTCATTTCAGCCTCATTTTGTTATCATCAAAATGTTATTGACTTTTTTGTGTCAGATAATAGACCCCGCAGATCATCATTCATACTTAAAAGTGTGAGACTGATCCAGAACAGTGTGTGTGTGTGTGTGTGTGTGTGTGTGTGTGTGTGTGTGTGTGTGTGTGTGTGTGTGTGTGTGTGTGTGTGTGTGTGTGTGTGTGTGTGTGTGTGTGTGTGTGTGTGTGTTTGCAAGGTCATTATTTGTTATCACACATTTATGGACATCTGGGTCAGCTGTTGACTTGACTGTGTTTCTGGTGTGGAGCGGACACCTGTGTGAATGCTGCGTCCTTCTATTCAGGTGAATAGAAATGAGCGGTGAGTCTACGTGATGAATCTGAATTCATCCCCTTCATCCACTCCTGCTCCTACTACTCTGACTGCATTTGTGCAACTGTAACACAACAAAATCAGCTCACTGTACATGCATTCATCACTTTGTCTTTGCAACGATTTTAAGTCTATTTTGATTTGGCTTTTTTTAGGTAGAACATTATGGCATTTAAAGTAGGAAAAATCACTGATTTGATGAATAATGGAATAAATAATGGCTCAATCCCACCCAGCGGCTTCAGTTTCAGGGTCGCACTGTCATGGTTTTCTGTCAGAGGCATTGTTACGACTAGTAAATCTGTGTTTTTCATACTATTACAAGCAGAAATGTCTCCTGTGAAAAATACCCATTGAGTTTTAGGGTTAAAATCAGAATAGGCCATTCAAAAAAGAGTAGAGGTTTTGGTTCAGAACAAACCAACCAAACCAGAACAGGAAAAGCACAGGTGGAGTTGATGATTGATTATGGGACACCTGTTGCTACTAAGCACATCGTCAGCCCAATTCTTATTATTATTATTAAGTGTTTTATTTCACACCAGTACACAGTAACCAGACAGAACAAACTCACACATCAACATACCAAAACAGCAACAACACAAAAAACAACAACACTCACTTAGTTTCACCCATGTTTTTTTCTTCAATGTATTCTTCTGTCATTTCCCCCATGTGAACACAACTGTGCTTCAGTGTAGTTTAGTCTGAAACTGGGACAAAGTTAAATGTCTGATAGCAACAGTAGATAATTTGCCCTGTGTGAATGTATCTGACAGATCATTTCTGCTATCTGTAAAATGAAATCAGTGGATTACTGTAACATACTGAGAAAGGTTTTTCCTTCTTTTTTTAATTTGTTTTCAGCAGAAAAAAGTGGTTTAGGGGTTTAGTTGCTCTTTAATGTGACCTCCATTTTGCTCCAGTTTGTGAGCTAGACAGCAGGGAGCAGTTTGTTCAGATGAAATGTTGCCCTTACTGACACATTTCTCTAAAACAAGAGACCAGATTGTGTTGGGAATACTTCAATACTGTACTATTCCAAATTTGTACTGCGAACAAATCCAACAGCAATGCAAATGTCTTTGTTGCACAAAACTGTGCATCATTTTTCATAATGTACTCATCCCAAGTTTATACGTGTACATCAAAAATATCAGCGCTGACAGAGTTTGAACACCCGACCTCCTGCAGGCCACAATGTCAGAGCCTTCTCATCCATTAATTGATAGTTGGGATGAGACTCAGTCGTGGGCAGCTTGTGTCGGTCCCTCAGGGTGAAGAGCCTCTTGTTTCCTCACCATGGGGCACAGTGATTTCACACCTGCCATGTTTGAACCGGTTAAATGAACCCTACAGGATTTGACCCCTTTTGTTTGGGTTGTTGTGAAATTGACAATATACCACAGCCAAACTGAGCAGCACAGCAAACAACTGCCTAGTCCTAAAATTAGCCATGAAATGGTTTATTTGGGGGTAAAAACTGCACAGACAGAAAAATAATTGTACTTTTGAACACACAGACTGTCAGTACTTTGTCATATTCAAGGCTCCAAAAATCCAAAAAGATATCTTCAAATGTCTTGTTTGTTCCCATATCCAGTAAATCTCACACACATGCCTCCAAAAAAAGTGAGAAATCCTAATATCCAAAAATAAAATGATTAATGAGTTAGGGGAATAGTGGAAGGGTGATATTTTGTCAATTAATCAACTAATCATTAAATATCTAGTTAATAGAAATGTGTGTACTTGAAAAATGATGAGATCCAAATTTCCAAATCCAAATCCCATAAATAGTCTGTAAACCCTAAATGTCCACATGCAAATGAAAACCTGCAAAGAAATAAAAGTTGAATATTCAAGTACAGGGGGAAAAACATTGTTGATAAGTAAATTGTTGTTTCAGAAAAACAGCACGGCTCATTGCAGGATTCAACTGGTAGAAAATAGCGGCCAAACAGATCTTCAGTTAAACCTTGTAAACAAATAGGATGGAAAATTCCTACATAAAATTGTCAAGTTTGTGTACAATATCTCAAACTGTTTTCTGCCTGTTTCCCATTTCACAGTGGAGAGGAGCACAGGAGGACGGGCCAAGTCAATTAAGGTGACTGTTGGTATAAGGCAGTCTGTGCTGCGATGAAACCAGCCTAATAATACCTGTTCCCTTCCAACAGCTGAACTAGCATTCCCTTTATTTAGCTTCATGAAGTGATTGCTCAAATGAAAACAGGGTGGGGTGGTTCTCAAGAGAACGAAGCAAAGCACTTTCCACTTCTGGACCTGCTGAGTTGTTTCAGTTCAGGGCTTTCCTCATTTCCAGAAGCATGTGCATTTGTTTACATGCACACTTGTGGATGCACATGCAAAAAAAAAAGAAGAAGAGTTAAGACATTTCAGAATCAGAATCAGAATACTGATTATACTGATATACTGATTATACTGATATATACTATACAGGACATGCACCCTTTAAAACAGCAATTTAACATGTCAGTCTCATGTTGGAGTAACTAGAGTAACTTTATAGTAGAAGTCATGATGGAAATCTAATGAGGTTTTTGACCTAGTATTATTTATATATCGCTCAATGTGGCACAAATCAGAGCTGGAAATTGTATCATCTTGTATTCCCTCAGTCATGACCTCTAAATTTCAAGGTCAGGTCAAAAGAAAATACTGTGTTTCCCTGCACGTAGGAATGAATCTAGCTTCACATGCAAGTTAATGTCTCATCATTCAGGACCTTCAGTATGAGATATACGTAGATTTAGAGAAAGGGAGAACGGTTTCAATTTGTAGTGTTAAATAATGATAATTGTTGTGAAAATGTATTTGTGTGTTAGTGAACCTCCCTCCCATGTGGTTTCTTTGACATGACGTTCATTCATTTGAACAATTGTGGCAAAACCATGTGACCTTACAAGAAGCTGAAAAGCTCTCATGGCTCTTTCTTTGTTTATGCTTCTGTAACCAGAGTCGATGCCTAACATTCATCTCCCTTCCTAAACAAAGGAAAATTTATTTGAGAGTAGATTTTATTTTATTTCACATGGCAAAGACTAATAATGTGTCGAATATTTTTGCGATATGGAGCAGTAATGAGGGAAAGGGCAGCTGCTGAAACATTGTAGCTTAGTTACTAGCTTGTCATTGATTTGTCTCTTTTTTTTAATGTGTTAAGTTTGTCTCACTCTAGTTGTGAGTTCTTCCTGGTGTATTTCTGTTTAATCTAAAGTCTACACGTCTTTTAAATTGCCCCTTGGGACCAAATAAGGTTCACTGAACTGAACTGAACTGAACTGACTTGAATTACACCGATCTGGCAGAAATTTTCAGATTCATCTGATGTGATATTACTTCCTGTAATTCAGTTCCTCTCTGATTTGACTTTTCAAACATCCCGAGTCAAACCTGAAATTTAATGTTATTTCCTGTAACAATTTTCCATCTAGAAAGGAAAATTCAGCCTCTCTTCTCCGTGGAACAAAGCTTCCTCTCACTAATGGAAAATCAAAGAAATTCTCAAATTGAGCTTCGCTGCAGATTGAATGCTTCTCTGAAGGTTGAATTGTTGCTTCTTTTCTATTCCAACACACACAGTAGATGCATGGTACCACAGGAAGCGCCATTAAAGCACATGCATGCTGATTTTACACTTTGAAATAGGACATTTATCAGCTGGAGTTTTGTGCTGCTTGGCCTCATTTCACATCGCAGAGGCTGCTGAGCAAATTTTTTAAGATGTCACTTGATCTGTCATTAATGATACTTCTGCACAGTCTGAGGGCCTGCAGGAGAGAGGGTAGGCTGCAGACAGACATGCAGAGACAGAAAAAAAGAGGGGCGATGCTGGCTCGGTGACCATTTCCTCTTTTTTTGAGTCTTCACTAAATCCTTTAGGGAATGATCATTGAATGATGACATGATGACATTAAAGCAGACACCTGTTTTACAGTATTCCCCAGTGGCTGTGTCATCTAAACAGGTCACATGTTACCCAGGGATATGGACCACTTGTTGTTTTCTACATGGCAGTCCACTGGGGTTGTGTTAGCAAGAATATGAGTCATTATTCTGCATCTGAGGCAGAGTCACATGATCAGACATGAAAACAAATATGAACAACAATGGATTTGTCTGAGTGAAAATGTCACTTCTTGAGATAACATGTAGAATATATCTATATACATCTATATGTTAGGATTTATTCAGAAAGTGTAGTGACCATAAAATTAAATCCTGTTCTCCCTGTCCTTTCCCTAGTAACGTACGTAGCTAACTACACATACAGAGTGCGTATAGCTAAATAGAGGTATATAACCAATGTTTAGTCGGCTCCCAGCCAGATGAAAGCATGCTGTGTGGAGCCGACATGCAACCGTTGTGCTCCAGGCCGTCTCCCTGCTCTTTCATTTGAATGCAGCAGCCTGAAATCAAGTGTAAAACTGTCAGGATTTGTCAGTGTTGTGCTTCCACACCACACTTATTCAAGTGGACAAGGAGCCAGCAAGGAGCACACAGGGCAGACACAAGCTGTGTGCGTGCATGTGTACGTGTGTGAGTGTGTGTCCGAACAACATTTGTATGACATTTGAGGCCAGGTTTTCAGGGTAGAGGCTGTGTGAATAATTGTGTTTATTTGAGGTGATCATAGTGACTGTGGAATGAATAACAATGCACTGAAGGCCAGCCCTCCCCAGTGATGCATGCAAAGCCTCTGTGTTGCCTCCACAACTCTGGAGCAACATGGGTGTGTGAGGCTGAGTCAAGTTTTCAGTGAAAACCTTCCACTTCAACAACTTTCATTCTTGAAAAAAAAAAGGTTTATCTGAAAGCTGAAAGACTTTTCTAAAGTCAGAATTCTCTCACTTAAATAATCATACACTTAAAATACTATTTACAAGGAGCATTCTGCATTGGTTACATATTATTATACAAGTTATTTGTTACTCATCTGATAACAAGTAAACAGCATTTTACTGCATGTCAGTGTCAGGCTTTACATTCAGCACATACAATTGTGTTTTCTACATGGTAAAGGTTGAGCCCACTTTGTACATTTAAACTTAATCTGCACTGTCGTGTTTTCTTGTGAACGGAGAAAACTTGTGTTTTTGTCACAAAAATAAATCATATCCTTAAAGCCCATAAAGGTGGTGTACGCTCTTAAACCAACTTTTGGCTAAAATTTAAAACTAACATTTTTACCACCAGTTTGCAATCTTCTTCTTTCCCATTGTATGAAACAATTGTATTGCCCGCATGTGCTCTTGTGTGTGTCCACAATAATATAGTATAAAACCCTCTTCCGCTACTATAACTCTGAAACTCATACAGAATACATTTAACTTATTGGATTAGTTGTCACCCTGAATTCAGAGATGTAAAATAATTTAAAATGTTGTGACATGTAATAGAGTACTGAGAATTTAACAGTACCGTCTAAGTAAACTAAATTGTTTCACCACTGCCTCCTGTATACAGTGGCATTATGGTCCGTTAGAATATATCAGAACCTCTGAATATCTTTAATTTTAAGCAGCAATGTTCTTGAAAAAATAGAAACAAATTGTTGGCAAACTTAAAAAAACAACAACTGTAAAATACTTTCAAAAAATCTCATTTAAAGGGACAACGAGGAGTTTTGGAAAAGCGAAGCGTTTTCACACTACATTTATGAGCCTCCGCGCACCGTGAAATTCTTTGACAGACGTGTGTTTTTCATTCATCAAGAATTAAAGTCAGAGGTTGGAAGACGATCACATACCGTCGTCGTTCCGACCATAAACGGTGATTCAGCGGCGTTATTCTCATGACTCGCCACGAAACCGAAAGTAAAGAAACGCTGGTCGGCTCGACCAGCATTTCCACCACCACTAATAATAACAAAATAACAATAGAGACAAAACAATATATTTATCGAAAATGGGCCATTAACAAGTGGTAACGTAGATTCATCCACATTAATATGAGACTTTTTTATTGTCGCGGAATTTTTCATTCTGCCGCTGGAGAAACTCCTCGTTGTCCCTTTAAATACAACCCTTCAACAGCTTTGTTTCTGTACAAGTGAAACATTCACCTTGAAACTGAAACTAGTTGATATTTGGTGCTAATTTAGTGCTAATGCCAAGACCATTGCAGTGTAATACATTATTTGCAACCCAGGGGATATTTGTCATACCGAGCCGTAAAATGCCTCATTCATCCATAAAGTTTCCTGTTTGAATCATGCTGCACCATGACGGGGAAACACAGAAGCCAGAATCACAACTCTGCTCTGCAGCATCAACAGAGTAATCATCGAAAGATTAGTCGGGAAAATGAGCAAACTATTAGTCGAACAATAATCTCTCCCACCTGCTCATTGAAACAAACACTTGAGTAGAGCTGCACACTTTTGGCTGCTTAATCTCAAATAATTTAAATCAGCACTGAATGGGGAAACAGCTGTACAATTAATATGCTAAGCTGCTCTGATTTTGATTTTTGCAACTCATTATAGTGCATTAACCTTCTTCTGCATGAATATGAAGTAGTTCCTTTTCTTAAAAACTGATAATGTATTAAAACAGATGTAAAATGATCATGACTTTGCATAAGAAATAGTATATATTTGCAGGGTTAAAGCTACAGACCTGCCTATTAGGATTGATCTATTCTCTGTCAATTTCAAGTATTTAATTAGGTGATGAATGTTATAAGAAGCAGCTACAGCCACTAGTATATGATGATTAATATTTGAAAAACCTTTGTGGATATTTCTGTTTCAAGTGTCAGTCAACTTTCTGCTGACTTCATCAGCCTCCTCTAAATCCTGTCTCCATTTGCAGCTAAGCTGTTATTAATGCAGTTAATAAAGAGATACATTGATCCACAAATGGGACTCACCAGGAGGAGCTTCATGTGGACGGTGGATGGTTGGTCTATAAAGCATTCAGTATCAGAGTTGGAGTTTGCATCTACACATTAATTGATAATTCAGTTAATGCTACAAGCACATTGGTATTTGATTAAATGTAAATAAACAGCGATGTGTTCAATAACATGCAACTGTAAATGAACACCTCCTCATCATATTAATAGAAAATTGGATTCAATTGATTTGTTTCCATTAAAACAAATTTGCTACTGTCTGATGTACATAAACATATTTTCTAATGGACATGGTTGCTTCTCTACTTCTACTGTATTTCAGTTAACCTGTAATTGGTACTGGAGGCCACCGTGTTTATCGTGCAGAGGCAATTACACAGTCACTTCTCTGGCACCTGCAGCTCAACTCCTGCCACATTATAGCCACTTCAGCTGCTTATGTGATCCATCAGATTTGATATTACACATAATTATAATTGCAGATATATGGAGGATAAAACATACGACATGCTGTAAAGGCTTTTCTGTAGGAGCCTATTGAACACACAGCTCATATTATCCAGGTTTCTCAGGCTGAACACTAAACACCTGCTCTTTGATTACGACAGTGATGATATCAGTCACACTCAAATGGCGGCTATAGAAATAATGACTTTGTGCTTCGTGAGTGACTCAGGTAGGTTTGTGACTCAACCTATTTGAAAGAGGTGTAGAAATATTTTCAATCCCTCACCACAAACACTGGGAACTGCAGAATGAATCACAGCAGTGTCTATAACCTCACCATGAGGCGCATGGTTGGGATGTGGTTTGACAGCTTTTTAAATGTTTTTCTCTCATGTCCACGATGTTAATAACTAACGGGAGTGACACAGCAACGGCTGCATGTTTAAGCGGAACAGAAACAGATAAATGATGCCTATTGTTGTCAAGTAACGCCAGGAAGGAAATGACATTTGAGTCCTTAAGGAGCATGCAGGTGTGAACCCTGAATAGAAAACACAGCTAAGAGGAAGAAGTAGAGGGAGAAGAAGATGATGATGATGATGATGATGTGGGATGTTGATATTGTACAGAGCTGGTTCGTTTCCATCTCTCCCCCCCCCCTCTCTCTCTCTTTTCTCTTCAGCCTCTTTCTCTCTCACTCTCCTGCTCTGTCGCTCTCTCTCTCTCTCCTCCATACGCACACACACAGAAGAAGAATACACACTTGCTCTTCAAACGCTCTCAGCCTCTCTTTCCTTCTCCGCCTGCTTCGCTCTCCTTTTTCCAGCATCTCACAAAGGGCATGGTGATCAGCAGAGCATGGAGCTCTTAACTGACGCACACATGTGTCGTTCTTCAGCCGCGGCTCTTTGGATGGCAGCCTGGATGTGTCACTGCGCCTGAGGAGAGGACTGCTGTTTCACCTTAGTTAGAAAGTCAAAGTGGAGGAGAGACAGATACAGTAAAGAGACGGTTGTGTGTGTGTGTGTGTGGGGGGGGGGGGGTTGTGTGTGTGCGGCACTTTGTTGGTTTTTGTTCAACTTCTCTGATGGGAGATAAGCCGGCAGGAGAAGCCTAAGTCAAAGCACTGAAGAAAGTGTGAAGCTGAGGAATCACTTACACGTGGAGATGCTGCTGGGTAAGACTGTTGTTTATTCCTCCACTACGACTGTAATACCAGTGCTGCTTATCTATGGGAATGCAAAATAGCTAAATAGTTTCACAAGGAACTGATTTGAGCTCAGGTTTGATTTGTCTTGTGATGTTGTTGTGGGTCCGTCTGCCCAAACGCACGCAACAGTGTGTTGTACAACAATGACTTCAGCGTCGTTGCTCAAGGGCAGGCTCCGTCTCCCGTCGACCATCTGCCCTCTTTCACTTCCTCTGCATCCACAACGAGTCCCCGGCCTGTTTGTTTTTCTAATTCAGCCCTTTTGATGAAGCCAAGTGTGGAGTTCAGACCGATACAACACTGGCATTCCCCAGATGTGTAAAGTCATTTTTAAGCCACACAAGAACAGCACTGATATCACTCGGTAGATTGCTGGCAATTATGTCTTTGCCTCCCCAGGGAAATATGCCCAGATTAGCTTGCATAATTGGAGCCTGTTAAAGATAAAGGCAGTGTGGGGATTTTTAGTCATTTGTGTTTGTTTTTTTAAAGGCGACAAAATGCTTATTGCATTTAGAGTTTTTAAATTTAGCATCGTCTCAGTTTTGCCAAGTGACGCTCTCTCATTTTGCCAGCACACATTAGTAGTACATGCAGGAAATGTACCACTCTCCAGTTACTTAGTTTGACCTCTAATTACAAATGTGCATGAATTAAAGCTGAAACAAGAGTTAAAATCATTAGATGATTAGTTTTATGGAGACAAATCAGCTTTGTAATTGTATATGCTATTTTCTCTGTTGTATGTTTTTTGTTTATAAAGAGAGAATTTACACATCTCATTATGGCCTCTTGGGGGCAGTTTTTACTCTTTTCTGACATCTTTTTAGACAAAACAATCAATTAGCAGGATAGTCAATAACATAAATACACTTTAGCTGCAGCCCTAGATATGTTTCACTCTTAATTTTACATAAACACAGAAAGACGTTAATCCTTATAGGTTTTATATAACAAGGATGTGAAATCCATGACATTTCTCATCTCATGGAGTTAACCTAAATCAGAGATTTATAGTATAAATATGTATATACATTGTATGATTGTACGAATAGCTCATGGAAACACACATGCACGGTGCAATGTGGTGTCTGGATGGAAATACTAAGAAGTGTCTGTGTGGCAGCTCGGGTTGCTTTCTTCTTTAAATGGCAGATTAGAGAGATCAAAGGGAAACAGTTGGAGAGGAGATAAGTGTAGAGTTTTGCCTGGTGGCCATGCTGCAGCTGTCCCCACCCCTCCACCCCTCCACCCCTCGTCAAGAGCACTGCTCCCAAGCTGCAGTGACAGGCTATGTATATGAATCTCATTCTTTGTTCGGTATAATATGTAAGAGATGTGACACTGTGAGAAAACCCTTGCATAAAGAACATATTCCCCAGTTGTGAGACTGATGTCTTTCTCTCTGGCCTTTGTCTATACAGAAAGAACCAGAAAAATAAGAGACAGAGGAAACTAGCAGATGGAGTTGCAAGTGTTGAGTCTTTAGCTACTAAACTAAATGGGGTGAAATAATTATAATAAATC
This sequence comes from Trachurus trachurus, assembly GCF_905171665.1. Taxonomy (NCBI): domain Eukaryota; kingdom Metazoa; phylum Chordata; class Actinopteri; order Carangiformes; family Carangidae; genus Trachurus; species Trachurus trachurus. The sequence goes on along the minus strand of NC_139913.1, from coordinate 25,188,962 downwards.
ACAATAGGAGCACAGCAGTGTAATAATGCACACTGGGGGCTCTGTGTCCATGTATGTTTCTATGTGCAAATAGCAGTCACCTGCAGTACGACATGGTGGCTGCTTTTTGTAATTACGTGATCAGAGGCGCACGGCACAATTGCACCTCAGCTGGAAATTAACTGCGCTCAGCGATGTAAGACGCTTTAAGATTTGATTGCCACCTTCTTGGCTCAAGTCTGGTGGGGGGATCTTTTCAGAAACACGACATTTCAAGAGTATGGGTGGAAACACAAAAACGCAGAACTAACGTGATAAAGCAGGTAAGACAGTAAAACACGGGATCACTGTAACTATAAATGGGACAGAAGAATAAAACATATTAAAATGATGAAAACGTGTAAGATTTTCAAACGGTAACAAATTAATTCTTTCTGACATTAAAAAATAATTTATTCCAGAGCTTTGGGGCATGTTCTTTAGGTGTGAGTTCACTTGTCAGCCCCCCTTGTTCCCCCTCCCACATGTTTTCTGTTGCACTCTACTGTCAGCTAACAAATGCTGAAAATACGCATTCAAAGAAGGGAAGCAGGAAATGTATAGTGTATTACAGTAACACAGGCTGGTTTTCTTACCTGTTTTCATTCCCTTTTAAAGCAGGTGAGTCACGTGTCTGCTGCTGACTACAATCCTGTTTTGCACAAAACTGTACGGCGCAATGTCATAAAAATAAGATCCAGAAATCCAATTTACCACCCACACACATACAAATTATTTACTATGTATCAGAGGTTTAAAAACACCAGGGAATTGCTTTAAATTGCTACAAATGATAGTTATCTGATCAGCCCAGAATAACCTGCTGCAGGTTACAAATTGCCTCCGTGATTGCTTGACATGATGAAGTGTTCTGTTTTGGTTGTGCTTTTTTTTCCTCCCGGTCTTTACTAATGTTTGTCAAACCTTCTATCAGCCAGAAATATTTCCTTTAGGTAACCCGATGAAGTCATTATCTTTATTTATTTCATTTTAAAGTATACATCAACCTACAAAACTAGACCTCTGAGAAAGATAGGATATAGTTTTAAGTAAATCACTTTACTTTGACCTTAAAGGGGAACTACCATACTGTATGCAAGCCCTTTTCTGCTGTTTTGCTGGCTATGTGCATTTGTTTACAGTGAAGCCAGCGAGAAATCAATCAATAGAGCGATAGATAACATTATATATCACTTAGAATGTTACAACGTGTATAACAAGAGGTCATGGGTTAAGGGGCGCGTTTGTGTCACGGTGCGCAGAGCTGGGACACCGAGGTGGCGGTGCTGATCTTGCAAAGTTGTTTTTCAGCCAAGAGACGCAATAAGTGACGTGCATTTGGAAGGCAGAAAGCCTCTATTCTCCCAGTAACAAGTTACATGTCATTTATTAAACCATCGCAATTACTCCAAAGCTGTTTAATTAGGTAAACATGTAGCAGAGTTAAGCTAAAAATCCTGCATAGTTCCTCTTTAAATCATTTACAAATAGCACCCATGCTAGTCTAACGTGCTGTTATGATACCCATCATGCTAGCTATGAGGCACTGATCTGTCTGTTGGCATGGTTAGGGACAATTTGGAAAAGTTTTTCAAATGTCGTAGGAGCCTGAAAGTTTATGAGTCAGTTTAGAAGGGACCATTGATTTTCCTGTTGGGGCTCATGCTTTCTATCCAGCAGCTATAATGACTCATTATCCCAATCGAAGGGTAATGAAGATGGCAGAGTATGGCTTTAATTGCAATACTGATAGAGCAGATTATCTTAGAGAACAAATTTAATTAGTCTGCTGTACTTTAACTGGGTGCCTTGTGTCGGTGAGAGCATTTTAATTTATTTGTGTCACTGCAGTTCTTGAGACACCCGTCACCAGAGCAAAGTCAAGTTCTTAAGCTCAGCGCAAATACATTTTGACACGCCAACTCAATTTCACAGCTTCGATTCTGCTTCAATTCAGAGAATGTAGCAGTTTGTGAGCAATTTATTAGGTACACCATACAAATCCAAGATGGCAGTCTCAGTTCTTGGAGGTATGGATTTGACAAGATGTACCTGATAGATTCTGGTTCATGTTGACATCCCGTGCATCATGTTATCTTTTATACTAATTCGTCAGGGATCACAAATTTCCCCCTTTTTTGATGTGAATATTAAGTGGAGTTCCTGACCTGTATTGTTGTCGTTTGATTGGCTGATGGATGATAATTGCAACAATAAGCTGTACAAATGTGACCAATGAGATGATTAGTGAGTAGATTGTTGTAATCATACGTTTTCATTACTAGAGATTTGTAACAAATACAAACTGTATTAATCTTATCTGCAACAACAACAAATTAGACTCTATATTATATTATATTATATTATATTATATTATATTATATTATATTATATTATATTATTCAGGCACCATGTGAAAATGACTATTTTAAACTGAATACATCTCTGGCTAATGTGAAGGTTGAATGTGAAGGGTAAAGAGAGATACAATGACCTCACCTTTGCATCGACAGTTGAAGCCACCATGTTGAAATCAAAAGTGAATTTGTATCCACCACCACCACCCTGGCATTACACCTTCATGTCATCTTGTAGATAGGGACATGTGTGTCACATGTGGATGATGACTACTGTGTATTTTCATTTGAACACATCCTGTTCGTTTCACAAATCCTTGTGACTTCTCAGAAACTCATTTTGATACAGTATGAATAGAAAAATGTGGCAAGCCGTCTAATTTAGTGAGTCTTATTCCAAATGTTTGGCTGGTGCTGCAGAGTCTGCGCCCTCCTTTACCTCAGCCGTGCTAACAGAGACTGACAGGCCCAATCAGTCATCGTAGAGTGTTGACAATGTGAGTTTGATTAGCTTGACTGTTAATGACTGTGGGAGCTCTCTCTCTCTCATACACACACACACACACACACACACACACACACACACATAGGTTTCTGTCACTTAAGAGAACATGCGCTGTATTACAAGCGTTTGCCCCTGTCCAAACCATGCAATTTATAGACTGGCCTTAATCTACACCTAGTCCAATCCAAAAACAAGTTGTAGCTCCAAAAATGTGATGTGATTGTGGGGAGTGTTATTGTACATTTTAGGCACCACTAATTTCTTAAGCTTGCAGTGTGTGGCTATTGTGGCTTTGGTAGTTTGTTGGTTGAGTGTGGGGAAAACTTTGGGATGGTTCTTTTCAATCTTTTCAAGGCTTTTCAATTTATAATTTCTTCAAACCAGTAAAATCAGAATTTATAAAATCATTAGAAAGACATAAGCATTTATGTGTTGTTGTTTTTCCAAGTGATCTCAAACTTCTCGCTGTGCATGTTGAAGCTTAGAATGACTCACATCCTGCATCAAAATGAGGGCACGAAATTTTTTCCAAACGTATCCTGGGAATGCAGCCTGCATGCCAATACCTACTACATTAAGTAATTTGAATGGTTTAGACACATGCCATGGATTTCTTTTTATTTTCTGGATTTGCCAAAAGCTCATGCAGCCTGGAGATATCTGGTGACCAGAGACCTGCTGCAGTCCAGCGTAAGACTGATGCCAGCGGGGCTGAGGCGGTGTCAGGGGCCTGAGGAGGACATGTGGGCTCTCAGGGAGGACGCTAAAACCTTCTAAAACGCCTTAGAGATTACTACACCTGCTGTGGGGCCTCTGTGGTTTGAGTAAAATTAGATTTATTCATCTTTTCCATATAATAACTTCTGGATAATGGGCTGGGAAAGTAACATTACACAGAGAAAGTATGATGGAGATGCAGAGTAGACACGTACAGATTAGGACGGGGCAACTTTGGTTATTGTGAGAACTTGGACCTGCGTCTTTCATCACCCAGATACCATACCTCAAGGTCAGTCATATGGTCATATGGAGTAGCAGTAACGTTGAAGAGAGATGATTTATACAGCTCTTGCACAATTTCTTTCTTTTTTTTTTTTGTTATACAGGCGACTGGTTAATTATTACACAAATCCCACATGATCAATATGACCATTTCATGGTTTGTAGTTTAATTTGCAGTAGCCAAAAGCGTATTTATTCTATTATCTTATTTTAGTCATTCAAAGTTTTCCAATGCTTTTATGGCATCAGTGAGAAGTGGAATTAAATTAGCTTTTAGGGTTTTGCTAAAAAATGTTCAGCTAACCTTGAATCTGACCATTTCTGTTTACTCTCCCAAAACCACTGTACCGACTGTGCGCACATTAGCTCTGTAAGCCCGGCAGCGCACACACTTTTTTAATGCACCTTCATATATAAGTTACCAACCCAGGCAGATTCACACACGCTTGTATTTTTCCACAGTCTTTGTGCGTAATCACTCCTGAATATACTGTAAGGGCTCTCAAACATGGAACAGACTCTTTAACACTCTGCGCTCACAGGTCACACTGTGTTGGGATAAAAAAAACAATTATTCCCGTCCTCTCAAGGTGCGAGCTCGGCTTTCTGAGGCACTGCATTAAAGGCCCCATGGCATGAAAAACGTGATTTTTGTTATTTTTTCGTGCTTGTGGAGGTCTCTGGGCCACATATATACTGTCCCATGCATCAAACTGGTCATAAACGGAGAAACACACACCGCCCATTTGTAGGAACATTCTATTTGAGACGAGCAGATAGCACTTCCTCCTTTCTGTGATGTCACACACAAGGTAACTCCGCCCACCATGACCAGTTGTTTTCTTTCAATTTTTATGAATGCAGCTTAGGTTTCAGTTACTTGCCTGTGATTGGCCCGACCACATGCCACTCAAAAACAGTGAGCCAATCAGAGGAGAGGTTCTCATTCTCTCTTTTGATTGGCCAAAGGACCTGTGCCTGCTCGAGCTCCAGAAAGAGGCAACAGAAAGGGGCAATATAAACATTATTAAGCAGATCACAGGTACTCAAAACCAATGATACATCTTGTTAGGGATATCAGCAGGTAAATAAACCCAGAGAAAAGTGCACAGCATGGGGCCTTTAAGTCAACAGCCATCAGACTGTATAATGCTACCTGTTCAAACAGCTCCAGTATGGGGAGTGTTGAAGCACCTGCTCTACCCGGGCCACCTGCCGTTCACGTGCCTAATTTACCTATTTATATGCATTATTCTTTCCTGTATATGTTTCTATAGATTCTCTATACTGTATATCAGCCATTTTCAAATGGCTGATATACAGTATAGAGAGTTGGGGTCGCGAGATTATTTCTGGGGGTCGCCAAATCATTTTGGAAAAATATAAATATGCAAAATTAATTAATTAATTAATTCATGTAGCGTAAAAGGACAACGAGCGGTTGGTCTCAAATATGCATGGGGGGGGGGGGGGGGGGGGGGGCAGCAGTGCATGTTAAATTGGGGGTTGCGACTCAAAAAGGTTGAGAACTGTCTTGTTCTGTACTGTGTAATATAAGTTGAGCCAACACACAACGTGCTGCTAACCACTTTTTTTATTCACCACTTCGGGAACACACAGCAGTCTACATCCCTGTCGCGATATTTTTTTTCCCCAGCATGGCCACGCCAAGACCCGCCTTACTCTGCCTCTGATTGGCTGACCTCTGCAAGGCTAGCCTACCTGCATCTTACCCTAACCTTAACCACTCCCTTCTTCATACCTAAACCTAGAGCACTGGAAAAGAGAGTAACGACACCACCATTGACTCCCGTGGTAAGGGTTTTGCGCCCCAAGTGGCAGGATATGGGTATTGCAAAAGCGCCCAGAAAACCCATTCACTCCAATGTGTGTGTGTTGCCCACTTGCTTGTAAATTGATGAAAATGGCCGTGTTTTTGTTTTTAGGTGTCTTGGTCATATCAAATTATACTTATAATTTGTTTATTACACAATGTAGATTGAAACATTAATGTAGACAACTGTATTTTTTTTTACAATGCAGAGATGTCAGTTCTTGGGCGCTTTTGCAATACCCATATTCCGCCATCAGGAGGCCATTCCATTGGACCAATGCGTGTCGTTACCATAGACTGTAAAAAGAATGGACGTAGCACCTGTGACGTCACCCATTGGTTTGGGGGAGTCTGTTTTGTGCCTCTACTACGGGGATTTGAACTGCCCCATCTTGGATTTCAGGTGGAGTCTACTTGCCATATTTGGAGAGGTGCGGCGGTTAGCTGGCTGAGAACCCACCCACTGAACTCGAAGCAACCAATTAACAGCCGGTAAACTGTCTGTGAACCTGTCACTCAACGTAATTTATGCACAAATTTGAAGCCTAAACAATACTAAAACGGTTGTGGTACAAAAAAATTCACCCCCCCCCACAGTGTTCACGGAGGTGGAAACTATTGGTAGAGACCAAAAAAATAATGTGTACCAGGCTGTGAATATGTTTTTTAAAGCTGTAAAGTCGGCTATTTTAACATGGGACTCAATTGGAGTTGCTCCCTTCTGGTCCCAGCCCCCAGAGGCCAGACGGGAACTGCAGCTTTTTGAATGCGGAAGTGGTCTTCACTTGGACAACCCACAACTCCCCCCTTGGTCGTTACTCTCTTTTCCAGTGCTCTACCTAAACCCAACCGGCAGAGTAGAGGGCATCGTGATAAGCCAATCAGAGGCCGAGTAAGGCGGGTCTTGGTGTGGCCATACTGGGAAAAAAAATTCTGCATCCCTGTCTGCAGTAAACTGGGAAGTAAACACACACATGTCACATGTGCCAATCACATTCATGTATACTTCAGGGACCGGTCAGAAATCGTATTACCTGAGAATATTACATCCCCCTTCTTTTAAGAAAAATATGAAACACAGCATTCAAGAATAGCTTTTTTCTGTGCAATAAACCCTTGCTGAAACATGTTGAAATTAAGTATGTGAGTGAGTCAATTTCACTTACAGTGTGCACTCCTTTATTTTGCTTTGAGCGGCATACTTTAGCAAAATGATTTTATTTGCTGCATATTTTGCACTGTTTACCTTTTGCCGGACAGCTGTCCTTTGCTCCATGAGGCTTGTTTCCGCAGTAGCCACAAGTTTTATGACGCTCTCTGTCCCCAACAGGTCTGTAGGTGCTCTCCATATTTCCTGTTGCCTTGTCGCGCTTTCCAAGCTGTCTTCCTTGAATAGTGGCGACCGATAGCATGGACAGTCTGCTCCTGCAGGCCGCTGTTGCTGCTAGCTATAATCTTGAGCTGTGCTTGGGCCATATCATGAGACCTGACAATGTCTATAGCTTTATCCAACGTCAAGTCGGAACCGACATGCAGTAGCTTTTCTCTTACTTTAGGTAAATGGATCCCAAACACGACGCAGTCTCTCACCATTTCCTCGTTGTTTGTGTAGCCGATGTCATATCTGGCCCTCTGTGTTGTGTTTCTCACGGCCTGCCCTAGGTGGGGTTCGAACCCTAGTCTCCTGGCAGGTGACGATGCTAACCGCTTCGCCAAGAGGTTGACAACCGCTTGGCAAGTTGGTTAGCACGTCTTTTATGGGTGATTTGCATAATTACAGTCCTTCACAAGCAGTCTAAAATCCGTCAAAAACTGTTCAAATGGCTCATTAGCTCCTTGGACTTTTTCGTGGAATTTATAACGAGCAAATATGATGTTTGACTTTGGCATGACGTATGCTTCATAGCACTCATAGGCGTTATATTTTTCAGTAACGAAAAAGTAATTAATTACTTTTCCCATCGTTACAACGCCGTTGCGGTTACTGAGTCTCTGTTACTTCAGGGACCGGTCGGAAATCGTATTACCTGAGAATATTACAAGAACCACTGCTGTATATGACACTGAAATAAAATGATGCCAGTCATTGGTACAGTATTTTGGCTGTTTTCAGCTGCTGTCCGTCCATTTGTCATGAAGATGTGGCAACATAGTAAGCAGCACAATTTTGTCAAAATGTCACTGTGGTTCATGACAACATTGTCTTCAACATAAAACCCACATTTCCTTGAAATTGGCAGATTAGCCGTGTTTCCACTGCAGGAGTTCCTGGTAAAGGGAGGGGGTAGGAACTTCTACAGGAACCGTCCTCTCACTCGGCCCTCTCAGTGGTCGTGTTTCCACTGCAGAGTCGGACCCCGCGGCGACGTCATGAGTTGGATCGCCGCTTAATCGCTGTGCGTGTGTGTTTTTTTTTTTTTTTTTTTTAAACTTTTCACAGCATTGTTTTGTGGCGTGATGGATCCCCAGTGTGTCGAGGTGCGCTGATATTTTCATTTCGCCGCGATGACTCAAACCCCCTCTGAATCTCCTCGGTGCTGTAGACTGCATCAATGTCTGCACCTCATCGTCGCTCCATTTGTCGTACATCTTCCTGCTGTTTTCTTGTTGTTTACAGCGGTGTCTGCTAGGCTAATGCCCCTTCTGCTCCCCCTTTTAAAAATGCCGGTTGTTTTGGTGCTGTCTAGTGGCGTCAGAGCCTGCTCTAGCTTTAGCCAATCAGTGCCGGGTTAACCTCGAGCCCCACCCAGGAGCTTTTCAGGGCCGAACGGAGTACCTACCCTGGAGTAGGTACTCCGTTGGCCCCCGTAAAAGTTCCTGTAAACGGCCCTGTGGGGGAGGTTCCTGCAGTGGAAACACGCACCAACGGGGCTGGCCCCGTAAAATTACCCCCAAGTTCCTGCAGTGGAAACATGGCTATTGTTCATGGGTTCAGAGAGGCCAAAATATTTGAACACAATAGCCGTGTTTCCACTGCAGGAGTTGCTGGTAAAGGGAGGGGGTAGGAACTTCTACAGGAACCGTCCTCTCACTCGGCCCTCTCGGTGGCCGTGTCTCCACTGCAGAGTCGGACCCCGCGGTGACGTCACAAGTTTTGATCGCCGCTTAATCGCTGTGCGACAGTTTCGACCGTGACGTCACCCAGGCAGGTCACAAACAAAAATCATAACAACAACGGAGAAGAAGGATGGAAGGAGCTGAGGTGGTAGCCGCGTTTCTGGTTTGTGTGTTTGTGCACATGGCGGCTGATTGTAATCCTGCTTGAGTTTTTTTTTTTTTTTTTTTTTTTTTTCACGGCATTGTTTTGCGGCGTGATGGATCCCCAGTGTGTCGAAGTGCGCTGATATTTTAATTTCGCCGCGATGACTCAAACCCCCTCTGAATCTCCTCGGTGCTGTAGACTACAATCAATGTCTGCACCTCGTCGTCGGTCCATTTGTGTACATCTTCCTGCTGTTTTCTTGTTGTTTACAGCGGTGTCTTCTAGGCTAATGCTCCCCTTCTGCTCCCCCTTTTAAAAATGCCGGTTGTTTTGGTGCTTTCTGGTAGCGTCAGAGCCTGCTCTAGCTTTAGCCAATCAGTGCCGGGTTAACCTCGAGCCCCACCCAGGAGCTTTTCAGGGCCGAACGGAGTACCTACCCTGGAGTAGGTACTCCGTTGGCCCCCGTAAAAGTTCCTGTAAATGGCCCTGTGGGGGAGGTTCCTGCAGTGGAAACACGCACCAACGGGGCTGGCCCCATAAAATTACCCCGAAGTTCCTGCAGTGGAAACGCGCCTTATCTGAAACCACTAGGCAGATTGGCATCGTATTCACTTTCACAACACATTTAAGCTCCAAGATGAACAGTGAATGTGTACAGTTTTTAGACTGCTACAATATCAGCTTTCTGTTTGATTTTCATTTACACTTAGGCCTACATGACAAAATCCAGTGTCCTGTCATACGAAGGAAGGAGACCCAGTTCAACAACAACAAAGCCAAACAACTTGTCTAAATAAGGCCCAGTCATCCAGCGCTCATGGCAAAGTGACAGTGTTCAGTTGTTGCAGGTTTTTTCTGTGTCACTTCCACTGGGCAATGGACTCTTGAGGACACCGGCTCTCTCATGTCCTTTAAACTGAAGTTGTGTTTCTCTGTCTGAACCTTTGCCGTCTACATAAACTGTGAGGGAAAAGTGTAATAACATCTCTCCCTGGTTGTGTAAGGGTCCGGACTATTTCTAAGTTTTGACACCCGTGAAGTGAAGTGGGCTTTTCACTCTTTGCTCCCTCCTCATGACCAGCTGCTGACTGAGGACAATTTCTGTGTTTTCTTAATCTCTCTTTGGAGTGGTGACAAACGATTTAAGTCATTTGTTACAGAGACTCTGAAATGGCTCAAACGTGGCACATGCTTCAATTTGAAAACACACACTCACAATGACAGGCGAGCACACATACAGTGACACACACACACACACACACTCGAACTGCACATTCTGAATCCGTCAGCAAAATGCATTCACGTTTAGGTATTTTGCTGAAGTGCTGACATGAACGAAAATATTGTGCCTCCCAATTCCGGCAACATGCCTTGAAAATCAAGCAGAAAATGCTTAACCTGCTGAAATATGCAGCTGCCAGGAGACGTGACCCCCCCCCCCCCCCCCCCCCCCCCCCCCCCCCCCCAAAAAAAAAGACTACAAATTCAAGTACTCTCCATTAGGATCCCTGCACCTCACAACAAGGTATGCAATTATGTTAGCTGCAGTGAAGTATATAAAGTGGTGGTGGTGTTACCCACTGTGTGTTGTGTATAGAAAAGGCTTTAGCCCCTATAAAAGGGTTCTTACATCTAGAATGGATGGCGACTTGACAGCATGCTGCAACAGCATTGTTTTTGTATCACAGTTAGACAGTAAGACCTTTTGTTAGGTTTTACATGTTTTACTTTTTATACCATTTATATTTTAGGTTATCTAAGATGCTGGCCGATCTGAATTTACCTCCTATGGATTAATAAAGTATTTTATATTCTATTCTAATAATGTGATAGTATGATCATCAGACCATCTTTTAGCGCTTTGGATTTGAGTGAGGACATTTTTCTTTTTCAAATGTTATTCTGCAAATTAATGCAGTTACTTGATGAGCTAATGCTCTGCTTTAAAGTAGTGGTTAATAAACAATACAGTGCTACAGGAATGAGTCTTAAAACCAGGAAGTCAGTGGTAAAATCACACTGGCTTGTTGCTAATCTCCGGATTGGCCTACAAATATATATTTTTCAAAAAGGAAGCACACTCATAAGCCAACTCAAAAAAAAAGATGCCTGTAACTATTATCCCCTAGAATACGAGATCAACTTTTCTTCTTCTTCTTCTTCGAACTATGAGATCTCTTCAAACTGCACTCCCCTATCTCTGTGATAAAACTACAGATGCTAAAATGTATAGCCCTGATAAACACAACGTATCCTGCAGCTCTTGTCTCAGATGGCACTAATGTATGATCCTTCAAATTCACCTCAGCAGGCAGCCAGCCAGCTTCATTGCAGCTCAGAAAGGGGCATTGATACAGAAAGCTGCTAATTACTAAGTTCATGAGGCGGATAAAGCCGCACACAGACTTTAAATATCAATAAGTATGTGCTGCACATCTGCTGACTGCTGCTCAGCAGGCCTGATTGCACTCCGGCTTATCTCAATTCAAGCAGATGGTGGCAGTTTGTTTTAAGTGTGCTTGATACAGACACGCATAAAGCAGTGGAAGGGCAGAGGGTTGATAAAGGAAACAAACACACAACACAACAAACAGTGCTCTGTCTGAGCAGCTCTGATAGAGTATTTATTCTCATTTCCCTGCAGATCAGCTTTACCTTTCACTGTTTGTTTGTCCCTTTACAAACGCTACAAAACATTCAGAATCACAAAGTGTTCATTCTGAATACGTCACGTGCATTAAATTTGATTTGTTAAACCTGTTTTCAAAAGACATCCTCTTGGCATAAACATGATATGGAAATGAATGATCATAGTGACAGTAACTCAAACGTTGCTTCACCAGAACATACCAAGGATATTACTTTCTCTAGTGTAGCAGACAGAGCTGGTTTTTATACGTTAAACTGAAAAGACTTTAAGCTACAGTATAACTGGTGCCTTTTGGAAACTGGCAGCCTCCTGTAGTGAGTGAGACAGCATTAACCTACACTTGGTCTGTTGTTTTGTTCCAGCAGCGTAGCAGAAAAGACAGTGAAAACAAGATGAATTCTCAATCTCTTTATAATATTTAGTTAAATGTGTGTGGATAATGGAGCTGCTGCTGCTGCTGCTGCTGCTGCTGCTTGTGTCCTTTGCAGAGTAACAACAGTTTCCTGTGATTTTTCCTCAACCAGAGGACACCAGTCCTGGATCTCACATTGAACAAATTCAATAGAAGTTTACAGACCCCAGGGTGAAAATGGGGCCCAACACACTCCAGTTGAAAGTAGGACAGATTACCGTGGGGAGCCTGATCTGGACTGGATGGTGCCCTGCAGGTAGAAATTCTCACGAAGCCTCTGGCTCTGCCAGCTGCGACTGTGTGAGTTTAAATACACAGTGACGGCCAGCGGGAGAATTTGCCTGTTGGCCGCCAATCGTGGCCTAAATGTACCTTGTCACAATAAAGATGATTTATTTAAAGACCACACAGTGTAAGGCGGGGGTAGCATTTTCAGCCATCATGGAAATTAGACCCTCACTCTCCACCTTTTTGTTTCCAGTGGAGAGACCTTAGTGGAGCTGTCAATGGCAGTTTTAATGGATGCTAATTCATCCACCAGAGCACATCATAAATGCCTAGCTCTCTGCTTGTTGTGTAAGCAATGAATGGCATCATCATTGCTGCAAAAGCAGCAGTGCACTAACCACTTCTGTTTTATGACTCAGAAAAACTGTGAGCTTCATGCCATTGTGGAGTGGAAAACACACCATTCAGTTTTCATTATTTGACATTGGTGTTTTGCAAGCCTTGTCAACAGAGGCTGCATTTTTTAGTATTTAAATTCCACATTCCTCAATGCTTAATCCTTCCTATTTGATTAAACCATTTGTTATGACTGAGTGCTATACTGCAAATAGAAAGATTAGTGTTAGTTAAAGATAGAGTGAGTAGGATTTTCTGATCTGCACCATATACACTGAATGGCTTTTTGTTATGTATCAAAAAGTAGAAAAGCAGCATCAGCAGTGTGTGATGTAGATGGTGATGTGGTTGTCATAACAGTATTTTAAGAGTTTGATGGCATTTTAATCAATGTAATATCTTATTCTAGACACAGTATGCTATCAGTCATAGTAACACAACATACATGTTTACGTCCGCCACCAAAACTACACACTACTCGAGATGCAGCCAAAATAGAAGCATCTGCTCCTAGGCCTACTCCCCGTCCCTGTTGGCGAGGGGCAAATATGAGCAACTTGCAGTGTTTGCAGCGGGATCCCCTGACTGCAAACACCGTGGACCTGGCAGTCCCCGTCAGAATTGGCCTTGTAAATGCTAGGTCGCTAGTGAATAAAACATTTATTATAAAAGATTTCTTCATGTCCCAGAGGTTGGACTTTCTCTGCATAACTGAGACTTGGTTGAGTCCTGGTGATACAAGTGCTTTTTCCGAACTCCTACCACACGACTGCTGTTTCTTTAACACCCCACGGGCGTCGGGTCGGGGAGGAGGAATAGCCACGGTTTTTAAGAATGGTTTTAAATGCAGACAGTTGTTTTTTACCACCTCCTTCCCCAGCTTTGAACTAAGCGCTTTTGAGCTTGGCAGCTCTCCTACTGTGTTGTGCGTGGTGGTCTATCGGCCCCCTAAATACAATAAGGATTTTATAAACGACCTCTCTGATTTTTTAACAGAAGTAATGCCAAAATATGACCACATGCTCATTCTAGGGGATTTTAATATCCATGTTTGCTGTCTTGGTGAACCTATGGCAATGGAGTTTGTAAACCTTATTGACTCTTTTAATTGTGTTCAGTTTGTGTCTGGTCCCACACATGAACGTGGACACACACTCGACCTTGTCCTTACATATGGCCTGCCTGTTCAGAATTTAGAGATCTGTGATACAACGTTCTCAGACCATATGCCTGTTCTGTTTGACATCACTCTCCCTAACAATTCAATGAAACCCCATGCTGCAGCTCAGCGCTGTCGTATCTTAAACCCTTCCACTGCTGCTAATTTCTCCACTGCTTTCAATAACTGTGTTTTTCCAGAGTCTATGTGTAATTCTACTGATGGCCTCAATGCTTGGTTTCACTCAACTTGCCAATCAATTCTAGATTCCGTAGCACCGTTAAAAACCAAGCAGCCTAAGGCCAAACGTGAGCCTTGGTTAAATGAAGTCACTCGTGCCGCCAGACGCGAGTGTCGAAAAGCGGAACGAAAATGGAAAAGAGATAAAATGCAAGTGTCCCTTCAAATTCTAAAAGACCGCTGGCGACATTACCAGAAAATAGTGAGAGATGCCAAAAGAAATCATTTCTCAAATATCATTCTTTCAAATTATAACAAGCCCCAAGTATTATTTAAAATCATTGACTCAGTCCTTAACCCCACGCAGACCGCAGGTATGGAACCATCTCCTGCCACTTGTGAAACCTTTTTAGACTTCTTCACTGGAAAAGTCTCCTCATCCAGAGCGTCAATTACTCCTCCTGCCCATGATCCCTCCATCTTGGTCCCCTGCTCTGCTATTTTTAATGAGTTCGAACCTGTTACTATGTCCCTCCTACAGGAGATTGTTGGCCACCTGAAACCCTCCGGGTCTCCAAGTGATGCGGTCCCTCCTAGACTCTTTAAAGAGGTCTTTCCCTCTGTAGGTCCATCTGTCCTCACGCTTATAAACAGTAGCCTGTACTCTGCAGTTTTCCCGAAACAGTTTAAACATGCAGTGGTCCAGCCTCTGATTAAGAAACCAGCCTTGGACCCCACAATCCCTGCAAACTTCAGGCCTATTTCTAAGCTGCCATTTCTTTCAAAAATCCTTGAGAAGATAGTGTATAGTCAATTAATGGCCTTTCTGGAAGAACACAATATTCTCGAAACATTCCAATCTGGTTTTAAAAATCTCCACAGTACAGAATCAGCCCTACTGAGAGTTTTTAACGATATATTTTTAGCTACCGACTCTGGGGACAGTGTGATTCTTTTACTTTTAGATTTAACGGCAGCATTTGATACAGTGGACCACAAAATTTTAATCTCTCGTTTAGAACACTGGGTGGGTATTAGGGGCTCAGCATTAGAGTGGTTCCGATCATACTTAGCAGACCGAACTTTCTGTGTCAACATTGGTGATTTTATGTCTTCCTGTGCGCCCCTCCCATGTGGGGTACCACAAGGTTCGGTCCTAGGCCCTCTTCTGTTTTCACTATACCTGCTCCCACTGGGGTCCATCCTACGCAAACATGGCATATCCTTCCACTGCTATGCAGATGATTGCCAGATTTACCTGCCCCTCAAAAAGAATAATGCATCTTCTCTGAAACCACTTTTTAAATGTCTTAATGACCTAAAGGCCTGGATGGCACTCAACTTTTTAAATTTTAACGAAAATAAAACTGAGGTGATGGTTTTTAATGGCACTGCTGGGACTCCATCCATTGATCTAGGTTCACTGGCCCAATACTCAAAACCTACTATCAAAAACCTTGGGATAAAAATGGATCCTGGGCTAAACCTTGACAGTCAGATCACAGCAGTTGTGAAGTCAAGTTTCTTCCAACTGAGGCAGTTGGCTAAAATAAAACATGTTCTCTCAAGGCAGCACCTAGAGATGACCATCCACGCTTTTATAACTAGTCGGCTTGACTATTGTAATGCCTTATATGTAGGGGTTAGCGCATCCGCCATCACCCGTCTTCAGATGGTACAAAATGCTGCTGCACGCCTTTTAAGCGGCATAAATAAACGTGAGCATATTACCCCCATTTTAACTGCACTACACTGGCTGCCCATTCGTTTTAGGATTAATTTTAAAATTATTTTATTTGTTTTTAAGTCTCTTAATGGCTTTGCCCCACCATACCTTTCTGAGCTGTTAGAACCTTACGCCCCTACACGCCCCCTCAGGTCAGCTGACCAGCTGCTCCTGAAAGTCCCGAAAATGACCACCAAACTTAAAGGGGACCGCGCTTTTTCAGTTGTGGCACCAAAGTTATGGAACGACCTGCCTCTTGATACCAGACAAGCTCCATCGCTGCATGTTTTTAAAAAGCGCCTCAAAACTCACCTGTTCTCCATAGCCTTTGACCCCATTTTTAACTGATGTCTTTTATTCTGCTGTCGGTTATTTATTGTTTGACTCACCTATGCGCTATGTTTTAATTGTTTATTTGTTTTGTATAGTGTTATTTTAAATGCACTTTATTTTATTCTTTATTATTTTCTGTTGTGTTTTATGTACTTTTTGTGTCTTATGCCAATTGTATATTTTGTGTGTGATTTTGTACAGCACTTTGGTCCACTGGGTTTTTAAAGTGCTTTATAAATAAAGTTGGTATGGTATGGTATGTGCCTGAAATACTCTCTGTAATAAAATCTCTTATTATTATATATTATTTACAGCTGTGGGTTGTAAAATATAATGAGATTTGATTAGAGGCTCTTTGTAAAGTGCTAATATAAACCATCTCAACAGGCCGTTAAAATGGCACCTTGGGCCTATATTCAGATTTATGATGTGTTAAGGACCTGATGTCAACACCAGATATTATATAAATACATTTCCACATGTGTTTCTCTAAATTGAGGAGACAAAAAAGGAGCAATGTTGTTAATCACTATAGGTTAAACAAGATGTTATATAGCTACTGTTCATTTGTCCCATTTGGAGGTTACAAAAAAGGCAAATGAATAAATATAATAAACCTTGACTTGATTGAAGAGGGAATAAAAGAGGAACTGGAGGTCAAGGTGATTCAGTCCTTTTGGCTTATGGAGGCCAAACTGAGCTTGGTTTGAGAATTAAAGCTTGAATAATGTCTATAATAGTATGAACATTTTCCCATAGGAGTAAAATAATCTGCACTCTCCTGAAGTTTCCCTTCTGTATTTTGACTTGCTATAGAATGGCCTCCACCACACCAGACCGTCTTAGTCACTCTGCTCCCACCCTTAATTCAGTCAGTCTCCGTTATCGTGTATTGTTGCAAAACCATTTCCCATCATATCCTGTGAAATGAAGAAAAAGCACTAATTCAGATGTTAATGTTACAAAACATTAACGCCACACAGAGGAGGCTCATCATGGGAGGCTGGTAGGTGTCAGAAATGAGAGCATGCCTCCACACCACCGCGATTCAGGCTGAAGACAGAGAGAGAGAGAGAGAGCCTGCTGGTTCAGACAGATGATCCTAGGAAACGCATTCACCATGAAACGAGCCAAAGCAGCCTATCCTCCGATTCGCAGCTATGAAAGCCCCCCCCCCTTTTTTTTCCACACTTCATGGAAAGATGCCATTTCTCTCCCTCTGCGATTGCTGTGATGTTGAGTCACCCAGAGACTAATCCTGAGAATAATAGAGATTAAGCTTTTCCCCCAGTTTTTTCTAAGGTGCTATAATTTCTCCAGCTCATAATCTTTTATCCCTTCTCAATAAGGGAAGGTTGGTTGCTGTGACCTACACCCCCAGCCTCCATGAAAGAAGCTATCTTCCTGTATGGAAAAAGAAAGTGGATACAGATTAGAGAGTGGGAACTGGCTCATTTTAATGTGTGGAATATGAATAATACTCACAGTGTGGAGAGAAATCAGAAGTGACACAAGCGCAACTCTCTGTTTAGACTGTTTTCTGTTTGATGAGAGCAAATGTAATGCATTTAAACAGCGTGTTTGTGTGCCACTCTAACCTGAATAGTTATCATGTTGTGCAGTTAACTAGCTTATACCTGCTCTCCACAGCCTGGAAAGATTTTATTGAAATCAGTTGGTACAGGTTATCCTTAAGTCAGTGGGAGCTAGTCCTGGATGCAGTCAGTCAGCGTTAAGGCTAACACTAGCGTCTTTTTGAAAGTTTTACACTCCTTATCCCAAAGAGTTTATTATTCTAACATTAGAAGTTGACATCACATTATTTTACTTACAGTAAGACATCATGATAATACACATTAATCTAATAAACTGGTCAGTGCCAGGTGACCGCCGTCTGGTGAGGATGCTCATTGCATTCATTTAGTTCAGTGTTTTTCAACTTTGGGGTCGGGACCCCACGTGCCACCTGGAATTCAAATGGGGTCACCTGAAATGTCTAGTAATTGAAAAAAAAATACTGATTAAAATGTTTTGTTAACTGATTACTATTATTTTTAAAATTATGATTAAAAACACCACAGACAATCTTAAACAACTGTATTCTATACTTTCACTTTCTCAAATATAAATCGAGTTCAAATAAAATGCAGCATTTAAAAATATCTGAGCTGGCACATCTTGATTGACAGCTGTGATCACGTGACTGCACATGATCGTGGCGGGGTTGTCAGAAATTTGTGATGTCAAAATGGGCTCGGGAGCCAAAAAGGGTTGGGAATCAGTGATTTAGTTGTAGGCTCATGCTGTTAGCACATGTAGCCATCACAGTTTAAAACATTTGATGCATTTTGCCACTATTAAGGTAATACCGAAAAGAACAGAAAGACCCGGATAACCCCTCCTCATATAGACCTTTATCAATTCAAAATATAGAGGGATTATACGCCTACGTCACTGACGTTCTACTGCGCATGTCGCCTGCAGAAAGAGAGCAGCAAGAGCCGTGATCAGGTCTTTTTGTGCTGTTAGTTGCACTAATTGTTTTGATAAAAATAACAAAACGCGCAAATTTTACAGAATACCGTCAACTCGCACCCCTTTCAAGGCAAACGAGAGAGAAAATAGTACATTGGCGATTCATTTCGAGCAATATAACGTGTTAGACACGTTGGTTTGAATGGTGATAAAGCTAAATATGCCCACAGGCACAGCTGTAACGTTATAACTGCAGCCAATGAGTTGTGAAATGTTTACTACGACAGTGACTGAAGACGAGGTCACATACTAATGGCAAGCAAGCTGAGATTAATTCATGTTAAGATACTCAGTCATGCAGGTATCGTTACAGTTGGGGTCAGGATGCAGTTGTTCCAGACTTTAGACAGGTCCGTCTCTTCCCTCTCTGACCAGGCAGCAGCTCAGTCCTCACAGACACTGAGTTTTGTAATCGTGTATTTTCCTGAACATGATTGTGTGTTAAATAGCTGTAGGTAACGTTAGGGATGCACAGTGTTGTTTTTACCGATGACCGACGCCGTGCTGTCAGAGTCTATTGCTTGTCCCGTGGCTGAGTTGCCGTTGCCGCGGTACAAACTCCATCCTCCATCCTGACGGTTTTTTGGGGTTTTTTTTCCTGCCGTTATGTATAAAACACACACTACATCAGTAGGTGATAAACTGTTGTAGTAGGCTGACAACATCACTAGCTAACACCACTTTGACTACACTAGATCCATAGAGGTAACCATGACAACCGGTTCTTTCTGCAGTCAGGTTGCGCACGCATCCTGACTTGTTGGTAAACATATAATCCCTCTATAGATTCTAAAATATTGGCCAATATTTTGGCAGTAAGACTTAAAGCAGAAGTGAGTGATATATTTGTGTTAATATAAGTCTTAAATAGTTGTATCTTCCGACAGCAATCACTTACATAGAGTGTTTGGACTGAAACACGGGTCTCTCAGTCACTCTGCTCTGCTCTGAGCCGAAGAGAAAACATTTATCGTATCCTACAGTTTTTATCCAATGAGGAGAGAGAACGGCATGCAGGGCTGTGTGTGCAGCCAAGGGACGCCGTGAATGTGGCGACGTAGGGACGAGGACTGTTATGGTGCGTTCAAGGAAACTCGTATTTTTCCGACCGTGAAGTCGTACCAGTTCGATCTATAAATGATATAGCTCCTTGGCATTAAAATGGTAATGGATCCTAAACAGTGTATTCTTGGTATCGATCTTTTGTCTTTGTCTGCTCAAACTGTCAAATTGTTGAACATTATGTTGTATGCCGCACGCCTTTCAATTCTGCATGTTTGGCTTGAGGTGCACCCGCCTACATTAGCAATGTGGTATGAGAAGCTGTTATCAATTGTTCCTTATGAAAGGCTATCCCATGTGTTGCAAGGTACCTTAGATGAATTTGTTAAAGAGTGGACCCCCCTGAGTATGATTTTTGGTTGCGAGTGGCCATCAATAATAAGTATTGGTGTAAATTAAGATAATGCCCCCCGCCCCCCGGCCCCCACATCCACATTTCTTTTTTCTCTCTCTCTGTATGTCGTGCTTTGTGACAGCGGAAGGCTGTGAGTTTGTGTTATTTCTTTGATGAGCTTGTCTTGCTGTCGCAAAATGAAAATTAAAAAGAAAGTAAAAAAAAAAAAACATTTTAAAAGAAGTCAGTTGAGTGAGTCAGTTGAAAACAGCATAGGCTACAACATTTGTGCAGGGCAAGAACATGAAGCTTGACAGGATGCGTTCACGGACAGGGCCTCGGATTCATTATGGGGAAGTGGGGGGACGGTGGGAAAAGCTGCTCATATGGTGCATTTACCAAAAAGCCTCCACAGCCCTGAGGATGCACAATGAAGGGCCGCGCTCAGAGGAGCCAGTTGAGAACATTTACATCAGATTTCCACTGGCTGAGCCGGTTTCCCACACACATGAATGGATCAAATAATCAAACACAGTGTTACTGGACCAAACCAATCACTTTTAGAGCTCATCCTTTTCCAATAGATAGTGGATGGTTTAAATGTTTTTTTCGGATAGGCCTTAATTTGTATCAGGGACAATGTGCAAAATAACATTAGTCTCGAAATGAGAAGAGATGCCTACCGGATCCAGCTTACTAGCTACTTTCCATCCGTGGATGTAATGTGGATCACATGATGAATGCAGAGGTACCTACCTGGCGTAGCCACTGCATTGAAATGATTTTTGCTGCCATGGATGTACAAGGTATCATTTGAATGAAAATTGCTCATCTGGCTGGCACATAAAACAAAGAAAGTTTTCTATGGGAGAAAAAAAAGGTCTCAATCTTCTAGGCTCTGGGAAAATCTTACAAATGCAAAATATGCATATCGCCTAATAGAGGATCTTCACAAAAAGTAATTTAAAGTCTGGTGTAGCTTGTAAACAGTTTTTGAAATTGTGGTCTATTAGAAAAATGCTCTCTGGACTTACTGTAGATTTTAGATGGTTAACTTAATCTCTGAGTTGAATGTTTTTCCTTTCGGCTTGTGGATGCTCTAATCGAGTTCATGACTGTGAGCTGATGAAGTTTTAAAGTGATGAGTGACTATTTATAAAAACTAATCAAAGCCTGCTTGTTAACACATTCCTAGCATGGTTGGGTGAAACTAATATTACTACAGATTTAGCCAGTCTTCTTTTGACTGAAGCTTTAGTGACGCTTAAAGAATAGATATAAGTGGTAAGTTGAAAGGTACAGTCGTGTCAGACCCGGGGTCCTCTTGTCTCCAGATGTTGGATACATTTTCACAGACGATGTCAGTTTCCAGTTTGTTCAGAGCAAAATGCAGTTAATTAAACGTCTCGCCCT
This sequence comes from Trachurus trachurus, assembly GCF_905171665.1. NCBI lineage: Eukaryota > Metazoa > Chordata > Actinopteri > Carangiformes > Carangidae > Trachurus > Trachurus trachurus. The sequence continues at coordinate 25,167,616 of NC_139913.1, read as the reverse complement.
GATGTGTTTTGTGAATATGTGCGTAGGAGATTAATGAGATCAATTTCAGATTTGTGTAGAAGACGGAATCAATGTCCCCAAAAGTCATACTGACAGCAGATTAAGCACATCAGCCTAGTAGAGGGTAAAAAAAAAAAAAAACTCATCAGCCTGCAGATGTCTCTCAATGTCTCTCTCACTTTCATTTCTCGCTACTCTGTCGTTGGCTCTTGATTCAGTGTAACACAATTTCAATAGACTGTATTGGCATCAGTACATCAACAGTCCTGGTTGGGCGTTTAAATGAGAATGAAATTCATCAAAAACAAATTCAATCAGTGAACACATGTTACTTGTGTGTGTGTTTTTGCGTTTGTGTGTTTACCAGGGAGGTCTGAGCACATTACACATGCAGGATTAAATAAACAGTAATAATTATAATCACTGCTTCTCATTGCAAATGCTAATCTAAACACTTGTGGAGTAAACTGGAGTAGGTGTAAATTCTTTGAATAAACAGAATAAACTCTGCTAAAAAAGACAAGACAATAAATTATGAAATCTTCAATAATGTGGCTTTATTAAGCTAAAAAATTATTTGCTTTTAGTGCTGGCTGCCACCTATTTTAAAATGTTTTTATTCCTCAACTACAGAGGACTCTTTATTTTCATTCCTTTTCATATTCAGGCCTTTAGCATTTTTCTAAAGTGTTAGGATTTTCAGTGTTTGTTTGTTTGTTGAATTAAATTTATTTTAGTAGTTCATCTATTTGAGGCAGCGTTGTCTTGTTGGTGGACTGGAAATGAGCAGTAACACTCAGCCTCACAGAGCTGCTATAATGCGGCAGTAGACTTGTGTTTGATAATCCAAAATTCATTTCCATTTTTCACTTCCGTGTGAGGCATTGGATGCTTGGATTACTCTAACTGAGGTTTAAAAGAAATAATACCAAGCTTTTACATTTTTGTTACATTCACTGTCAGAAAAAAAGTACCTCGAGGCATTTTGTAGCTGTAGGCAATAGTAAAACAAGATGTGCTGTGGTGTGTTACACTGTTGCTGCTCTGCTGACTCTCTCCTGTAGTAAACACTGGCTCACCTGCATGTGAAGAATCAAACAAATCTCTCTGACATCTTATTGTGTTGTTGGTAAAATCACATTTAGCGCTGTCGATCAAACATCTTTGAGCATGTTTTGAATCTGAAAAGATTGTTGTTTCTTTTCACTTCCTTCCTCTCTGTTCTGTCTCTCTCCTCTGCTCAGGCTTCAACAACCATTTTGAATAAGGAACAAGATTAGTAAAAACATGCTGCTGCTCAAGGGCTTTCAAACCTGCCTCTTCCTCAGAGATAAAACATGAAATCCACAACATAAAAGCAGAAAATTTGAGGGAAAATTGTTCTCTTGTTGGTGAAGTCATAACATCAGTAATGATTCACTCTCTGTCCAGTGTTACACTTCATGGTATATTTTGCCACTATATGCTGCCACAGTCCTTCACTCTATATGTTTTGATAATTGCAATTTGTATGCAATGTTATTTGTTATCTTAATCCAAAAGAGATAACTTTTGAATATGACCCACATAGCCTTTCTCTCCTGAAGCCAGTTAGTGAATCATCTCTCTTTATCCTCCATCATCAGTTCATTTCATTCAGTTTTTCTATACTGGAGAAGCCACCTACCAGCCAGTTCTCCCTTCAGCCATTTCATCAACCTCCTCGTGACAATTTCCACCCAGCTCAGGCCAAACCTCCCTCCACCCTCTCCAGTCGCGCATTTTTAATCCATACCAAGTCTAACTCTGTCTTTCACTTGAATGACAAACTCCTGATATTACATTATATAAACACAGATGGCTGTTTTTAATGTAACATCCCTGACTTTGTTATATTTTACCTCAAGATATTCAAACCACAGCGAAAATGGTGTGTCGGCAGCAAAAAACTGAAAAATACTTAACTTTGAATTACGTTTTTCTTCTTTGAAGTCAGCTGCTCATAATTTAGACATTCAACAGACATGTACACATTCATGATTTTTACTGCAGCGTGCAGCCTTCCAGCTGTACGGGCACAACTGAAATGAATACGAAAAGTGGATTTTCAAGGCTTTCTTTGTCATTCAGGGAAATGTAGAATCACCTGCAGAAACAAAAGAAAAGGTAATTATATTAAACAGAGGAAAAGTCAGCACAGCCACAACCCATCAAATGAAAATACTGATGAAAACTATTACTACAGGTCTCATAAGTATTAACATCAGATAAATCATAGTGCTACAGCCTTAACTATAACTTCCTTATTAACAAAAGCACTCATAAATAAACAACTGCTGATATGCAACCGATTATAAATATAAGTCTGATTTAAAAAAGTCAGTGTGTGTTTAAAGTGAGGTAGCATGCACATATAAACCTGATCCAGAGCTATTATTTGATTATTACTTATTTTATTATTGTATTCTGACCTTTTACACTTAACCTCAGGACTTTCAGTGCAGGCATTACAGATATTCTCTAATCTCCATTGACGTACGTACGACAGTGCACATTTTAATGTGAGCACACTAATGTTTACTTTGGGTCTAGACAAAGGTCAGTGCCATGGCTGCTTTTTAAAGCATGAGTGGTCTGAAAGCATTCAGAGCAACCAAAATGATCTTTGCCGAGATGAGAGGTCATGTGAAGGACATTTTCAAAGTAAGATGTGATGGAGAAAATTGTTGTTAGGATTCATCAGAAGAAAAGAAAAAAAACATCTCAGAGGTAAAGTCATTTTTGCATGCAGTAGAAAATTGGTGCAAAAAGGAATAAATAAATACTGGTAAGGGTACCATCAACTCACCTCAACCCTCAGTGAAATTTCAGTCACTCTTCATCTGAGTGAGAAAATCGAACAACACAGTTACACACTGTGTAAGTGGTGCTGTGTTTGAAGGCCAGAGACATTTGTCAAGATAAACTATGGCCTTGTGAAGCAGGAAAAGGCCACACAAAGGCTCTCATCATTTATCTCCTGCTATTAGCAAAGAAATTAAAGCTTTTCTGAGTGAATCATTCGCTGTAGGAGCAAGTCTTCATTTCATATGTGCTGGAGTCTTCTTGTATTCATGTTTCTGTGTGAGCATGTGTGGCTTCGGTGGCTTTCCACAAAATATTTTTTAGCTTCTTTTGATTTAAGACAACTGAGGAAACAGTTGTCACATAGATGTGTTTATGTGCTTGTGATTGTCTTTGCTGTAGGTGCACTGTCCCAGAGTCAAGTCCACCCGCTCCTGGGCTCCCTGCCTCTGCCGGGCCGAGCCCTCCAGCCGCAGACCCACGCCCAGCTGGAGCATTTCCTGCCGCTCCGAGTCAATGGCTCCTCGCCGCTCAGCCTCTTCCCCAATTTCAACACGGTGAGATGCCACACACATCAGGAGGAGGCTACAGCGGGAAAATATCTCCAACCCCCAAACAGAAACGGAACATTTTTCTGTCTTAAGGCAATGCAAGGTTGAACTGAAGTCGGCAAATGTGTGTTAAAAGTAATATAAGTTCAAATCAACTAGAAGTCTCTTATGATGTCTTCAAAATCAGTGGCTGTCAACTTGATCAAAATGATGAGGCAGGAAATAGATCATAAAAAATAGTTTTCTGAAGAAAAAAAGAGTCAAACAGTCAAAGATAAACTGAGGGGGGAATATTAAACTGTGAAGCATGTGTTATATAAACAACTTTACTATTCTCGGTATGTGCACTTGGCAGTCATGTTGTTTAGGAAAATATTTCACGACTCCATTGGCAGAATCTCAATATTGCTCATCTCTGATCAGCGGTAAACATATGATCATGGCATCCCAAATATAACACTTCTCTGTATATATATGGTCTGGCTCTAAATGGTGAAGCAGCAGACACTCATAATCCAACACAGTCTCACTCCCAAGGCGTAATAAACGGACGTTTGGTCAGGGCCCTTTCGCGTTGTTTCCAGATGCTCAAGGTACCCCTCAGCGTGGGACCGGAACGCACAGGGATTTCAATTGATTTTAATGCAATCCCCTCCGCGGCGATATGTGACGCTCAGAGCAAGTGCTCCAGCCATCCATTCACTCCTATTCCGATCCGGCCGCGGTGCTGAAAGACGCCGTGAGCTCCCCTCCCATTGGATAACTGATCCTCGTACCATTTGCAGCTGAATTCGTATATTTATACAGCAATTTGGCCGCAAAAATAACATTTCAACATATTTTTATGACATTTCTAACGAGAAATGTGTGTTTTACTTTCAAAATCTATGTTGAACGAATTCAAATTATATTTTGTTTGGCAAATTGAATCTGTTAAAATGTGTACAATATGTTAATTCAGCTTTCTGGCCATAAAAACAACATTTCGGGATATCTGGCATTGTTTGAGGACATTTCTAGCGAGAAATGTATGTTTTACTCTCTAAATATATGTTGAATGAAAGCAGATTGTGTTTTATTTGTCCTGTAACAATATCACAGCTTGTGCTTGTGACTGTAGAGCCGCTTTGGGCGTCATGTTGCCATAACAACGGCCCGCAGAGACTCGTTCCGGAGTCAGAATCATGGTGCAGCTTCCTCATAATCTGATGACAGATTATGAGGAAGCTGCACGCTTTTCAAACCTGCTCAGCAATGTAAACTGCAACGTGACCTCATTTTAACCGACAGTATATTTATACGAAGGATTCAAACGATTTACAGGCCGGACCTATTTCTCCAGCCGACAGGCGGACAGCTTCCGCGTTGTTGCCGAGGATGTGACGTCATTGCAACGGCGCCACCATAGACTGCGACACTGCCATCTACGGCGTCTGGACGGAACTACAACAGTGTGTTTTGTTAGTCAGTTGTGATCATGAGGAGTGGAAATTAAGCCATGTTGATTTAATTCAACAACATGTGAATAAACAGTGAGGAATCAGAACAGTTAGACAGCTCTTTTTCAACAAAGTCCAAATAATTCAAGTAACTCAAGTCATATAGGCCTTTTTTTTTAAATTCCAGAAAACAACATTTCTCCCCCCTTCTCCCTCCTCCCGCCCAGGAACCTTAGTTTATAATATAGTGTAGAATGAACCCATCCACTGTAGTAATGTTTATGCACAACTGCACCACTTTAGCCAGCTCCTTTATTTCTGTTTTTACATTGGACAAACTGATTAAGGCTCCATTTTCAGGAGACACAGCTATTCTTTAATAACTTCCACATTCGTTGGGTTACGTTCAGAGGTTTATCAGGGCAGGGCCTAGGGTCATCCAGTGTTAGCAATTACAGACCCATCTGACCTTCACAGGGGTCACAGGTCAACTTTTCATGTGAAATTTGACGATATTTGCTATTATTTCAGGCATAAAACACCAATACTTGGAGCCGAGAAGCTGAAATGTTAGCTTCTAGTCCAGACCTTTGAGCAGATTGAGCGTGCCAAATATCAGGGCTGTGTTCCACTCAGAAGTGTCCAAAATGGCCAAAAAGCAGTGTTCATTTCTAATCCTTCATTGTGTACAAGACTAAATTCAACAGATAGTCTTTAATAACTTCCACATGCTTTGAGCTGGAAGTCTGAAAGTTTCAGGGTTTTGTCAGGGGCCTAGGGCCACCCATTATCTGCAATTTCAGACCAATCCCACATTCAGAAGGGGTCAAAGGTCAAGGTTTAGTGTGAAATTTGACGATTTTTGCTATCAATTCAGGCATAAAACACCAATACTTTGAGCTGGGAAGCTGAAATCTTTAGATTCTAGTCCAGACCTTGGAGCAGATTGAAGATCAGAGCTGTGCTCCACTCAGAAGTGTCCAAAATGGCCATGGTAAGTGTCAAAGGTCACAGAGGTCGAACATCAAAGTTAATCCTAACAAAACACACACGCTTTAAGTAATCATCATGAAATTTAGATGAGTTGTATATCAGAGAGTCCTCTATCATTATATTGTATTCCCATTGCTCTGGGGGCCACGGGGGGCCCCTGGGGGCCACTTCGCTTTCCCATGCTCTCACAGATTTGGGTGTCGGGGTGATGGATAAGGGCCTCACAATGAGTCCACCGGCCAAGTTTCAAGTGATTCGGTTGGTTTTTATGGAAGCAGCGGCCTCCTGGAGACAGAGGAATGCGGCTGTTTGAAGCCCCGCCTCTCGAACAGTAATGGCTCAATCAGGACCGAACGCACATCAACGCGTTCGTCTTGGGCCCCCGGAACCACTGATATCAAATTCAGAACTGTACGACTTTTAGAAATATATTTCATCCATTTCAGCTTTTCTGACTCAGAAGGTCTCTCAGGCATTAAGTCTGAGAGGCTCTGAATCTGAAAAGCTGAAATGGATGAAATATATTTCTAAAAGTCGTACAGTTCTGAATTTGATATCAGTGGTTCCGGGGGCCCAAGACGAACGTGTTGATGTGCGTTCGGTCCTGATTGAGCCATTACTGTTCGAGAGGCGGGGCTTCAAACAGCCGCATTCCTCTGTCTCCAGGAGGCCGCTGCTTCCATAAAAACCAACCGAATCACTTGAAACTTGGCCGGTGGACTCATTGTGAGGCCCTTATCCATCACCCCGACACCCAAATCTGTGAGAGCATGGGAAAGCGAAGTGGCCCCCAGGGGCCCCCCGTGGCCCCCAGAGCAATGGGAATACAATATAATGATAGAGGACTCTCTGATATACAACTCATCTAAATTTCATGATGATTACTTAAAGCGTGTGTGTTTTGTTAGGATTAACTTTGATGTTCGACCTCTGTGACCTTTGACACTTACCATGGCCATTTTGGACACTTCTGAGTGGAGCACAGCTCTGATCTTCAATCTGCTCCAAGGTCTGGACTAGAATCTAAAGATTTCAGCTTCCCAGCTCAAAGTATTGGTGTTTTATGCCTGAATTGATAGCAAAAATCGTCAAATTTCACACTAAACCTTGACCTTTGACCCCTTCTGAATGTGGGATTGGTCTGAAATTGCAGATAATGGGTGGCCCTAGGCCCCTGACAAAACCCTGAAACTTTCAGACTTCCAGCTCAAAGCATGTGGAAGTTATTAAAGACTATCTGTTGAATTTAGTCTTGTACACAATGAAGGATTAGAAATGAACACTGCTTTTTGGCCATTTTGGACACTTCTGAGTGGAACACAGCCCTGATATTTGGCACGCTCAATCTGCTCAAAGGTCTGGACTAGAAGCTAACATTTCAGCTTCTCGGCTCCAAGTATTGGTGTTTTATGCCTGAAATAATAGCAAATATCGTCAAATTTCACATGAAAAGTTGACCTGTGACCCCTGTGAAGGTCAGATGGGTCTGTAATTGCTAACACTGGATGACCCTAGGCCCTGCCCTGATAAACCTCTGAACGTAACCCAACGAATGTGGAAGTTATTAAAGAATAGCTGTGTCTCCTGAAAATGGAGCCTTAATCAGTTTGTCCAATGTAAAAACAGAAATAAAGGAGCTGGCTAAAGTGGTGCAGTTGTGCATAAACATTACTACAGTGGATGGGTTCATTCTACACTATATTATAAACTAAGGTTCCTGGGCGGGAGGAGGGAGAAGGGGGGAGAAATGTTGTTTTCTGGAATTTAAAAAAAAAGGCCTATATGACTTGAGTTACTTGAATTATTTGGACTTTGTTGAAAAAGAGCTGTCTAACTGTTCTGATTCCTCACTGTTTATTCACATGTTGTTGAATTAAATCAACATGGCTTAATTTCCACTCCTCATGATCACAACTGACTAACAAAACACACTGTTGTAGTTCCGTCCAGACGCCGTAGATGGCAGTGTCGCAGTCTATGGTGGCGCCGTTGCAATGACGTCACATCCTCGGCAACAACGCGGAAGCTGTCCGCCTGTCGGCTGGAGAAATAGGTCCGGCCTGTAAATCGTTTGAATCCTTCGTATAAATATACTGTCGGTTAAAATGAGGTCACGTTGCAGTTTACATTGCTGAGCAGGTTTGAAAAGCGTGCAGCTTCCTCATAATCTGTCATCAGATTATGAGGAAGCTGCACCATGATTCTGACTCCGGAACGAGTCTCTGCGGGCCGTTGTTATGGCAACATGACGCCCAAAGCGGCTCTACAGTCACAAGCACAAGCTGTGATATTGTTACAGGACAAATAAAACACAATCTGCTTTCATTCAACATATATTTAGAGAGTAAAACATACATTTCTCGCTAGAAATGTCCTCAAACAATGCCAGATATCCCGAAATGTTGTTTTTATGGCCAGAAAGCTGAATTAACATATTGTACACATTTTAACAGATTCAATTTGCCAAACAAAATATAATTTGAATTCGTTCAACATAGATTTTGAAAGTAAAACACACATTTCTCGTTAGAAATGTCATAAAAATATGTTGAAATGTTATTTTTGCGGCCAAATTGCTGTATAAATATACGAATTCAGCTGCAAATGGTACGAGGATCAGTTATCCAATGGGAGGGGAGCTCACGGCGTCTTTCAGCACCGCGGCCGGATCGGAATAGGAGTGAATGGATGGCTGGAGCACTTGCTCTGAGCGTCACATATCGCCGCGGAGGGGATTGCATTAAAATCAATTGAAATCCCTGTGCGTTCCGGTCCCACGCTGAGGGGTACCTTGAGCATCTGGAAACAACGCGAAAGGGCCCTGACCAAACGTCCGTTTATTACGCCTTGGGAGTGAGACTGTGTTGCATAATCTACCTTTAGCTTTAACCCTTAATGGGACAAATTGGAGAACATACTCGATGCATCATGGCATGTGGGAGGCTGGGGGGGAAAATCCTGTCTGACACCTAAAGCTAAGAATATGAGTCAGCTAACACTGCTGCACTGTAGGGATTAGAAATATGAATTTAAAAAATGACCAGAAAAAATGTGCTTTTAAAAAGTGTGAAATGAGCTGCAATTTCCTCATCAGCAAAGACCTGGATGTGATGATCTGTTCCATCATAGGATGACTCCAAGCTTATTTAATCAAGTAAATCAGCTCTTAGAAGTTGTTCCTCACTGACTTGAACATGGGGGGTGAAGTTTGGATAATTAGTTTGTGTATCTGTGCTGATTCGGGGCCAACTCACTAACTTGAAGATGACTATTCAGATGAGTCTCTGCTAATCCAATACAATACAACAAAGCAAAATGAATTTTGCAGTTCAGTGAATTAATAAAACCTGGTCTGCATGAACAATAGATTCTGGTAAGGAGCAGTTACAGGGAGCAATTTGCCTTAAATATAATTGTGCATGAAATAAGTGTCTCTATACTGAAACAACATGATTTTACTTCAGTCCTTTTATTGGGTGAATAGTTAACATGTTTTCTTTCAGCGTGGAATTTAGCTAAATATTTAAACACACCACTCAGAAACTATAGCAGGACTTTATAACACTTAACACTATAACACACACATTTTCTAACCAGTGCACATATGGTTTTGTGGGGTCAAATATATCTGCCTTGAACTTTATGAGGGAAATAATGTCAAAAACATCAATATGTGTATGATTTGTATGTATATGGATTTACCGAGGGAGAGCATTTGTGTTACATGCCATTTTCTCTTATGGCATTTGTGCTTGAATAAATGACCTATTTACACTATAATCCACAATGTATCACAAAGTTAATTCTGAATATTCTGTGAGGTCAACCCAAGGAAACAAGAGAGACTCACATATTCCTGTGTGTGTGTTTCTCCTCGTAGATGGACCCAGTGCAGAAGGCGGTGATCAACCACACCTTTGGCATGGCCCCGCCCAAGAAGAAACCCATCATCTCCTGTAACATCTGTCACCTGCGCTTCAACTCCACTGTAAGTCAGACACTTATTCAACAACTGACGTCATATTGTCTGTAGTAGGCTACTGGACTGAACACAATCTCAAAAACTGGCCTGGATTTGTGTTTTTTTATGAAAGGAGGGAAACTACATTTATATGTTTTTGTCACCAGACTGTAATTAAATCAACTCATGAGACGTTTTATACAACAAAGTGAAAGAAATAATGAATCAACATTGTCTCTCTTTACCAAGTGTTAAACACTCTGACCCTCACACAGCCTCTTGATGCTTGCTTAAAGCCATTTCTGCCTGATGGTCTTATCGTTATTTCTGCAGTCAGACGCCCTAAAATGTTTAAATACTGCTGGTCTCAAATCAGCCTTGGACAGGCTATTCTTCTTATCAGTCCAGTCAGTATACTTCCACCACCTCTGTTTTTTTAATCGACCACTGGCCTCTTAAAAGGAAACCAGTCAGCTAATTCTCTGGGTTTTTTTCTCCTTATCACACCTCTCTCTTCATATTCATTTTGGCTCCCGTTCCCGTGGAGTTTGTTTATACATATTTGCATTTATATTGTCAGGAGGAACCTTGCAGAATGACAATGACTCTTCTTTGTGTGAGTTGTGAAACCTAAAGGAGGCAGGACACTGGTGCACGACCATTCTCCTACTTTGACTTCCTCATCTGTCTCTTTCTCTTCTTGTGCTCTGGTGGACGTGTGAGTCTGCTTCTCAGCTAACAGCTTCTCTCCTCCTCCCTCTCTGTGCCTGCAGCTGAGCTGACAGCTGCTTGACCCAGGAGGTGGATGCCAGGTTGGAGGCAGGTATCAGGTCCCAACAGGGGGCAGCACTGAGCCACTGGAATTTGCACCCCACAAAGAAATTTGGTTAAAGGAATAGTTCAGAAAGTTTGAAGTCTATTTGTGTTTTCTTCTCACTGCTTGTGCGGTGCGTGGGTTTCAGTGTCACGGACGGGAAATGCAGCTTCAGCTAAAACTCTTTGATAACCGTTTATTGTAACTAGTTATTTTAGTTTACAGTTGTTTATGTTGAGTCCATCAGTGAAGGATTATTATGAATTGATGCCATGAGCATACTGTAAGTAATCTGTCCAAATCAATATTCCTCCAAAAAAAATGAATGTTTTAGCATCTTTCATCTCAATGTTTTTATGAAATACAGTCCATAACTTTAACTATTTTAGTTTCAGTCTCTCTGCTTTCTCAGCATCATTTCAGCCACAGGCAACTGATTCCACTGAAAAGACTGTAACCTGCCTGATTATACAGTTAAAGGGATAGTTCACCCAAAATTCAAATTTCACTCATTATCTATTCACCCTCATGTCAACTAAGAGCTGTGAGAATTTCTCCGTGTCCTCCGTGCCTTCTCTGAGTTACGGGGGGCTCCGTGCAGCAGTATTTGTCCATATAATGGTTGTGAATGGATACCAACTTTCTTTGTCCAAAAAGACACACCAAAAAACATCCAAATACCTCCATACTGCTCGTCTGTAATGTCCCTCTTGTATTGAAGCCCCGACATGAGAAATTGTTCCGAAAAAAAATAAGTAAGTCTATATTTCAAGCTTGTTGTAGTGGAAGCTCCCAGTGTCTTGGTTCACTGCTCTTCCTGTGTCAGTGCACTGACCGGCGGAACAATTTCTCATGTTGGGGCTTCAATACCAGAGGGACATTACAGACGAGCAGTATGGAGGTATTTGGATGTTTTTTGGTGTGTCTTTTTGGACGAAGAAAGTTGGTATCCATTGACAACCATTATATGGACAAATACTGCTGCGCGGACCCCCCCGTAACTCAGAGAAGGCACGGAGGACTCTGAAAATTCTCACAGCTCTTAGTCGACATAAGGGTGAGTAGATAATGAGTGAAATTTGAATTTTGGGTGAACTATCCCTTTAACAGAGACAGAGAAAAGGAGAGTGAATGTTGGATTTACATTTATCATGTGGCCCAAGTCATAGCTCAAATGAAAAGCTGATGGAGATTCCTATCTGCTGGATGTAATGCATTAGATGTAACAACTAAATATAGATAATAAGTCACTTTCACTGCCCCCTACGCTAAAGTCAGCAGTGATATAGAGCTGTAACATTTTCTGAGCTGTGGCTGGAGAAGTGTATGAGGTTGTGAATCTGACTCTGATGGAAGGCTGAAGCTGTTTGTTCAGTATAAAGACAAAACTTGATGACTTGACAGTTACTCGATAGTGTATAGTGATATATAGGTTTCCATAACTGGAACATATATACTACTACAGTAAGTTGTGCATCAGAGAAAAATAGACTACAAAAATTCCCAATTATTCCTTTAAGGCTGTAAACTCACTGATAAAGCATGAAAGTCGACCCTGAAGGGGGTTGTCACTCCTGATATTCTAATTCTGTTGCCCTTTTGTGGAGGGCAGTCGCTGAAGCGTTGGGGCATCAGTGGTGAGAGGATGCATAAAGCTGCTTGAACGGAGGTCAGCAGAGGTCAGTCGCCTTCAGGCGTCTTTAACTGAGGGGTTTTTGTTCTTGTTGTTCTGTTTGTCTGTTTTTTTTTTTTAAGTTACTATGGTGGAACATAGTAAAGCCATACTACACTGGCATGCCAGATAGTTTGGTAGTATGCAGATGAGAGCAGTTACAGATCACGCTGAATGGTTGGTGTGCACTGACATTCAACGTAGCCAAAGGGGTCGCGCCCCCTCCACCACTCTGACCCAGTGGTCCCGTTCTGTTTGTGTGGCAGGCCGAGCTTTATGCAAAGTGACTACGGAGAGACTTTTATCCGCTCCACTCGATGCGCACAGCCACTAAAAGATCACCGCTACACACACACACACACACACACACACACACACACATGTTTTTGAATGTGCATTAGCAGGGGCTGTACAGTGTGTGCCAGGAAACTGGAATGGATAATTTGAGCAGTGACAAATTATCTAACAGCCTTGTGTGAAGCCAGACACTTAACGTCTTGTTACACTGTTCCAAACACAGACTATCTGTTGATTTAGGGAGTGCACTTGTATCTTATATGTACAGAAAGGCAGAAATGTGTGCTGTTAAAGAATAAGGCTGGTGATGTTTTTAGATTTTTCTTGTTTTTTTAATAAATCCCATGAAACGAACAAATCCAGTGAAGTGTCAGTTCTTCCAGCCTCGAGCCCATTCATGCCTGCTGAAGATTAAAAATGTCTCACAAATACTGTTCTCAGTTGGATTTTTAAAAGGGGCTAAATAACTTCATCACTGTCATGTTTTTAGATTAAACGTAAGTAAGAACACCATTCATCAGGTCTATTCCTGGTGCAGAATAATACTCATTTAGTGCTCTAGTGAGTATTTACCACACCAGTGCATGTCCATTTGAACACCAATTAGCCACTGCAAAAGCATGTCACCCAATGCAACACGGGTCACTTACTGTATGTTTTTGTACTAATATCTGGAAAATAATGACAGTCTACATCTCAGAGGAGTCAGCTCTGTAAGGGTTTAGCTACACATTTGGTCTTTTCATGGTATTTGTTGACAATAAGAAAAATACAGAATATCAGCAGCCTTATGTCCTTTATGATTTCTGCCTGTTCTTGATGTTGTGAGTAGTTTGCTGAAGCTCTAATGAACTTTTTACAGAGGACACTGCGACATGTCACAGTAGGAGAAGCACAGGTGTAATGAATAAAATGAATGAAGGCTGAATTACATTTAGGGTCCTTAGTTAGTCTTATTAATAACACCAGTGCCTTTCCTACTATGGCAGGTCAAAAAGGTGGTTGTGATCAAGGACTATTTACCCTCATGTCTGTGAGGTCTAATCAGTCTTTCAAACATTTTTTTTGTCAAAGCAGACATGATACATGTTACATGTTACATGATAGCTAACGTAAGTTACAGGTTACAGAATAAATAATTATAAAGATAACCAGTGAAAACAACTGTTGTAGCATATTAAATATGAAAAATTGTGGAAAATGAGAAACAAATCAATCAGTATTATTTTTTGTATTGCTGTTTGTATCCAAAAGCTATGTGGTGCATACAAAACGTAAAGATTTGATGTTTTTTTTTTGTGGAAAAAAAAAAACCAGTGTGTGTATGGATTCACAGATAACGGTGTTGTGCTTCAGCTGTTTTGTTTCACTGGTGGTGCACTTGTTTTCGCTGGAAGCTCATCTTCCCCTGTAGAGCACGTCTTGCTTTATCTCCAGTCTTTCAGAGGCCTTTTTTTTTTCTTTTTTGGAATCCAAATCTGGATGCATCTGCCGTCATGCTGCCACAAATGTGTTTGCTCTCGCAGAGGAAGGCACAGAGGTCATTTTGTGTTACAGCAGAATGGACACGGGCCATTTTGTGTCAGAACAAATCAGTGGAAAGATGAGCCAGCGAGCTCAGAGGATGGTCACGAGATGCCATGAGTCCGACTGATGCTCATTTGTGCACAGCCATGACGATGGCAATGATGATTGAAATGGTGACTCTTCCTCCGAGTCAAATGCTCAGTCTCATAATTTTTCCCCAACTCCATAGAAGCATGAGAAGCCAGAGAGATGGAACAGATGGAAAGATTACAGTTAACTGATTTCATGCTGTCCATTTAATCACTTTAATCTAATCATTTATCGAGAGCATATAGTCAACATTGACTTTCCTCTCTGCTTGTTCTGCCTGCTTGTACATATTTGTGTATGTGTGTGTGCATGTGATGGGCAGACCCAGGCTGAGGCCCACTACAAAGGTCACAAGCACGCTCGCAAGCTGAAGGCCTTGGAGACCCAGAGGAACCGGCAGAAGAATGGACACAGTCCGTCCACAGCAGGAAAAGACAGAGAGAGGGAGAGAGGGATGATGGGAGGAGGAGCGGTGCCAGCTGACTCGCATGTGAAAGACAAAAAAGGTATAAATCTTTCTTATTTTAAAAGCAGCCTCTCTCTCCATCCTCTGAGTAATTAGTGGTAATTGGAGAGACATAAGCACTAAGGCTTGGTTGCTGTCACTCAGATGACTAATTACCAGCCATTACCTGTCCTGCTATCATTGGCTCTGTCAGATAGGTAATTACTCCCATCAAGCAAAGACTTTCTGCAAGATGAGAAGCCTTAAAACACTTAAAAAGAGAAGTCTGATATCTGAAGTCTGAAATCTGATGATGGACGTGGAGGGGTTGCTTCCTTTGATTTAGACATTGCTTGTAAATCAACAGCAGCTCAACGCAAACCCCACTTGCAGCTCCATGTTCCTATCATGAGATATGTCGTCACTTTGCTAATCGACATGCCAGAGGGTGTATGAAATTGTAGGAAAGGGGCAGAAGTCGTGTGTGCCTTCTTGATTCACGTCAAACTGAGACTTGACAGCAGCAGATTAAAGGAGAGAAGGGGTGGAAGCACAGACGACCAGAGGAGAGCCTTAGTGTAGCCATTAGCAGTGGCTATTATGACAGCAGCTAAGAATAACACAGAAACACATGAATCCAACCCATTTTGTTTCCAGTTGCAATTTTTTTTATAGATTCATAGTAAGCATAGATATTGAACTTTAAATGTTGGTAGTACTAGAATTTATCTCCAAGTTTTTATAGTTCTACGTGTAATCTTGATATAAACAAATCATTTCAATTAAATGTTTAGACTATGAAAAATAAAAACAAAGTAATGTTAAAATGTCTTTAGATTTTCAGTACAAGATGTTAAACTTAATTTCCTAGCAATTGAAATGTTGGAACAAGCGGATATTTGTTCTCCTTCAATACTAATCAATCAACAAAATTGATGCCAATTATTTTTCTCTTCTTTGAGCCAAGTGTGACAGAAGCTTTCCAAGTGGCTTACTTTGGTGCTGTACAAGACAAAAGAGACTTCAGACAGGGTCAGGGTCCTCAGCACAGTTGTGTTCACTGCAGCTCGCTTTTGTACTACGTGCAAAATATTCACAGAATTGCAGGATTTAATTTAAGAAATCTACCACTTTGAAAGGGAATTTGATGTTTATTTTAAAAGGTCATGTAACTGACATTAAAATAAAATGAATAATCAGGGTTAATTCTGGAGAAAGGTGACCTCGACTTCCCAGAATCTGCCACCTGACGCAGCCTGGCATCCGCCTTGGCATCTCAGTTACGCCCCCCCCCCCCCCCCCCCCCCCAGCTCAGTAGTTTAATAATAGTTTAAAATTAAATCACAGATGTAAACAGTTCAGGTTCACTCTTATGGAGTAATTAGTGTCACAACACAACATGGCTGTCCTTAATGTTTATCGCCATCCATAATTGCTCATATTAAATGTTCTTTTTATATGAAGTGAAATTAAACCCATGATAAAAGATCCCCTCAGGCCTGAATTCATATCTTATCCATCTTATTCAACCCTTTTGTGCAAGTGTACACTAACAGCAATTATTTATTAATATACAAAAACAAAGATATGCTCTAGGATTAGGATATGCCATTGACCATATTCACACGACTATTATTAAAGCAGAAGTAAGTGATCCGGTGGTTTTGTCCAACTTCTTGTCAGCAGATGGAGTTAGCAGTCCCCGCCCTCGTCCCTACGTCACCACATTTACGCGCATCCCTTGGCTGCACACACAGAGAGGACCGCCCCTTTATGCCGTTCTCTCTCCTCATTGGATAAAGGTTGTAGGATACAAGGAAAGTTTTCTCCTGGGCTTACAGCAGAGCAGAGTGACTGACAGACCCGTGTTTCAGACCAAACACTTTATAGAAGTGATTGCTGTCGGAAGATACAACTATTTAAGACTTATATTAACACAAACATTCACCTTACTTCTGCTTTAATTATCAAGAGAAAGCCTAAAGAACCCAACATATATAAAACCTACACCACCCACTACTTCAGCTGAGAAAAATATCCAAATTTCCAGACAAAAATCAAGGACACACACACCCTTGGCCCTGAATCTTTTCCATATTCTTAAGCAGCCCTTCCTTCAAAGGAACTGCTGTAAAACTTTGATGACTTTGGTCTCTTTTACTCTCCTCCAGTCATTTGTCACTCAGCGTCTCATTCTGCCTGACTAAAAAATGTTGCCATCTTCCTTTTCTCTATTCTGTCTAGCTTTCCTTTTCATTATTGATCTCCCCCTCCCATTTTCCTCCAGCACCTATCAATTTCCCTCTAACCACATAATGATAAGCTTGTTACATTCGGCAGTTGCCATGGTTGTTGATTGATGGTGACAGAGGGAGCTTCAGCAGAGGGAGCGAACAAATGACAGAGGGACAGAAAGATGGAGGAGAAATGATTGAGATGGCAGAAAAAAGAAAGAAAAGATATGAAAATTAAAGAGTGATTATAGAGCAGAAAAGAATAATATGTTGATGATGAGAGAAAAAAAAAGGTTATTTCGCAGAAACTGAACAAAAAAACAAGACAGGTAGGTCAGGAGCAGAGGGGGAAATAAGTGACATTCCTTCTTTTGCATTTGTCACTGCAGTTTTTTTAAAATTTGACTGTATAGAAACCTTATGCTGCCATGATGATATCATAAAAGTGTGTTTACGGATGTATTTTTACCTGTAGGCTACTGGCAATTATATGTTGCAGTTGACCATGCATGTCAAAAGGTATACATAAGGAGAAAGAAAGCTAAAAAACAATCAAACCTTACCTAACAACTATATGTGGATATCTAAAAAATAACTTCCCAAATAGTCCCACTATTTCACATTTATGATCAGGGCATAAACATTTAATAACATATAACACTATATTACACACTATGATGTAGATGTAATGTAATTATGGTAAAAGGAAGTACGCCCCCTGTTGGCACCCATAAGTGGAGGCTTGACCTAAGTGGCCAAAAGAAATAACATCACTAACATACAGTAAGAAAACAGAGGTGCTACACCCAGCAACCCTAACTCCTATATTTACATAAAGCCAGGCTTAAAGCTGTTTTTATGCTAAGATGAGATAACAGCTGCTGGATCATTACTTTAGGTGGGTTAGGGTTTTTTTTTGTTTGTTTCTATACGTTTCTGTCTGAAAATAAGAAAACAGACTTTCCATTAACAGGTATATGTCCTTATTCATATACGATATACACCGTATTCTAATATTATATAATGTAGTGCCACAGTGTCATGTGTAAATCTCTGTGTTATCTCTCTCCTCAGGACCAAGCACCTCTTCTCAACCTGCACAGCAGCAGACTGACAACGCCCAGGGGAGTTCACTGGCAGCCACCCCTTCCTTGCAGCCTTCCTCCACCGACTCGTCCTCGCTTTGCTCCCCTCAGCTGTCCCCACAGGTCTCCCCTGGCTCTGATCTGGCCTCAGAGAGTCCACCCGTCCAAGGGTGCAGCACGGCCACCGGTCCAGCCCCGTGCTCCCATCACCAGGAAAGCTCCACAGGAGGCGAGGAGGACGTAGTGAAAGTGGACGAGGCCAAGGCGACAAAGAGCAACAAAAAACAACATCTCCATTGTCCTACGTGTAAAGTGACGGTCAACTCCAGCTCCCAGTTGGAGGCTCATTGTAGTGGTATGTACTATTATGACTAAAGTTTACATTTATGTGCCACTTTGATCCTTGCTGGAATTTTTAGAAATGATACTACAACTTTTTGACATTTTCCGCCTTTTCTCTGATTGGCTGGATCAGGCTCAAAGCACAAACAGATGCTGGACGGTCAGAAATGCAGCCACTCACAGCGCAGGGTCAAGATGACATCGTTGCCCAGACCCACCTGCAGGATTAAGCAGCGAATGGGCAGCAAGACCAGAGCGGTGGTTGGCGTGTCCAGCCAGCTCTTTCGCTGTGAATTGTGCCAAGTGTCCGTCAACTCAGAGACACAGCTCAAGCAGGTGTGCAGGTTTATGCAAATAAAATGAATGCGACTTATTTTACTGCCACACAAATCAACCTAACCTTTTATGTTGTAGAGAGTAGAATATGTCCTGACTGTAGAGCTGATCTGTCTGTTCCTATCTGTTCTCTCAGCACATGAACAGCAGGAGACACAAGGAGCGTTTGGCTGGGAAGCCTGTCAAGGCAAAGTTCACCCCCTATAATAAACTACTACAGCCCAGTGCTATCTTAGCGGTAAGAATTTGTGTCACACACACACACACACACACACACACACACACACACACACACACACACACACACACACACACACACACACACACACACACACACACTCTTGAGCGCTTTTATTTTCGTCCATGTTGTACATTGTCATTAAAGAACACCTACAAACATACTCAGTAGATGTAAATGGTAAGCTGTGTCTGGCACCAGTCTGATAGCTGGTGAATGGTTGATGCAAATAATAACGAGGTGTCTCTATGTGCTGTTAGCACAAAGAATTAGTGCCTTGTCAGGAGATGAAGTTGCTACTGAATAAAGTTTGTCTCTAAGAAACTATTCATCTCTTGTTTTTGGTAGATTTTGAATGAGTAGCTATTTTGTTTTTGTGTGTCAGACTAAGCTGGCCCTGCAGAAGCAGCTGTCCAAGGCCCTGCCAGCAGGTTTCCTGACCAGCCCCCTCAATCCAGCTGCCTTGTGCACCATGGCACCCGGACCTCTGGCGCTCCGCCTCCCGCACGGTCCCACGGCCATCATCCAGGGTCCTCTGATCAGCCCCACGCTCTTCAGGCCCGCCCCGGGGCCTCTGAGGGCCACACATGCACCCATTATCTTCTCTCCTTACTAGCAGTGAGCCAAACGAGGCTGGAGGACTCACAGTAGAGTGGACCTAACCTAGCCAAAGCTGGACAAAAGCAGGGGACCCCCTCAGTGACAACAGGACACTATGCAGCGACAGCAAGGGAAGCATATCGGCATGTCAAGCTTGGCAGGTTCAAGACATGAGAACAGTACGCACAATCCCCTGGTGTGGCTTGAGATATCAGCGCTGACTGACCAGTGTCTTACTCCCTAAAAAAAGAAAAAGAAAAGACAGACAGACCATCGCTCAGCTGTTTCCTCTCAACAAACTGTTGAGTGCATGTTCCCTGGGGTCAGGACCCCTCTGGAAGCCATAAGGACAAGCATCTTTAGTTTAATTTAAGACAATAATAGATGAAATACACTAGGGTGTGAAAATGTTACTTAAGTGTTTGTTGCCAAAATCTTTTTTTTAAGTTTGAGAGCTTTCTAGTTGTACTCTGGGAGAACAAGCACAAAACTTCACTCCTGTGTTTGTTTTCATAACCAAATCAAAATGAGGAAAATACAGATCGTGTTAATCTCCAGTGAGAATAGCTACGTCCATATCATGCCCTCCACCTGTGAAAAGACAAAGAAGATCCATAACTTTGGATTGTTGACAATGTAACATCTTAACAAACATGGTTCATCAACTACTGTCTTATGTAGATGCCTTTTCTCGTATTGTTTATTATCTCTTGCTCTCTGTGTTATGAGGTGACAATCAACCACCACTATGACAATGATGCCAAGAATACTTGCTATATGTTGACAGATTTACATACAATGAGTGAGTTCATTTAACGTTATGAAACTTGCATTTGTTTGACATGAGCCATTGTAACATCTTCAGGTGATGGTTAGATAAATAAGTTAAGACAGCTTGATGCTGTTTGTGCAATATGAAGAGACAGGCGGATTTGTGCTGTTGTTCAAAGTTTAAAAAGAAAATGAAACTACATTTTTAAATGTGTCTTTATAATACATGTTTCTTTTTTATAGAGTTCTATTTAAAAAAACAACAACTATTCTTTCTTTGAGAAATCCTTCTCCCACCTGATCGTGCTGTCTCATCCTAAGCAATATGTATTTTTGAAGTGTCATCTGGTAAAAATTAATGATTAGTGTAACTGTGCATCAACTGCAATAATGTAAATTATTATGTGCTAAAATGTCAATACTGTATTCTACATGAGCTTATAAATAGTACTGTCTTTTTTTTACATGATTGTGGTGTTTTTTTCTCTGGTTATCATGTCTATGAGTTCTATGTGTGAGTGATGAAACACTGAGTTTATCTGAAGCCTCCATAGCACTAATAACCACCAACAGCTGCCCAAGGGATGTGACAAACCAGGGGTAAATAAAAAAATAAAGTCAGTGCTTAATGCCCCTCACAGAAGATATAAGGCCTAAGTTGTGATACTCTGGTGCCCTCTAGAGACAGTTTTCAAACAAGAATAAGGTATTCATAACACAAGATGAAAAGGGATGATGCCAGTATTTTTATTACACTTGCACGCATGTTATAACAGTATAGCAAAAAAAAAAAGAAGAGGAAAAAAGGAATAAAATGAATGATCATTAATGATCATCTTTTCATAACAATCACGATGAAATGATAATGTAAGTTATTCTTAGACATTAATTTAAATTGAGGTTGACATAAATAAATCGAGTAAAATGTCACAGATGTAGAAAAGCCTCACTCATTCATTTTCCCACTGACCTAGTAACAAACAAATAAATAAATAAATAAATACTGCTTCCGGAAGTGACGTCCGTCCGCGTTCGTCCTTTCCCAGAAAAATGGCAGCTGTTGACATCGACGTGCCGGTGGAAACAGAGCCTCAAATCCACGATCAGGATGACCTGGAGCGGTAAACACATGATTTTCTGTTTGGTTTAATTGTGCTGCGCGTATATATCGAAAATAAACCGACTGAATTGGACCTTTGGCTCGCTGACACGGCTCGGAAACGACAACACGGGTCAGCCCGGAGACGAGCTAACGGGCTAGCTTAACTTAGCTTTACCGGGAGAGAAACGGCAGCAGCAGCAGCGTGTTAGTTACCCATCTGTTCAGTCTTTTATTGTAGTGATTTACATAAACGGCAGGCGTTGGGGTTATTTAGGGTGTTATATTTTTTAATGAAATCGTTTATTGTGGACCTTAAAAAACGAACGGAACAGTATCGCTTTTCGAAACAAGTGATATCTTGCGGCACCAACACATGCTCCGTTACGGATATCCTAAAACTGTTCTATCTTGAAACGCAGTCAGATAGCCATGGGTTAATTTATCTGTTTGTGTACGTACACTTTTTAAAAAAAATATTATTATTATTACATTTCTGAATAAAGCATCACAACAGTGTATTTCTGTATTTTCAGCGGTCAATGTCTCTTGTCCCTCCTTTCCAGAAACTTCCATAAAGACAGAGACAAGGCAGCTAACAGCCTGAAGCAGCCTGGACACACGGCTCTCGGGTGAACTTACAACTTCCCAAACATCTAAATAAATAAATAAATCAACCCTATCCGTTTTAAATGATGAGTTCCTGGCAAGACACGATATTTTCAATTATTTAAGACAAAGACAGATGAACGTCCAGCGGATAGGCTATAGCTAGCTGCAGTAGCTAATGTAAATGAAACAGCTCGGTATCACGTCATCGTATAAATGAAAATTTAACAGACATGGTCCAAAGGAATGTACGGTAATATCATTAGATATGTAAAACATCATTTTAATAGTCACTTGGCTAAAATCTTAGTGTCTATAATCAATATAGATTAATACTAGAGCCTTCCAGGTCCCTAAGAAGATACTTTATTTTTTGGTATTTCATTGATTCAATATAGCAGAGTAAAGAGCGTTGTTAATGTCTCAATAAGATCACAATGGGAGTACAGAGGAATGCAGTTATTGTGTCTGTGCTAAAATAGATCTGAAAATTCATGGTGTCATCATCATCCGTTGTGGAAGAATCATAATTCTGAAGTTTGGTGACCTGAACAATGTTCAAGAGAGATTCATATTCATCATCAGAGATAATAAGGTCCTGAAATCTGACATAATGGAGAATGAAATGATGATTTCAGGAATTTTCATCATCTTTTGTTAATTTTTGCCCTGATGCAGTGTTTCAAGAATGTGGATACCTGAAACACTGATGTAGATGTAGATTTACTGTACACAACAGAGATATGTTCTGTCATGCAGACGAGCTGATTCAGAAATCTGAATTACCACATCTTTGTACACAACACCATAGAAAGGATGGGGAAGGAGGGTGAGCATGTTTCTCAGTCAGCTTGATAGCTCAGAAAAGAAACAAGTCAGGTGATCACATAGGACCATGTTCAAAATCAGTGTTTTTCTGACATTGTTTTGCAGACACAGCGAGTTTCGGAGGGGCTGTCACTTTTGTTTTGTTTTATAACTTAAGACATGATTGAAGATGACTAAGGTCATATCCCAAAAACTTGGCACGAAACTGGATCAAATCCTTTTTACTACTTCTGGTAAACTACAGTGCTGACGCATTCAAGGGGGGACAGATAGCCTGTTTTTTAGACATTGTAGGCTATTTCTTATAAGTTCAATATTATAGCCTAGGTGAATAACATTCAAATCATTGTGTTTTACTTGTTCATATTGAAAACACCATAGGCAGGAACAAATCTCTGCAAGGTAAAGTATTTGAACCCCTTGTGTAATGGAGTCCAGTCGATGAAAGCACATTGGAGATGCAGGTTAGAGCTACTTCAGCCCATTTAAAAACACTTAAACAATTTGAGTTTGTTGCTTACAAGAGGCATCTGCTGATTAAGAAGTGTTGGTTTGCTTAAAGCTGAAGAGGGTGGCAACGTTTAGATATCGATCAGCCCGCAGACAAACGATTAGCTCAGCTGAGGCGGCCTTATCAGAGATGCTGTGTATTAATCAGGCAGTGTGTCGTGGTTTAGTCTAGTTTGGTTTTTGCATCATGGTGTACTGTAGGACAGTGGTTCTCAAAGTGGGTCTGGGGTGAGACGGTTCAAGGGGGTCCCCAACTTTTTCTTGAAATTTTACCCCTTTTTTCTAGAAATTTCTCAATTTTTTTCCAAAAATTCACACCAATGGCCCTAATTTGAACATACATAAAAAAGTAAACTAAAACAAAGTAATGTTATTCAGTCTTAAATATTTGTGTATTTCTGGTTTTTGTTTCAAAACTTTGTCCAGTGAATATGTGTCAGTTTAGGGTCCTTGATGTAAAAAAGTTTGAGAAGTTCTGGTGTAGGACACATAAGCCTCTACTGTACCCCCCCCCCCCCCTTTTTTTATCACTGACTTACCTGGGCAAGTTTTTTTTTTCTTACTAGTTAGTGACATTAAAGGAAGAAATTCCTACTGAGTTTCTGTTCTGGGTGTGGCATGAATGTAGACACTTCCTACCGAGAGCAGCACAACAGTCGTGTCTTCCTTACGTGAAGGAGGGGGATGTACCCTTTAGCTCTTGGCATGTCTACACTGCAGCAGGTGAATTTCACTGCTATGTTTAGTCCTGGAGCTCTCAGGACTGTGTGTACCCTGCTGGGCTGTCCCACTTCCAGGTGTAACACCCTGGCCGGGCCCCTTCAGACATACTCTTATTCCCAGAATTGGTTTTCTTGCTGAATAGTTTGTCTTTGTCTTCTATTCTATCAGTTCATTTGCTTTATCTTTTGTAAAGTACTCCTCCACCTTGACACTGCTTTGTGTTTTTCCCTCTTTCCAGTCAGGCTGAAGGCTTCAAAGAGCAAGGAAATGCACTCTACAGCAAGAAAGATTACTCTGAGGCTTTCAACTACTACACCAAGGCCATCGGTGAGACAGCCACTCAGTGATTTGATTAGATTTTTTTCTGTGGTTTTATGGTTTTACACAACACTCAGTGAACAGTCTGTTCATTTTCTTCTGCTGAGGAATGTTAACCTGCTGTACATCTCCCAACAAATCAGCAAAACAAATGACTTAACTAATGAAATGAAAGTGAAATTTCCATTAGTAAGCCTTTGCCTCCCAAACCAATGCATTTCCAATAAATAACTGTACATTTGCAGTATATTGGAAGCACATCTGTACTGTTGATACTATCCTCTGTAGTTTCTACCCACACCTCAGTTTGCATGTGTCTGTTTTTTTCCTTTCATCTAAAGATGCTTGCCCCAAAAACGCAAGTTATTATGGCAACAGGGCAGCCACCCTCATGATGCTCTGCCGCTTCCGAGAGGCCCTGGAAGACTCCCAGCAGGCTGTGCGGCTGGATGACTGT
This sequence comes from Trachurus trachurus, assembly GCF_905171665.1. Classification (NCBI taxonomy): domain Eukaryota; kingdom Metazoa; phylum Chordata; class Actinopteri; order Carangiformes; family Carangidae; genus Trachurus; species Trachurus trachurus. The sequence continues at coordinate 25,142,854 of NC_139913.1, read as the reverse complement.
TTCATGAAGGTCAGTTTGGAGAGATCCTCAAATCAAGAGCATCATCTTCCAGTGTTTCCCATTCATAGACCAATGTGTGGCGCAGTGCCACAGAACCAAGACCAAGCGCCACAAATTGATTCTGCTTTTTTTTCTATCAACGCAATATTGTTCCATCCATTCATCTCCGCGTAGTGCCGCTCCGTTTTGGCATTCTCTCACACACACACACACACACACACACACACACACACACACACACACACACACACACACACACACACACACACACACACACACACACACAGAGAAGCACGCGTGCATAACAGCAGTGCACGATCCCCACCCCACCCCCGTTGGACGATCTGCTACCGCCACAGCATCCTTGCAAACCTGTGGGAAACACTGTCTTCATTCTCAGCCCTGCATACTTGTCCTCAAACCTTGGTTGTACTTGCAGAATAGAATTTGACATGTAGAGCTTAACAATGTAGAGTTAAACGATGTTTTTTACACATGGATTGGTGCTCTGTCCGTCCCACAGGGGCATCTGCGTGAGGGTAAATGCCACCTTTCTTTGGGAAACGCCATGGCGGCCAGTCGCTGCTTTCTGAAGGTTTTGGAGCTGGAGCCCAGCAACAGAGAGGCCCAGCAGGAGGTGAGAACCACACAAACATTTTTTAAATTCTATTTTTTTAAATAAATATTTGAGTTATTTAGTGAGCGAAGTCTCAGAACATGATTTACATGACAGTAACCTCATACTCGTTGTGCTGCATTCAAAAGACAATACTTAGAAATGACTGTTGTTTCCTTTTTAGAATAAGAACGCTGGAACTCTGCTGGAATATGAGCGAATGGCAGATTTCGGCTTTGAAAAGCGGGATTTCAGAAAGGTATTGTACAACCATTCTCTTTTTTTTTCCACCAACCTGCAATACAATAGGCACTCCCTGTCTTAACTCATCTGTGAGTCATGTCTGGCTGGGATAGTTTTCGTGGCTGTTAGTCATGGAGTTTCGGACCATTTGTAGAAATCATCAGTGAATATAAAATATTTTGAGAGGAAAATTATCAATGAAATCAGCCACAAACTGCAATTATTTTTGTCCCTCTCATGCCTAAGTGTAATGATGGAGTGTAGCTGGACTGTATAGTCAACATGTGACTCTTTTCCTGGTCCAGGTGGTGTACTGTATGGACCGAGCCTTAGGTGTGGCTTCTGCCTGCCACCGCTTCAAAATCCTCAAGGCGGAGTGTCTGGCTCTGCTGGGACGTTACCCTGAAGCTCAGTCTGTGGCCAGGTAGAGAGAGTTGAGCTTTTATTATGAAGTAACTGATTCTGATTATGTTATAACTCTCCCCTCTGCCATTAATGCGTATCAAGAAGAAGAGATTCTCACACCAGATCTTAAAACAACATTTTCTCTTGCAGTGATATCCTGCGTATGGATTCCACTAACGCAGATGCGCTGTACGTGCGGGGTCTCTGCCTGTACTATGAGGACTGCATTGATAAAGCTGTGCAGTTCTTTGTACAAGCTCTGCGCATGGCACCTGACCATGAAAAGGCCCGGCTAGCCTGCAGGGTAAGCCTTTCATCTAGTGTGGTTGACTAAGCTTCAGATTGACAAACAGGATTTTTGTATAGCAGTTCCTTGTGATTTGAAATAAAACATGTAAAATAACTCGACTTACTTGCCAAATCGTGTCACAGTCGATAAACCAATGGTTCGACATGCTCTAATATAATAGATATAAATGCTTATCTTTTTGGTTTACATTTTACTTTCAAGCTTGACTAAATGTTTAAAAAGTGACACTGGGGTTTGGTCTCTTCCTAAATCAGAATGCTAAAGCCTTAAAAGCCAAGAAGGATGAGGGCAACCAGGCTTTCAAGAACAACAACTATGAAGCTGCCTACCAGCTGTACACTGAGGCCCTGACGATAGACCCCAACAACATCAAGACCAACGCTAAACTCTACTGCAACAGAGCCACAGCAGGAGCAAAGGTAAAAGCTACATGCTGCTATATTCTGGGATGGGCTCAGTGAGCAAAGTGTCACACAAACAATAATACAGTCTGATTACTTGTTTAAAAATAGCAGCCGTGCATTGCACTTGGATCCTCCAGCTCATTGTCTCCACTCACTTCTCTGTCATTGATTCTCCCTCATCAACAGCTGAAGAAACTGAATCAAGCCATTGAAGACTGCACCAGTGCAATCAAACTAGATGACACGTACATCAAGGCCTACTTAAGAAGAGCTCAGTGGTACGCTCCGCACGCATCATGAGAACACTTCCCCCTAATGTGAGTGTTTTTATTGTTGAGCGCTGTGCAGTGTGTGACTGACTTTGTGTGACCCCGTGCAGCTACATGGACACGGAGCAGTATGAAGAGGCAGTACGGGATTATGAAAAAGTTTACCAGACAGAAAAAACGTCGGGTAAGCTGCCGTCTTTATATTATTGAGTTGATTCATTAGCTGGTCATTTTTACACACACACACACTCACGTGGCTCGGGTTTTGTTTTTGTTTCTTAAGATCACAAGCATTTGCTGAAAAATGCCCAGCTGCAGCTGAAGAAGAGCAAGAGGAAAGATTACTACAAAGTGCTCGGGGTCGGCAAGAACGCAACAGAGGATGAGATCAAAAAAGCGTACCGCAAACGAGCCCTCATGCATCACCCAGGTAACCCTGTTGTTTGTTTGTTTTAAACACAACACAAGTTTTGATTATATTTGATGGCTTGTAAAAGTTAAGATCTCTCTCTGTATTGTATCATTATGTTGCAGATCGCCACAGCGCAGCGACTCCAGAAGTGCAGAAAGAGGAGGAAAAGAAATTTAAGGAGGTGGGAGAGGCGTTCACTGTCCTCTCTGACCCAAAGAAGAAGATGCGTTATGACAGCGGGCACGACCTGGAAGATGACAGCTGCTTCGATGGTGGAGGTAAACACTTTGAGTGGTTTTTTGTCCTCAGCTGTCTTTACGTTCAGCCCACAGATCATTAGTGGGACAGAAGAGAGCAGATTATGGTGGGAACTGTGGCCAGCTTGATCATGTGTTTTTCTTGAAACCTCATAATTATTAACACATTAACATTTGTCATAGCAGATTTACAGCCTTCGAACTGAATCTAGTCACACATGAGAAGTATGCCTTAAGCATGGTGAAAGTTGTTTTTTAACACGCTGTATTATTTAGTTTTTATATGTCAAAGTTGGGAAAACACATGAAAATAAAACATCACAGTTTCATGGTGATGGTAGTGCACATGCTGGCTTAGTTTCATTTTAGTTTTCAGGGACACAGGGCCACAGTAAATGTTGTTACTAGCACCTGAGCCTCTCCTACGATGACAAGTCAAGAATTTCTGCTGTAAAAACAAGCGCGTTGGAACTGAATGTGGCCCTTGTCCCCATGCAACCTCTGACAGTCTGTACAAAATCAGAAGATCTTCTGTCTCCAGGGGGCGCCAAAGTTTAAAAAAAACTTCTTGACTGCAAAATGTTTTACTTTATTATAAGCAACTGATTAAAAAAACAAATCAAACTTGCTGCTCCATTTACAGTCTCTGTGAAAACAGTACAAACCTAATATGATCTGTTTTCTATCTTTACTGTGACATAGTGGTTTATCAGTGTTACACACTATATTAAAGTTAATGAGCTCTTTCTTTTTTTCTTTGTATAAACACTTGTGTTTTAGAAGTTAAAGGGATACTTCACCCAAAATCGATAATTCACCAATCATCTAATCACCGTCATGCCAAGGAAGGGTTTGGCGAACTTACAGAGTTATCAAAACACTTTTGGAGTTCCAGGGGGAATGGATTTTCATATAATGGCAGCGGATAGAGCTCACTTTTGAATCGTCCAAAACACAGACTATGAAACATCCAGATACCTCCATACTGACCCAAGTGTCCTGAAGCCGCCAGGAGAAAAGTTGTTCAGAAAAAATGAATTTGACCTGTTTTTAGCCTTGTTGTAGCAGTAGCTCCCAGTGGCTCTGTTGATGTTTGTGCACATGCGTGAGATTTGCTGCTTGTTTTTTTTCCCGTCACCTGCTAATCCCATGATGTTTGGTTTTCTTTGCTTTCTCTCTAGATTTTGATGCTAACAACATCTTCAGGGCTTTCTTCGGCGGTCATGGTGGTGGTGGAGGAGGAGGAGGATTTAGCTTTGATAACAGCCCAGGAGGTGTGTTTGAATTATCTCACTTTCAGATACCTTAAAGTTTGTTGTTTTATACATGGTGGAATCAACCTGAGAACGTGCATCATATTAATTTCTTTTTCTCTCGCTTTTTTCAAGACTCCGGACCTGGAAATTTCTTCTTTCAATTTGGCTAAAACCAGAGGACCACGTGGGAAAATGGCAGCCCTGCAGAGGACAAAATCAAGTTGGACCCACAGTCACCTTGTGATGCTCATACTCCCTGCAAAATCTCCCAACAAATTTTCTTTCAAGAGATTTCTGATGATCACACCCACTACTAAATTTACTCCTTACGTTGATGCTAACAAACACCGGGAAGGATAATTCAGAGGCTTTTGTTATGAATAACAATGAAGATAGCGTATAGGAAATACTTTGAAATAGGTTTGGAACAGCTGATTCAGCGCATGACCTTGTTGCCAAAAACCTTATTTCTAATTCAATTCAAATCAAAATCTTGTCAAACTGCCTCAGACTTCCTAAAGATGATCAGAAGTAACATAAGCATCATGGTTGACTATCTTTAGGAATACATAACTCAACATATAGTTTAAGGTTCTCCAGGGACAGCAGGTCTATTGAGCACGAGTCAATGTACTGTAGTAGTTCAATGTCATAACTGACCTCAGGACAGCCTGTTGAGGACAACACTGGTCTCTTGCAAATGTGTGTCCAGGTTTTATTGGCTCACTTGCCAAATATAGAATCAACTTGCTGGGCTTTTGTTTCTTCTCCTCTTCTCCATGCTGCGTTATATATTTGATTAGAATGTACAGCATTTTGTGTCCATAACTTTTATTTCCTCGGTCTTCCCTCAGTCTATTTATATTTATTGTACTGTGTATTCTGGATTGTATGCAGCAGATTTTTGCCATTGTCTTCGTCTTCCTCGTTTTTTTTTTTTAAGAAACCCATTCGTTCATGTTTTCTGCATCTGCATCTCTCAGATTGTACAAGTTTAATTTTTATGAAACAGGCCAAAATCAGCACACACACCTACAGATTGTCCTCTGTTGAAAGCACCAATCACTCATCTGTCCTACTGTCCCTTTCAAATTCAAAGTGGTGCCTTACCAGAGTGAGCAGATCAGCTAACCCCTCACAGTGAAACCTGCGTAACGAGCTATAGAGCAAGCCACATCCTATTGCAAAATGGCAACAGTCAACCTTGTATAGCCACTTTTCATTTTCATATGAAACTCTTTTTAATGCAAGGCCAGTAAATTGCAAGTAAATTCTTCATCCCATCTGCCATCAGAGAAATTCAGTTTCATGTCATCATTGCGTCACACCCAGCTGTCACCCACCAGTACTTGTCATGCACGTTGAGTCAGTACAGCCCTTCTCCTTCTTATTCTACCTGTTCAAAGGGGTACTGATAGTTGGTTGGAAGTTTCTGTTAATTGTTTTGTCACTGATCTGTGTATCATTTTTAAGAACTTGTCACAGTATTAACAAGACATGCTTTTCTTATTGCGTAAATAAAGGCTCGTCTTTTACTGTACTGTCGGACTTTTCTCTTAAATTCTTTGTGGAAAAAGTGGATTTAGTAGTAGACTGTACTTAAGTGCACTTCAAGTGTTTCTATTTATTATACTTTATAACCAGAGTAAGATTTTGGATTTTATACTCAGTTGCCTTTGTTTGACACCCATAGTTACTAGTTATTTTAAAGTTCTCTCTATACAAAATGCATTGCTATTCCATAGCTCTGATGCATTACCTGTAAAATAAACCACTAAAGAAATATAGGATGACTTATAGATTATTTGAAAGCAGCACTTCATCATAAAATTATAATTTTGTTTTTATTTGTTTGTATTTTTCTGACTTATTGAAGAATCAGAAAAATACAAAATTGAAGAAAATCTATGTTGGGTGTTTGTTTATGAGACTGATGTACATTTACTCAAGCATATGACTTTTTGCTCACTTTTTGAGGTACTTTTAACACATGAGGTTGAGGTATTTTTAACACATACTACTAGACTACTTGAGGAACTTAAATCAAGGCATTGACTACTTTTTCCACTGCATAAATGTAAGAGTAATGTTTCAACAATTTGTAGCATTTTTCATTGTTTCCTTGAATTTGTGTTTTTTTTTTCAAGGCTTTATTCAAAGTAAATCGTCTAAAATTCATGTTTTTAAATGAAATGGCTAACAGGTTAAGGACATTTTATTTGTTTATTTATTTTTTTATTACAATGTGTCAACCCTTTTAATGTCCCAGATTTGAAGGGTTTGGTGATGATTTATTGTATGTGGCTTCTTCTTATAAATCAGTAGTGGGTGTTGTTAACTAACATGTGACCGTCCGGCAGCCAATCAGCGAACTGCATAGACGTGTAATCGGTCGTCAGATTATGGTGCGACAGGAGGAGAGTGAGGTGGCGACTGGCAGGAGTAGACTCCGCTAAAAAGACAAGAAGAAGCAGCAGAAGAAGTTGCTCCTGTTTATTAAGCCGTGTCACTTCTTACCAGGACCGACTCCCTCCGTATTTGAAGAGGGCCGCTGCATTCACTGACGACAGGTAACAGCTTTCCCCTGGTTACCGTTGACATGAGCGTTATTCAGCTTTTCTCTCTCTCTGGTTCCCAGTCAGTTAGGTTAGCTAGGCTACAGCAGCTAGCCGCCACAGCCTGTCAGGTTAGCGGATATGAGATGCTGCTGCCCCTGCTAGAGTCAAGAGTATGTAATAATAACAATAATAATAACTACTGACTGCTTTTTTCAGCTGTTAAGTCTTTGAAATATTAATGACCAATGAGATAATGACTAACTGACTGGCAAAGCTCCAGCACCTACAGGCTAATTTCGCCGCACATCATCCGCAAAGAGCAACGTCTGACTCGGCGTGCGTCCCCTCGTGTGTGTCTCCCCCCTCCCTCCCTTCTTGCTTATACTGTACCTCCTGCATCTGTGTGTGACACAGTGTACTTTTATTTAACCTATCGAAAGCAAAGCTGAAGTTCTTATTGAACTTGCCTGACAGGCTAGTTGAGGCTGCAGCTGCAGGAGGAGTGGGTGTGGTGGTTGGTGGCTGGTACAGGAGCTTCATTCACTTGACTTGATTTGACTTCACCTCGGCCCTGACGCACATGATGTAGATGTAGCGTGCTGAGTTCATCAAACAGCCGCTGTGTCTGAAGCAGTGCCCACCCAACCACCTCCTCCCTCCCCTTTACTGGGCCCCTGTGGAGCTCCAGCCTCTAAATCCAGCTTCCTTCATCTCCGAGAGCCGTGTAGTGACACACATTTTCACGGCTTGATGGCCTCAAACAATGGACTGGACCCGTGGATTATGGCAGGATAAATGCTGGGACATCTGCCTCTGAAAGCATGACAGGGTATAGGCTAGGCTGCAGGATAAGCCAAACTCCCAGGAGAGATCACGGACCTCTTGCAGAAGTGATGCCAATAACAAAAAAAGTCACTGTTTTCATTTCAGAAGCTGGAGAGAAAACATAATGTTATCAGCAGTAGATAAGATGCAGTTATCCAAGCTGACTGTTATCTCTGTTTGGCTTGTGTTAGACGGCCATAAAGGTATTTCATTCACCTGGACGGTCTGGGTCCCATATTACCAACCAGTCAGTACTCTTTCATCACCTGGCCAAAAGATATGACTGACAACCAAGTGGGTGTATTCCTGTGTTGGCGGATGCATCATTGGCAGTCCATGGTTAGCTGAGCAGGTCTGACCACATGCTGCAATGTTTAAAACAGGAATGTCACAGCTATTGGCTCAACTGGTTGTCTTTATGTTGACACTTGTCTCAGATGCATGTATTGTGAGATTCTTAGCTTTGATACTTTTACTGTTTTTTATATCGGAGTCGCTGCATTAGGAGGATAGATATCGTAGTAGTAGGACTCTAGGAGAGATTCTTGTCTGTGGATCATATCTTGTTTTCTATATATTACTAAGCTGTGTATTTTCACACCCCTGAGAAAAACAAAGACTCTCTCAAGTGTAGAATGTCAGAAAAGTAGAAAAGCTAAAGCGCAAACTTGGCATATTTTACATAACACAACTCAAATAATTACCCATTATTACAAGCTGTAGAATAATCTTCCATAAAACTCAATCATTTCAATCTAGCTACATATTTGCTCTGAATACACATTGTGGGATTGGCCTTTTTCTCTGCTCTGCTTTTTTTCCACCTGTTCAACAATTGTTTGTTGACTGAAGGAGTGTGTACACAACCTAAAGATGTAAGGTGGGGCCCTGTGATTGACAGGATGTTTAAGATATTTCAAGATGAAACATGTTTCAAAAGGATTTCCACCTCCTCCTCTATTAAAGTGTAACAGGTGACACCAATCCACAGCTCAATTGATAAACATGAGTGTTACAGCTGGTACAAATGGGTTTATTTTTAATGTGGATCTCAGGTTTCTAGGGTTTGGAACAAAGAGTAATTGAGCTGTCGTCTTGTCACGTACACGAACCTCAAACCTCAGTATCACGGTTTAATCTGTACATTTTCCAGTGGCTAGGTTTGTCAGTCAGAACAGGGAAACGAGTCAAGGATGTGGATGCATAGTGCACACACACTATATTATCCCCCAAAGGATGTTGAAGTTTTAAGATGGGGCCATTTTCAGGTTTCAAAAGCATAATAATAATCTCTTTCTTTGTCTGTTTTGAATTTCTAACAAGCCTATCGTGTAGAAGTACTGTAGCATAGCATGGCCACTAACCATAGCAAATGTTATTGACAGTCAAGTGTACTGGATAAATATGTGGCCAATGCAGCTGATGGTGAATGCTTTGCTTTGCTCTAAGTTTATCTTAGAGCACTTTGCAGCAGTGGATTTGTCACTGTCAAAATCTCAGATGCAGATTAGCTGGCAAGACATCACAAAGTAAAAGAATTCAGTAAAACGTGTCCAGCATTAGATTAGCAGCAACTGGTCTGATATTACTGTGTGACGGTTTTGAAGTATTGATTTAAAACACATTTAATCAATTACTTGTACCCAGTGATACAAATCCTGTTTTTGGATTGGATAACACAAAACACTGGTCTGATGATGATGATGGTAGTATATCACATCATGGAGTATACATGCTTTTTAAAAAAAAAAAATCTGGACCAGACTAGAGCTCAATCCCCACTGTCACTCAAAATCAGTAGACTGCAGTTTCTACTTGGTCAAAACACACATGCTAACCTAACCATTAGCTTTGTTTTTGTTTTGATCATGTGCTGCTGACTCTGAAGTAAACTGACTCCGTCTCCTGCAGGTCCTGTTCCAGCCAGCGCTGCCATGTCGGCGAAAGCCATCTCAGAGCAGACGGGGAAGGAGTTCTTGTATAAGTTTATCTGCACCACAGCGGCCGTGCAGAACCGCTTCCGCTATGCCACTGTTACCCCGGAGACCGACTGGGACCGCCTCACCCAGGAGCATCCGTGGCTGCTCACAGAGGTATAGCTGCTCTGGCCCTATTAAAACTCACCAGAAAGATCTCTCTCTCTCTTTTTTTATTTGATTTACTCATTTATTTATTTATTTATTCATTCATTCAAATTATTACAATTATTATTAACAATATTACCATTATTTCATGTCATTATTATATTCAATTATTTATTTTCCTTTATTTTTCTTGTCTTTTTCTCACTTAAATCTATGTCATTGATCCTATGTTCTATTATTATTTTATCGTACTGCTTTATTACACAACTCTTGATTATAAGTGTTAAGATAATGTGCAAATGTGTAAGAAATGGGAAATGGATTTGTCATGTTACCAGTGTTAAAAAAAAAAAATTAAGTTAAAAAAAAAAAAAACCTCACCTGAAACTAAAACCTGCACATAGAAAGTTGTCATATTTTTTTTAGTTTGACTTGTTAAACCAAGTGCTGGTGCAAATCAGCTTTTGTAATTCATCTGTCTGCAACTTGCTCCGCCTGCAGAAGCTGGTGGTCAAACCAGATCAGCTGATCAAGCGGCGTGGGAAGCAGGGGCTGGTGGGCATCAACGTGGACCTGCAGGGAGTCCAGGAGTGGCTCAAAGCCCACCTCATGAGGGAGACCACTGTGAGTCGACTAATCTCTCTGAGTGACCGTTACAGCAGTACTTTGATGAAATATGACCCCAGAAGTCAGTGCAGCCTGAATGTTAATCAGACATCAATGCAAGCAGGAGGTTTATGATGCTTATAAGGAAGTGTTCCAGTTTGATCCCTAATCAGGTTGTTGTTATATCTAACAGGAATATTGTAAAAGTTGGTTAATTTTTTTTATTTGGCAGATTTAGTGAAGTGACTTAGTGAAATGTGTTGCTGTATTTTGCACAGAACCGCTAGTCTTTTTTTGAATAATTACATTTTATTGCAGTATTTACTAAACTATGGATGTTAATTTTTAATTCTCCTTTTACCCCTGGACTTCGAAACATAATCTTGATTTGTATTGATAATTGACATTGTGTGTGGTGTTATAAAAACCACAGAGAAATTTCATTGAACTAATGAGAATTTGTTGCATCTTCCATGCGTTTATCACATGTCCCTGCTCTTGAAAGTGATTCTGTGACTAATTATTTAACAAATGATGAAAACAATGTACCCGAGCAGTCAGTCACGAGTGTGATGTACGATACAGTCCCTCGTCCATTTGTCCCGGCCTGTGTGCTTTTAATGTGTATTGAAATATACATTGCATCCAGCACTAGAGGCCGTGTGTGTATGTTTAGATCTGCTAGGTCAGAGGTTATGTAATGTCAGTGAGGGGGCGGTGGTCTATTCTGGTCCACCATTCATACAGACATGCAACCCTGTACTTCAAACTGGTAGTAGCCGTACATCCACCGCATAAGAAGGGGAGTTTGTGCTCTTGCTCATTGGTTGTTTTTAACAACAATACTATTAACAATTCAAGAATCCAGATGATAAAGATGAGAGTCGTACTTCTGGTCTTATTTGTGGCAAAATACAAATCATATTCTGTTGATGTTCGCCTCTTTATGCAGCTGTTTTCCTTCCAAGTATTAACTAGGTTGAACTAATATGTTCAGGGTTTATGACATCAACTGTTTGTCTTGGATAGGTGGGAAAGGCAAAGGGTGTGCTGAAGAATTTCCTCATTGAGCCATTCGTTCCACACACGCAGGTAATGTACTCCACCTTAACCATGTTTTGTCATCCCACATCCTGTTTGTTATGTTTGAAAACCCAGGCTGGTATATTTGTGCAGCCTTTTAATCATAGATAACATGCTTTAGAGCTGCATAGACCCCACATCCACAAAGAAAACAAACTGTCAGCCCACTCAGCAGGACAATGAACACTCCAGGCTTAGCAAACAAGTTATCTTGTGTGTTTTTTAGTTTTTTTTGTATGCATGTCAGGTTGACTTCTTAATATATAGCGAGGGTAAATCAGTGAATGTGTGTAAAAACAGTCTCACCCTGTATGAAGGTCAGTTTGGTTTAAAGAAGTAACTGAACGCTGTTGAAACGTCTAACATTGATTGAAACAACTTGTCGGCTCTTTGTAAATAAGAGAAAATGCACACTCTGCTGTTTGCAAGCCAAATCTTTGAAAATGTCTTTGCATGTCCTTGTAATTTCCTTTGTTTTTCTACCGGCCCACCCAGGAGGACGAGTTTTATGTGTGTATCTATTCCACGCGTGAGGGCGACCATGTGCTTTTCCACCATGAAGGAGGAGTGGATGTCGGTGACGTGGATGTCAAGGCCCAGCGGCTCATGGTTGCAGTGGATGAAAAGCTGAGTGAAGACCAAGTCAAAGAGCAGCTCCTCACACATGTTCCTGATGATAAGAAGGAGTATGTCTGCATCCTTTTCTGTTTCTTGAAAATAACACAGAAATATATTTTATATATTTAAATGTAAAAATAAAAAGGGCAGATTCATATGGGTATCAAATGGCACCCTGCTATTTCAGACAGAATTTTATGAGCGGTGCTTCTTCCCATGCCCCATTAATCTGATCTGATCTAATCTGATTGACTAAGGAATGTTTATACAGTTTATAATGGTGGGTGTTGTTCATCAGTGTTTGTCCCTATATAATAATTATTTTTCCCAAATACTACACATTTCAACTAATACGTTGTCTTGGCTCTTGTCTCTCCTTAAAGAGTCCTGGCCAGTTTTATTGTGGGCCTCTTCAATTTATATGAAGATCTCTACTTTACCTATCTTGAGATCAACCCCCTTGGTGAGTTTTTAATAACGTCAAGACTTGCATATCAGATCACATCTCACTGCTCTTTGTGATTACCTTCACTTGCAAGACAGGATCACTTATTACTGTAACGCCTTTTTGTACATACTCATTATTTATTCACAAGCCTGACCAAAGTACTTGTAAGGATAAATTATTAATCTGAGTGAACTAGCTACTAATTTTTGCACATAAATTGTCAAGATAACCACAAGAATTTGTAAATGAAGGAACAACTTGACCTTTTCTCCTGTTAAACAGTCGTTACCCAAGATGGAGTGTACATCCTTGACATGGCTGCAAAGATCGATGCCACAGCAGATTACATCTGCAAGGCCAAATGGGGTGATGTGGAGTTTCCACCACCTTTCGGCAGAGAGGCCTATCCAGAGGTGAGAGCTGAAGGACAGAAAATCATTATTTTCTTGATCTCTGACCATTAATATTTTTCCTATTTGCTATAATATTATATCATACTCCAGCTAGTTTCCACTTCCTCACTTTTATGGAAGATTCACATTTACAAGTATTCAAGTACAAATTGAATGCTATGGAGGAATATATTTTAGACTTCGGAGATGAATTTGTTTTTGTGACTCTTATGCAATAGTTTTTATAGATTAAGACTTAACTGTACCAGTGTATCTGGCCTTGTGGGCAGGATGTGTGACCACAATATGATTTGTCACTTTTAGGAGGCCTACATAGCAGATCTAGATGCTAAGAGTGGTGCCAGTCTGAAACTGACCCTGCTGAACCCTCGTGGCAGGATCTGGACCATGGTGGCCGGGGGAGGGGCTTCAGTCGTCTACAGGTAGTCCACTGATTTACGGGACTTTGACAGATAATGTGTTTGCTGTTTTGGATTTTCATCATGTCATCAACCTATCATCAGGACACAGTCACTTGACCGTCCATCTTCTCTTTCCTTTAGCGACACCATCTGTGACCTGGGTGGGGTGGATGAGCTGGCCAACTACGGTGAATACTCTGGTGCACCCAGTGAACAGCAGACCTACGACTACGCAAAAACCATCCTCTCTCTCATGACACGTGAAAAACATTCTCAAGGTGAGTACAACCAGAGCTTCAATGGGACTGTTTTTTCTTTTTAAACGAGGTCAAAAAAAGTAGGTCAGAGTTGGACAGCTGGGGGGGAGGGAAGTTCCCAGAGATGTGTAGAGAGAAAACCTTGACTGCTTCAGATAACTAAACCTGTCTTATGGCTGTGAGTACATTTCTTCTTCATTCTTCTGCAATGTGAGCTGCGTGTTTGTCACCAGGACCCTGTTCACTGTGTGTTATGTTGCCAGCAATAGACTTCGTGTCCGTCACTTAGCTATTTTACTCAGGTATCACATTTCAGTTGTGGACATATTCTTACCATGTCGCCTCCTGTGTGTGTATCTTACAGGGAAAGTGCTGATCATTGGAGGAAGTATTGCCAACTTCACCAACGTAGCAGCCACATTCAAGGTGAAACACACTGATATATTTATCTGGAACGCTGTATAGACTAAACTATGGTGACATCACGTTGCCACATAGTATTTGAGTTGTTTTTTCCTTGTGGGAAACATTATAAAATACAATCAACTGACTTAATCCCACTATCATGTGTGTGTATATGTGTGTTATCTACATAGCTGACTGGTTTGTGTCTCATTCAGGGCATTGTGAGGGCCATCAAAGACTACCAGGGTCCTCTCAAGGAGCATGAGGTCACCATCTTTGTTCGACGTGGAGGACCCAACTACCAGGAGGGGCTGAGGGTGATGGGAGAAGTAGGTGAGTGAGATCAAGCTGGGGTGGTTGTGAAGAGCAGTATTACAGGAAAAATTGCTAAATTGACTCTAATTTTCTGCATGTGAGGAAATGACTGAATGGATGCTAGTTCAAGTTTCTTTCAGTTCAACTGGCTGGAGCCTGTTTGAGTTTGTTAAACTCTGTTTTTCGCCTCTGCAGGGAAGACCACCGGCATTCCCATCCATGTGTTCGGTACTGAAACCCACATGACGGCCATCGTGGGAATGGCACTGGGCCACCGGCCAATCCCTAACCAGCCCCCAATGGACGCGCACACAGCAAACTTTCTCCTCAATGCCAGCAACAGTGCAGTGGTATTTTAACTCAATAACTTGCTGAGAAGATGGCCTTGGTTCACTCGCTGCTCTTCTAGACAGACTGGACACTTTGCCTTCAGACATGCAAGATAATTCCATGTGCTGTCTGCTGAGTTAAACAAAATATCAAACAGTCAACATGTATTTCATGTTTCATGTTTCATGTATTAACACAGTAGATTGACAGAAGGTAGAAGTCTTATCAGTGTGCGGTAGCCGTCTTTTTCTATTGACAGAAGGTACTGTTCGTGCATGTTAAAACACTGTTGAAGCTCTGAATGTCCTGGACTTTGGAACTAGTTGAGTTGAGCTCTATTGTGAAGCATTGCCTGATACTCTTTTTATGTAGACAGTGTGCAGGTTAATGAAAAGCCACCCTGAGGTTAAGGATAAGAAGTGATAAACAGAGAACATTCCAAATTGTCACTATAGTACCTTTAGTTTACATTTCTCCACAATATGTGCATGTGGAATCAATATGAACTCGATATGAATGACATACAGTATTTAGTAGTTCCATGTTGCCATTTCTCACTGAAATAAGAGGGAACGCTGCACACTCAGCTCTAGGTTAAGATTTGTTAAGACATGACAAAGGCCCTGTGCCAAAACGTTGTCCTAAATAAATCTTTTTTTATTTGGAGCTGAGTGTGCAGCGTTCCCTTCTTTTTTTTCAAGTTTTCTACTCCGTCGCCAGCACCTCAACAGGACAATGTGCAGGCAGTGTGTGTTACTTTTCTCCTACCTGCCATTTCTCACTGAAACATGTTTATCTCTCTCTTTTTGCACCAGACTCCAGCTGCCACAAGAACAGCTTCGTTCTCTGAAGCCCGGACGTCCAATGACGCCACCCCAGCAAAAAAGTCTAAAGCAGGTCTTCCAGCAGGTAACTCCTACCTCCCCACTCACCTCTCCACTGCTTCATTATCAGCAAGACTCCACATAAACTCACACACTTCTGCTTTTTCATTTCTCTTATCCTTGCTTCCTGTATTTTTCCCACCCACCCAAATTGCCGTCATGGCTGTTCCTGCATTTTAATTTTCTTTTTTTCCCCTTCTTCTGCTGGTCCTCCTCCTTTGCTGCACAAACTGTCCACTCACCTCCGTCTTTTTCATGCTTGTTTCTCTAAGACTCTCTTCATTCTATACTGTGGCCTCTGAAGAATGTGGTCACAGGCGATTGGAAAGGTAAGTCTTAGGTGTTTCATGCCCTCACTGCACTCGGCCGCCCGCACACTCCACATTGGTTTGCCCCTTTTTCCTCTTCACCCCTCACCCTCCCTAATCTGGGTAGAAAGGAGTGTGTTTGTGTGTGATACCTACTGCAGTAGTTTTCCAGGTATAAAATGTTCTTTTAGAAAAATGAGTTTTGTGTTTTACTTTGTTTTGTTTTCAGTGAGAATAATCTTTGGATTAATTTAAAAACTGTTGAAATACTCAGGTTTCAGTTTTAAAGATGATGCTCATGAAAAGATGTGTCATCTTTAGACCGAGTTATGTGCTCTTGTTTGTAAGTTAAAAGTCTCATGTTTATTACAGGTTTGGAAATGAGGTTTTGAATGTGGCTTGACTGTACTTTTTCGGATCGCTTCTTCCAGCAGCGCAGTAAAGGCATGCTCTGTAGCAGCTGAGCTTTGCATGCTCTTTTCTCTGCTAGGCTTTTTATAGACTGTTTTCCGATGTGATGCACAGTTTCCATTAAAGCCTGTTAAATGAATAAGATGCAGTAAAGATAAACTCATTCTTTTCTCTTTTTTTTTGTTGTTTCGCTCATTTTGTCGTTTTGTGTTTCCGTCCCGTGGGGGTCACAGAAGCGCAGGCCTCTTCTGGCTGCAGCGGAGGTATGGAAGGGTGTGAAAAACCTGTCTTCCTGCCCTCTCCATTCTTTGTCCACTTCCCTCTGCTTTCCCATTTTACCTACTTTCTGTTTCTCAGCAGTCTGTTTTTCTCTATTACATTCTTATGGTGGCTTCCTTTTCTGAAAGAGTGTTGTTTCATCTCACTGAACTTAAATCAGGCATTTTTGTTCAGACTGATACTGTTGAATCATCTTGAATTTGTATGATTAACTCTACAAATATTGGTCAAATTTATCCATGGCAACATTTTTGAACCACTTCAAATCATAGCATGTGTTTTTTTTTTTTATAAACTCAATCAGTGTGTGCCTGAATCAGATTTAACAGAAGGCAGTGAGCCTGGGCAGAGAGGAGGGACTTGGGAGGACTGGAAGTGAAAACATGGTGATTAACTAAACAACAAATGCTTCTAGCCACATTGCACACTGATGTTCTGCTTTTAAAACTGAGCATCTGACTGTGACAGTGTCTTCAGGTCTGTTGCAAAGAATCCTTAGCTCTGTCTTTTTCCACACACCTCATATGGGATTGAATTACCACTGCTTGGCCGTGGTTTCTGGCCCATGAAACATATTAATTCAATTACCAGTAGACAGCTGTGTCATCAGAACTCAAGGGTTATGTCTCTCAGTTTACATCAGACAAGCGGGGTAATGTCTCCTGAGAGCAGACGGCAACTTTCATGAACTTTAAGTAGAAAACTCACGATGTTTCTCGATGGTTCAACACGGCTCTTTTCTTCCAAGAATGTTCAGTTTGCAGGAGTCAAAAAGCAGACAGGCCTTGTGCAGGGCGGACATTTGTTAGCATGTGAGAATGGAAAGAGTTTTTTGTTTTATCTAACTTCAGACAGTGTGGCTCAAAGCTCAAGTTCTAATTTTAACATTGCGAGGCCCCAAATTAATCCTTTCAGCAGTGTGACTTCAAGGGGGTGGACAAAATAATGGACTGAGGAACTGGATTGTTCTCAGAAATATCAACCTATAGTCGGCTGAATGCTAAAAAGCAGCATGCCATGCGCCAACAATAATAATGTATGACGCAACATTTTTTGGCATCTGCATATATTTAAAAACATGTAATGTGAAGGGAGAATTGTGTGAAAACTGCTGACAACACGCTGTATGCATAAGTGCATCAACAGAGAGAAACATCACCTGGCAGGCAGGCAGCGTTTGAAATGGTGATTTTTGTTACAGCAGAGTCTTTAAAAAGAGTTATTTTCTCTACCTCCTGTGTCTCTGTCCTCAGAACCAGTTCTCTCTGTACTCTGCTTGTTACCGTCCCCAGTCCTGGTGCTTTTCCTGAGCCAGACCTCCTTCTCTTGTCTGTGTTTGTTTATTTTTATTTCTCCCTTCAGCTCTGACTTGGATCTCTCTTTCTCTCTCCCTCTCTCTTTCCTTCAGCCAAAGCCACTACCCTCTTCAGGAAACACACTAAGTCCATTGTATGGGGCATGCAGACACGCGCCGTGCAAGGCATGCTGGACTTCGACTATGTCTGCTCCAGGGACGAACCCTCCGTGGCGGCCATGGTCTATCCCTTCACGTAGGTTTCCCAGTGATTCCCTCAGTTCAGTGAAATTGATAACTGTTGATATTCCTTTGGTTTTAAGTTTCTACTTTGCTAAAATAAAATGTTCAGAATATGGTTTACCACTGAAATCATAGGGTGTGACTCCCTGTTGATGTTGAAATCACCGAAAGAGAGTGAAGGAAACATCTGTTTTCACAAACAAAGCAAGATGATGTAACCAACACGAAACGGCATGAACAGTGTCAGATGTTCCCAGCAATGTTGATCTAGTAGTTGTTTTTTAGTTCATATTTCCTGCATTGTCAACTCAAATCTTCATATTTTTTATTATAGCCTTTACTCAGAAATCATTAAGGACGGGCCCTCATTCACAGTCTTATTGAGCAAAAATGAAAACAACTAAAATAGGTCCAGAAGTACAGCCAATAAAGACGATGTAAAAGATATAAAACAATCAGTGTGAACAGTGTTATCAAACCGTCATAGCCCTGTTTTTAAATGTTCACAAAGGGGTAAGAAAGATTTTATCTTTCAATGCTTTGTAAAAACTTACAAGCAGACGGAGCATAAAAACTCACAGCTGATCTTCGAAATTCAGTGCAAACTGGAGGAACTTGAAGTAAAAGACAGTCATTGTACCGCGTCTGATTTGATCCACATGACCGGACTAGGAGGATCTGATGTACATCGGCAGCTTCCCTGTAAGGGCCTCATAGATGAACACCAACAAATGCCTATTGTGTTCCTCAGTCAGAGAGGACCACGCATCATTTTTATATAAGGTGCAGTGATGAGTGTTGTAGGGATCACCAATAATAAACCTAAAACAGATGCAAACAGTATCTTGAGGTTTAAGAGCAGACGCAGATGCATGTAAATCACATCTCAATAATCCAATGCACAGAGGAAAACGGCTTCAGTAATCCATTTCCAACAAAGCATTGGAAATGTAGTTAGTTCTGTGTTGAATAAATGTTTTGTGGCATTTAAATGAGAGTATCTATGCATCCATATACCAATATACATATCTTATTTGTCAATGTTGATTTCTGGCATAGTAGAAAATACACAAATGTTTGCTATCAATGTCCTTATGATGTGTTAATCTATGTTTATTCAGAATCTTTCTGTGGCAGAAAACCAAAAGTAGCACATTGATTTTAAGTAAAATGGTCTTGTGAAATTCTTCCAAAATCAAATTTAGCTTAATTCATTTTCTTCTACTTCATGTTCCTGTGTTTTCCAGGGGGGATCACAAGCAGAAGTTCTACTGGGGCCACAAAGAAATCCTGCTGCCCGTGTACAAGAACATGGCTGATGCCATGAAGAAGCACCTGGAGGTGGACGTCCTGATCAGCTTCGCTTCACTGCGCTCAGCCTTCGACAGCACAGTGGAGGCCATGCAGTACCCACAGGTACCAAGACATACTCTAACATCTGTTTCCATGTTTTCCCCCACACATCGCTGCATTAAACATGTGAGTGTCAAGAAGACATGAAAGTCAGCTGTTTTTACTTAATTGTGTTCCCAGATCCACACCATTGCCATCATAGCCGAGGGCATCCCTGAAGCACAGACGAGGAAGATGATCAAGATGGCTGATGAGAGAGGCGTCACAATCATTGGTCCGGCCACGGTATGTGTGCAGCCATATGATACCAACAGCATTAAAAAAGAACTCTTAAGCTTAAAGCAGAAGTAAGCGGAATGTTTGTGTTAATATAAGTCTTAAATAGTTCTATCTTCCGACAGCAATCACTTCTATAGAGTGTTTGGTCTGAAACACGGGTCTGTCAGTCACTCTGCTCTGCTGTAAGCCGAGGAGAAAACTTTCCTTGTATCCTACAACCTTTATCCAATGAGGAGAGAGAACGGCATAAAGGGGCGGTCCTCTCTGTGTGTGCAGCCAAGGGATGCGCGTGAATGTGGTGACGTAGGGACGAGGGCGTGGACTATTAACTCCATCTGCTGACAGGAAGTTATCCAAAACCACCGGATCGCTTACTTCTGCTTTAATGTAGTTGTAATTGTCTGCCTCAGTAGGAAGTCAGACACTTCAAGTAGCTTAGACACGTTCATGTGATACCCATTCATTTCTCTCTCCCAGGTTGGTGGCATCAAACCAGGTTGTTTTAAGATTGGCAACACTGGTGGTATGCTGGACAACATCCTAGCTTCCAAACTGTACCGTCCTGGCAGCGTGGCGTACGTGTCGCGCTCCGGCGGCATGTCCAACGAGCTGAACAACATCATCTCCCGCACCACAGACGGCGTTTACGAAGGCGTGGCCATCGGAGGAGACAGGTACAAGGACCGATTTGCACATGATTTGCTTAAGCGTGAGAGACAGTCGTGCTGTAGAGACTGTTAGGTGTTATATATTTTTGTTTCCTCATTGTCCAGATATCCAGGCTCCACCTTCATGGACCACGTCCTTCGCTACCAGGACACTCCAGGGATCAAAATGATAGTGGTCCTAGGAGAGGTAAGAGTAGCTCTGTGAATGTTCTTATTTTCAGATAAACATTAGGAGGTTTTATTTTTATTTTATTTTTGGAGTAACATTTCCTCCACTCTGACATGCCAGATTGGAGGCACAGAGGAGTACAAGATCTGCCAAGGCATCAGGGAGGGCAGGATAACCAAACCTGTGGTCTGCTGGTGTATTGGAACCTGTGCCACCATGTTTACTTCAGAGGTCTGTAGGAAAGAAATAACTCATAAATCTTGAATCATCACCTCACAAAACAAAATACAAAAGCGTGAGTTTATCACACTGTTGCCTTCAGGTTCAGTTTGGCCATGCAGGAGCCTGCGCCAACCAGGCCTCAGAGACGGCAGTGGCCAAGAACCAGGCTCTGAGGGACGCCGGAGCTTATGTTCCCAAGAGCTTCGATGAGTTGGGAGATGTCATCAAGTGAGAGCTTATCTCCTGATCATACCACAGAGTTGATCTCTGTTTGTTTGCTTGTTTTTTTTGCGTTCAGGGCTTATTTACTGATGATGTGTTTATATGGTGAAACAGGACTGTCTATGATGAACTGGTGGCCAATGGTACCATCATTCCTGCCCAGGAGGTTCCCCCACCAACAGTACCCATGGATTACTCTTGGGCCAGGGTAAGAAATGTTGATAATGACATGAAATAGTTGTTTGTACTTTAAAAAGTGTGATTTTGTTTTCATGATTAAAAACTACAGTAGGTACTGATGGATATTGGACTGTAAAAGCCAGAAATGTTTCTATATTGGCCGATATTCTTTGATTTAGTTTGGAACACAAGATAATCAAATGTTTATGATGAGGAAGTTATTGTTATAATTTGGTTATGACAGAATTTGGAGTGTACTGAGCCAAACAGTTAAAAATATAAACTCATGATGCAGACTATGTAATGACACCACTCTTTCTATTACCTTAAAGGGATAGTTCACCCAAAATTCAAATTTCACTCTTTATCTACTCACCCTCATGTGGACTAAGGGCTGGGAGAAGTTTCAGAGTCCTCCGTGCCTTCTCTGAGTTACGGGGGGCTCAGCGCAGCACTGCATGTCCATATGACGGTTGAGAACGGAGCTCACTTTTCTTTGTCCAAAAAGACACACCAAAAAACATCCAAATACCTCCATAGTGCTCGTCTGTAATGTCCCTCTTGTATTGAAGCTCCAACATGAGAAATTATTCTGAAAATAAATAAATACATCTGTATTTTAAGCTTGTTTGTAGTGGAAGCTCCCAGCACTACTCTTCCTCGTCCAAATCTCGCACAATTTGCACTGACACCGGCAAAACATTTTTTTCGGAACAATTTCTCATGTTGGGGCTTCAAAACAAGAGGGACATTACAGACGAGCACTATGGAGGTATTTGGATGTTTTTTGGTGTGTCTTTTTGGACGAAGAAAAGTGAGCTCCGTTCTCAACTGTCATATGGACGTGCAGTGCTGCACGGAGCCCCGCTGTAACTCAGAGAAGCCACTGAGGAATCTGAAACTTCTCCCAGCCCCTTAGTCCACATGAGGGGGAGTAGATAATGAGTGAAATTTTTTTGGATGAACTATCCCTTTAAACATATCTGTGTAGTTTCTACACTGCAGTTTCTTCTTGCATGTTGGCTGACACATACACTGGTTTTACTCTTAAACATTTCCCTCCAGGAGCTGGGACTGATCCGTAAACCAGCCTCATTCATGACGAGTATCTGTGATGAGCGAGGCCAGGAGCTCATCTACGCCGGCATGCCCATCACCGAGGTCTTTAAAGAGGAGATGGGTTTAGGAGGAGTGCTGGGCTTGCTCTGGTTCCAACGCAGGTCAGTGTGACGACTAGAGACACTAATGTTAATCACTTATTAGAAGAAGAAGCATCGGCTTATTCACTCTGGCAAATATATTCTCAGTGGCATTACCTCTGCCCTCCTTCTATCTATCTAGGTTGCCACGCTACGCCTGCCAGTTCATTGAAATGTGCCTGATGGTGACTGCAGACCACGGGCCAGCTGTCTCCGGTGCACACAACACCATTGTCTGTGCTCGCGCAGGCAAAGACCTCATCTCAAGCCTTACCTCCGGCCTGCTCACCATTGTCAGTAGTGATGACACAGAAACACTGTTACTAACACAATAACACTGTCAGGATCATAGTAGTCAAGAAAAAGCAGTCTAGCACCAATGATCTATATTTTCTATTTTCTATTAACGCCTTTTGAAACAGCATATAGAAAAGTACCTATAGAGCAGCTGTGGATTGATTGTCTCCATTCCTTCATCGTCTTTTACAAGCCCCTCAGGCCACATTCAGATTTTAAAATGGCTGAAATTGACGATATAATTCTGTACTGTAACAAGATTTATTTGTAAATGGCAGGGGGACCGTTTTGGAGGCGCTCTGGATGCAGCTGCCAAACAGTTCAGCAAGGCGTTCGACAGTGGCATGCTGCCAATGGAGTTTGTCAACAAGATGAAGAAGGATGGGAAGCTGATCATGGGCATCGGCCACAGGGTCAAATCGGTATGAGGCACTCAACAAATGATGTGGTGGTTTTAGATTAAAGCAGGAGGTCGATGAGATTCTCTCTGAATAATGCTTAACTGTGAGATATAGTTTTGTTTTTCTCACAAAGAGCTGCGCCTCAGTTACTTGATTGAATATAAACCTGTATTAAAACAGTTTGTTTTTGTTTTCAGGTCAACAACCCAGACATGCGGGTGCAAATTTTGAAGGACTTTGTGAAGCAGCATTTCCCCTCCACCCAGCTACTCGACTACGCTCTAGATGTAGAGAAAATCACCACCTCCAAGGTACTTGTTCGGTTCGGTTATCAAGACAGAAGCAACACTTGTGAAGACTCTCCTTAATTTGGGCTTGTTGAAAATCCAAAAATGCTAACAAAATCTGCCTGTTGACAGAAACCCAACCTGATCCTCAACGTGGACGGTTTCATTGGTGTTGCTTTTGTGGACCTGCTTAGGACGTGTGGCGGCTTCACACGGTAAGAATCTCAAACTCAACCATGGTGGGAGTGGTGAGGCGTGTAAATCCAGTAAAATGGCAAAAAGCATTACTCTGAAACCACTGAACCACTTATTTATAGATGAGCTTTGTTAGCATCTGGTTATGTTTTCTGTAGATCAGATATGCCTTTGACTTTTTAGTTTCTGATGTGATGCACTCCAGAGCACATGTGTCAATCTCAAGGCCCGCGAGTGCTTAATTCATATGTCCAATTATCTTTGCGCATGATAATATCTAATTACTATTAGAGCTGGCCCGCCGGTATGTTTCATGTACCACTAAGACACTACTACAAATCCCACAATGCACTGCCAGTGCACGTATATCAGTGGGTCGCACCGGCAACCTGATCCTCTGTTGGTGATTGAGAGGACGATCAACGACGTGTTTTTTTTGGAGGGTTTTTTTGCTGTTATGAAACGGTTGTGAAACGTTATGTGTGAGTGTAGCAAACACTAGGCTGAAGAGAGGAGCAGCAGAGCTCCTCTGACAGCTCGTCTGTGGAGCTGTTGGTTAGCTGCAGGTGAACTGGCTGGAGAACACAGTACCGTTTCTTTTTTTTCTTTTTTTTTAGAGCGCTGTTGTTACAGGTTGTTACACGCAGACGTCCCTGTACGTTTGTCGTGTGACCATCTCTCTGTCATTGGACTTCGCTGCATAACTGGCACAGACTGTCAGTCCTCCTGTGTAACTTCTTGCTGTGAAATGAATGACTGATATGACTGCACGTGTCGGCAAGCCCCCATAAGCTGACGTCATAGAAGCTAAAAAAAATATTAATCGATAGTATTAATCAGTCAAAGTTCTTGATATTGGTTAATGGTTAATCATGTGCATCCCTTAAAAATGATGGAAAGCTGCAGATGGAGTGATTAGAAATTTTTATTTTTATTCAATGA
Source organism: Trachurus trachurus (assembly GCF_905171665.1). Taxonomy (NCBI): domain Eukaryota; kingdom Metazoa; phylum Chordata; class Actinopteri; order Carangiformes; family Carangidae; genus Trachurus; species Trachurus trachurus. The sequence goes on along the minus strand of NC_139913.1, from coordinate 25,118,506 downwards.
TTAATGTTGTGTTATATGCAATAACTTACAGGCTTTGTTAATTTTAGGTTCAATACTGTATGTGCTAATTGTTAATTTAAATAAGTTCTCAATAAACAACAACCAGTCCGGCCCTCGACTTGTACCAATTTTTAAAATCTGGCCCGCGGCATATTTGAGTTTGACACCCCTGCTCTAGAGGTATAAGAAACTTAACTTTAGTCCTCCATTTAGCATTTATGAAAGTTGTATATGTACATTTTAATATTTGATTTTGAACACATGTTACTCTAGCTATAAGCAGCTCTGAAGAAATACTAAAAACTTTATTCATCTACAATATTTTCCTAAATCTTTGGCTTCTGCTGTGAACACATTTCATATTACTTACTGTGTTTTACTATATTGTTCAGTGAAAAGTCTGTTAAAACACTGGCCTCCAATTACAGGTGCCCATGGGAGGCATGTAGTTGTTGACAAAGACATTAATGAACATATCTGGTTATGATTGTATTTTAGTCTGTTGTAAAGTGTCAACTGGGTTATTCATAAATACATTTTGAAAAAAAAATCAGTTGCCAAAAGGACATTGTCTGTGTGGATGGCTCACTGCCCAGGATTGTGTCTCATGAATGTTGAACTGCTTCCAGAGATGAGGCTGACGAGTTTGTGGAGATCGGTGCTCTAAATGGGATCTTTGTCCTCGGCCGGAGTATGGGCTTTATCGGTGAGTCCCATTCAGACCGAACCATGACACCAACTGTCGACGTCCGAAAACGAGACCCTCTAACTCGTGTCTGTCCTGTTTTTAGGTCATTACCTGGACCAGAAGAGGCTGAAACAGGGTCTGTACCGCCATCCGTGGGACGACATCTCCTACGTGCTTCCTGAACATATGTCCATGTAACTCCCACAGCACACACTGGGGTGTACTTCCTGATGTGGCTGCTCGTCTCACTTAACGTACGTCATGTACTCTCCGGTTATGACAACGGCTGCCTTTGCAAAAGTTGGGCAGGATTACTGTGGAAAAGTAGAAGTACTGTCTGTCTGAGGGATCTGGGTCGAAGTTTGGGATCTAGTTTTTACGGAGAAAAAGGGGAAGTATATTTTTTAGATTTAGTTTTTGAGAAATTATTTAAAAAAGTCTGAGATGTAACTTATTCCGTTTTGAACAGAAAGCCAAACCAATGCAAACTACAGCAAGGAGCACAAAATCAATTGGTACTTTATAAAAAAACAATGCTTTGCGTAGTTGGTACAGTACAAGAGCAGAATTCAAAGCACATTTCATGCCTCTGCATGTCAGAGTCTGATTAAATTACAATAATGGCTGCTGATGTGAAATTTTTTGAAACTCAGCAATACAATAACATTTCTCTTTTTATATCACCCGCAAAAATTAACCATGTTTTTATTTTAATCAGCATTTTCCTGCTTCAGGTCAGAAGAAAATGCACTTAAGCATGTTTCCTGGCTTCCTGAGTATTGCACCTTAGTTTAAACACTAGAAAACCCAGAACTAATCGTTTTTTTCCTTCTACAATTTTTCACCCCCACTGAGAAAGATCTTTGTCATCACAAAATATACCAAAGTTATTTTTAGGCTTGTGTTGTCTTTGTTAAAAGTAAAAAAAACGGGGTCCAGTGGTAAGATACTGCAGAGCTTATCCAGATCGTAATGTTTTGAGAAGGAGGCATCTAAATGGGACAAAAGGAATCAAACGCGCTCACACATTGATCGAAGTGACACTCTACCATTGCCTTTCCTATAACAACCCTGTTTACTACCCCAGTTGTAGACAAGTGGTTGAAATTCATCAGCTACTGTAAATTAGGTGGCGTTTTAAGGGGATGATCAAGTCTTTTACACCAAATACAAATAGAGCTACTCATGTTGCTATTCTGAATAACTGTGACAGAAGTCAGGGACATGTAGAGGCATCAGAAGGGTACAAAAAGAAATGCTTCGTGAATGAGCCCTGTGAGTCTTGAAAGCATCTTTGGGAGAGGGACCATGAAAGCAGTTTGCTTTATTTTGGGAGATGATTGCACATAATACAGACGTCAACTCTGTAAAAGAATCGTTCAGACTTGACACTAACTCAAAACGCTTTAACTGCCCACTGTATACGACCTGCTGTGTTTGATCTTTGTTTTGCTATTTTTATTTAACTGTGAAAATATGCTTTGTTTTTGTAATATGCTGTCATATAGTAGTATAATAATAAAGAACTTATTGTTTTACTTTTCAATTTGGCTCAAGTGTGTAATGTCTAAATCTGTTGTAGGTGATGGCTGAACATACTGTGACAGGGAGCACCTTCACTACATGATGCTTAATGATCAGTACACTCACTTCAAATGATCAAGCAGGAAAATGTTAATTAGTGCTAATGAACAACTGGGTCTGTGTTTTAATGGCCGTTGCCTACGTTTAATTAAATTAAATTCTCAATACTTAATTTGCAAATACTCAAGGGTTAACTGAAAGTGTTTATGACTCGTATAATGTTTAATCATCACCATTTGGCATTGCTATGGAATATAAATTTGCTGTAGTTGTCTGCAACTATTAGAGAAGACATTTTGTGTTTAATAATTTACAGTTTTCATCAGTCATCTTTTATGAGGATGTATGTTATCTGTTGATACAGCAAGTCTCTACCTATTGATCACAAACCTACTATATAATCCTTTTATTTAGTGCGTGTGTTGTGTGTGCACAGGTAACACAGTTATAAATGATTATCATGTGTTAGGATTTGTACTTAATGATGAGGAATAATGTCTCTTTTGAAGGCCAGTGCATCATTAATAACAGTCTTGAGGTTCTCATAAAAAAAAAGCCAGCAACCAGTACATTTTAATAACTCCTATACAAATTGTTTGGCAGTTTATAATCAATATTTTTGAACAGCAGTGTCGTGTTTGAGGAGGATGTTCCGTTCTTATTAATGGCTTATCTATGAAGCTGAGAGGAAAAATAAAGTGAATACAGTTTACAAACGGTGCTTGTCATATTACATGACTTCAGTTTCATGGGTATCATACCGTATAGCTGTAACAGTGGGACGTTAAACATCAAGCTTTAAAAATGACAAATAATGAACAAACCCTGAATTGTACTGACTCTGTCATTTGCAGAGCGATTGATATATTATGTTCTATCAATCGCTCTGGTCATTTGTAATCAGAGGATGTATCAACCGAGTTAGGTTTCGCAACGCGCATGCGCCAAACGGTGCATCCCTGAAACAAAGTTAAATTTCGCTAAAATTAAGACGTATTATTGCGTCGTAACAACGTCAAAAAGTCGACAACACCTCGGACTCTCCTGTCGCGGCGTCAGGGACAGATATCAGCTCTTATCTCCGAGCCTCCCGTTGACTTCTCCAGAGAAAAGCAGCGGGGAAATCCTTCAAGACGGAAGTGAGCGGAGCGCCTCCTCGGTTTTTCACATCAGGGCTGTGAACGCTTCGCATGCATGTCAGTGTTTGACTGTTTATTTACCTGTGTTGTTTACGCCTACGAGTTACTGCCTAAAAAGATAAGTCAGAGCTTCCATGCGCCTCTAAGACTCCGACTAGCCTCCTCCTGCAGTATGGCGGCGGCGGCGGCGGCGGCGGCGGCGGCACAGAGGCCGGAGGACAGCGGCCGGAGCGGCGGCGGCGGCGGCGGCGGCGGCGCAGCGCAGGGAGCGGTAACAGGTGACGGGGAACCAGAGGAGGCCGAGGACTTCACCTGCCCTTCCTACTGCTCGGAGCTCTCCCGGCGGCAGAACGAGCAGAGGAAGGCGGGGTTGTTCTGCGACGTGACGCTGGTGTTTCACTCCGGCGGCGGCTATGGCGAGGAGACGGTGCACACCTTCACCGCCCACCGCTCCGTGCTGTCCGCGGCGTCGCACTACTTCACGCTGCTGCTGGGCGGACACTTCTCCGAGTCCGAGTCCGGCCGAGTGGAGCTGAAGGAGTGGAGCTCGGAGACCGGACCGGACCCGGAGACCGTGAGCGGCGTCATACAGTTCATGTACACGGGAGAGATCAGAGTGACCAGCGCTAATGTGCATGAAGTGTTGGAACTGGCTGACAGGTGATCTTTATTCAACCATGTAACAATGAGAAGTTTACACTTGTCATTCAGCCTTTGTGTCAGGTGGAAAACAAGCCTACCTTGTCTAGGCCTATACCTGCATCATGATGACGTCAGCAGGTGTGACTTGAATAGGAGTGAGCACACCTGTGGAACCAATTGTTTTAATCAGAAGAACATTTGCACATTAACAGACAAAGTTTTGGGGAAATGATGGACCAAGCCAAGAGTCCAATCTACAGCAACCTGTAATAGATTGTTTTAATGATCATAATCCATGATTGATATCAAAAACACTGTTGATGTTTGTCTCTTTGTGCTCATTGTGGTCATTTCAGTTTCTGTTTGTGGTGTTGGATCTCTTTTGCTGTTGCTTTGTGTCTCTGCAGATGTGTTTCATCTCTTTGAGGACATTATACATGTCCTCCTAGATGTTCTGTCTCTTGTAGTCGTTTTATGTCACTGTGCTTGTTTTGTGTTTCTTCCTCTGTGTGTGTGTGTGTGTGTGTGTGTGTGTGTGTGTGTGTGTGTGGAGGGGTCTCTCTATGGGATATGTTGTAGCTGAAGCCATTGATCTCTTGGGCCCCTGAGCATTGCTCATTGGGCCCCATCAATAACCAATCCATGCTGTTAATCTAGGGTTATGAGTAATAATCAAATCAAATGATATTTCTATATCAGTGAAACAGTTGCAAAGTCTGTGACATTTAGAAAGTTCCCAAAACATCCTCAGATTTTTGGCACAGGCTAATTTGTCCAAGAAAGGACTTACGGTAAATGATTAGTTGTAGGGCTACGCAAATACCTAAAATATAATCTGAATCACAATATGGCCAAGGGCAATATCAAAACTGGTCTTCCAACAAAAGTATATCATACACAGTATATCATCGTCTTTTTACAGAATTGAAATCACAATTTACTACCAAAGTGAGTGCTGGGAATAGACAAGCTTCATATTGCTGCATTGTCCATAATGTTTATTATTTGTACAAAGACCATACTCATCTGTGTTTTCTTTTGGCCGAGTGGTTGTTTTGGGTTTAAACAAAGTGAGACTCGTGTGCTGTTGGACCTGTTAGGGCAGGTCACCTCACACCTTTGCTGGGTTTAGTCATACACTGACACAGATGAAATCATCCTTTTAGGATCATTGCTGCACCCAACTCTAGCCTGGGCAGTATCTGAAAACTTATAGTTACCCCAAATCTTTACTTTATTGAAAAGTAATAAGGCTTTTGACATTTCAGGACAGAACAAGTTCATTAAAGACTATATTTTTGTACATGAGTCATATTTCCCTGATGGCCCTGCAGTACCAAAGGAAAATCACCACATAAATGGTTTTTATAGACCGAGCAGTGTCTTCGTCTTTGGAAATGAATGTATTAAAGTGTTTATGATCAGATCTCTGACTTATTCCCACTATCAGGTTCCTGTTGGTGCAGCTGAAGGGCTTCTGTGGAGAGTTTCTGATGAAGAATTTGAGCTTATCCAACTGTGTGGCCGTGCACAGCCTCGCCCACATGTACACCCTGGACCAGCTGGCCCTGGGAGCTGCTGAGACCATCAGAAGAAACTTCCACAAAGTTATCTGCAAGGAGGAATTCTACACGCTGCCATTTCACCTGGTGCGAGACTGGCTCTCAGACTCAGAGATCACTGTGGACTCTGAGCAGGAGTTGTTTGAAACCATTGTGAAGTGGGTGCACCAGAACACAGAGGAGCGAGAGAAGCACTTTGAGGAGCTGTTCGGCCTTTTAAGGCTGACACAGATTGCTCCTTCTGTCCTGACTCAAGTGGTGAGGAAGGAGCCCCTGGTGGCAAACAGCGCATCTTGTCAGAAGCTGGTGTCTGACAGTCTTGAGGTCCATGCTGTTCGCTTTGAGAGCCTCAAGTCGGCTGATTCAGAGCTCCGTGCCTCCTACATGGCGGCCATCCAGCCACGCTTTGGCCAGAACATGGATGTAATCATGGTAATGGGCGGCGTCTCAGAAGGTGGGGAGTATTTGAGTGAGTGTGTGGGCTACTTTGTAGCTGAAGACCGTTGGGTCAACCTGCCCCACATTCACAACCACCTGGATGGACACGCTGTGGCCGTCAGCGACAGCCATGTTTACGTGGCGGGCTCCATGGAGCCGGGCTTCGCCAAGATGGCGGAGCGCTACAACCCCAACCTGAACAGCTGGGAGCAGGTCAGCAGCCTGACCTCCCGCAAGCACTCCTTCAGCCTGGCATGTGTCAAAGACATACTCTACAGCATCGGTGGTCATGGCAACTTCAGTCCAGGCTTCAAGGATGTTACAGTTTACCATCCTGAGCAGGATGAGTGGCATAATCTCGAGCCGGCGCCAAAAATACTACGAGATGTCAAATCTGTGACGGTGGAGGAGCGGTATGTGTACGTGATGGCCAGGACCCCCGTGGACATGGAGGCCGGGGACGGACTGAGCACCGTGACCACTTGCTACGACACAGAGAGTCACAAGTGGCAGGAAGTGGACTCCTTACCGCTGATTGATAACTACTGTGTTTTCCAAATGGCTGTTGCATCCACCAACTTCTACCACACCGCCTCCTGTTGCCCCAAGAGCTACAAGGTGACAGTGGAGGCGGCGCAGCAGAAAATCAGCAGAAACATCTCAGACGACATCCTGGACAGCCTGCCCCCTGAGGTGCTGGGTATGGAAGGTGCTGCCATCTGCTACCTGGGTGAAGACATATTCATCATTGGCGGGTGGAGGAACAGCAACAACATGGACAAGCAATACCGCAAGGAGGTCTACCGCTACTGCGCCGAGAGGAAACGCTGGAAGCTGCTCCCGCCCTTACCTCAGCCTCGCTGCAGAGCCGCGGCCTGCCACGTCCGCATCCCGTACCATTACCTGTACGGCTGCCAGCGCTTCCCCATGCCCCACAACCTGGCACGCCAGAGAGATCGCATGCAGCAGATGCAGCAGCTCCATCGACGCACTCTCACTCTGCGGAGACAGCTGCAGTCTCAGATTGAATGTTGAGTTTGAATCTGTCATTCTGCCTCATCTAGTGAGCACTTCATCCTCTGGTAAATGCCTTGTTTTTGCCTTTATTGAGGTGAAATGTCTGCATGGGTTTATCTGGGGCTTAAGATTACACTGTTCTAATTGCTAATATTGAGAAAAACAAACAAAAAACAAAACAAGAATTAGCTAGACAGGCTTAGAAGTTCTCACTCTTGCTTAATCATTTTAGCCTTACACCGTTAGCTTAAGCCTTACTTTTATTCCGCAAGTCAATGATACTGTGATTGCAGAGGCATTTTCTGACAACACTGTTGATTTCCTGCTAAACAATTAGCTTTGCTTTTTTTTATATAGGGTCAGTCTTAACACAAAGGAAATGATGTCAACAATTGTTCTAGTGTACTACATTCAATTCAAACTGAGCTGTCAGTGATGCTCTCCTGTGAAATGTGGTTAAAGTTTATGTGGAGATGTAAACTTAACAAGTTAAATGATGTCTACATATATTGTAATGTAGGTTAGAATTACATGGCACCTCAGTGATGACCATACTGTGACAAGCAGCTGGGAAAGGAAAGCCTTTAACTTTTTACTGCTCTTGCTACCTTAATCTAATTTCTACCTCCAATTCTCACCATGATTTTCACTTTTTTTTTTTTATATATCTGGTTTATAGCATTCGGTATGTTTTTTTTAACACAAGAGGTAAATATTAAGCAAAGGACATATTGGGGGACAGGGTGTGCAATGATGAAATGCTTCATCCTCTTTAAAACAAAGTCTTTTGCACTAGAATATGTGCACTAAAACAGTTTGCACTAATGGCCAAACACTGTTTTGCCTCATTCCAATGGTTGTGAATATAATATTATTCACACTATATATTTGAAGTCCACTAAAATTGTCTTTATTTGATTTCTCAAGTACATATCTTAAATGATCTGACCAAATGCCATCATAACGATGAGAAAAATATATTTTTTGGTAGATTAAAAAAAAAGAATCTTTGCCAATTGAATGTTGTTATGTTTGTGGCTTTATGAAGTGATTTTGTTTGTTGGTTTTGGTGGACTGCCTTTGTACTTCTTACTTTGAGTGAATCAGAGCACATGTTCACAATGTGTGAACCAAAGAGCCTTTCATAATGTTCCTGTTTCTTATCAATGTAGTTGAGCCCTGAGTAATAACTTCAACAGAGGCTTTTCTTAACTCCAGCCCTGTTTCTCAGTTAGTGTTGTGTGGAACAGTTGTTGAGCTCACTGTGTTTCTCTATTACTGCTGAAATGTGCATGTGGTGTCCACTGCCAAGCTGCCAGTAACTACAGTCTAATTAGGCCTGGTAACTCTGCCATTTTCCCACGGCATAACTTGAACAGTAGCATATTGACCAATGAGTGATTTCAGTTCAGTATATGTGGATGTATGTGAGGATTTTAGGATTTCAAGTTCAGACATTTTTCCCAGTTTGATAGGAGGTGGCTTTGGGATAAAGTACCTGTCGGTGCCATTCATTCAGATTTCATGCAGCCAAGTTTACTGTGTGACATTTGTATGTGCAAGAACTTCAAGTGTAATAAAGATTAATGCACTGAAATATAGTTTGTCATTTCTGGAAAAAGGTGTCCAAATATTTTAAATGAACAATGTTACATACAAAAAATTACAAAATTGTATTGAATATTAATTTATTTGATAAGTGACCACTGAGGGATTCTGCCCTGTGTTCAATTTATCAGGAATTAATGGACGAATTAAGTCCAGCAATTCCTGCTAATTGAACACCTCGTCGGCCATTATTATCCCTTACATAAGGAGAAAATGTGGTGAGTCAGAACTTTGCTTGAAATCATCAAGTTTTATGATTTACACTGGGTACGGAAAGTATTCAGACCCATTCCGATTTTTCACTCTTTATTTCATTGCAGCCATTTGCTAAAATCAAAAAAGTTCATTTTATTTCTCATTAATGTACACTCAGCACCCCATCTTGACAGAAAAAAACAGAAATGTGGAAATTTTTGCAAATTTATTAAAAAAGAAAAACTGAAATATCACATGGCCATAAGTATTCAGACCCCTTTAAATTTTTCACTTTGCAGCCATTTGCTAAAATCAAAAAAGTTCATTTTATTTCTCATTAATGTACACTTAGCACCCCAGCTTGACAGAAAAAAACATAAATGTAGAATTTTTTGCAAATCTATTAAAAAAGAAAAACTGAAATATCACATGGTCATAAGTAACCCTTTGCTGTGACACTCATATTTAACTCGCATGCTGTCCATTTCTTCTGATCCTCCTTGAGATGGTTCTACTCCTTCATTGGAGGTTACAAAAGAATTTCTGCAGCACTCAAGGTTCCTAAGAGCACAGTGGCCTCCATAATCCTTAAATGGAAGAAGTTTGGGACGACCAGAACTCTTCCCAGACCTGGCCGTCCAGCCAAACTGAGCAATCGTGGGAGAAGAGCCGTGAGAGAAGTAAAGAAGAACCCAAAGATCACTGTGGCTGAGCTCCAGAGATGCAGTGGGGAGATGGGAGAAAGTTCCAGATGGTCAACTATCACTGCAGCCCTCCACCAGTCGGGGCTTTATGGCAGAGTGGCCCGACGGAAGCCTCTCCTCAGTGCAAGACATATGAAAGCCTGCATAGAGTTTGCCAAAAAACACATGAAGGACTCCCAGACTATGAGAAATAGGATTCTCTGGTCTGATGAGACGAAGATTGAACTTTTTGCAATTAATTCTAAGCGGTATGTGTGGAGAAAACCAGGCACTGCTCATCACCTGCCCAATACAAAGGGCTGCAGTGATAGTTGACTTTGTGAACTTTCTCCCATCTCCCCACTGCATCTCTGGAGCTCAGCCACAGTGATCTTGGGGTTCTTCTTTACCTCTCTCACCAAGGCTCTTCTCCCACGATTGCTCAGTTTGGCTGGACGGCCAGGTCTAGGAAGAGTTCTGGTCGTCCCAAACTTCTTCCATTTAAGGATTATGGAGGCCACTGTGCTCTTAGGAACCTTGAGTGCTGCAGAAATTCTTTTGTAACCTCCAATGAAGGAGTAGAACCATCTCAAGGAGGATCAGAAGAAATGGACAGCATGCGAGTTAAATATGAGTGTCACAGCAAAGGGTTACTTATGACCATGTGATATTTCAGTTTTTCTTTTTTAATAAATTTGCAAAAATTTCTACATTTCTGTTTTTTTCTGTCAAGCTGGGGTGCTGAGTGTACATTAATGAGAAATAAAATTAACTTTTTTGATATTAGCAAATGGCTGCAAAGTGAAAAATTTAAAGGGGTCTGAATACTTATGACCATGTGATATTTCAGTTTTTCTTTTTTAATAAATTTGCAAAAAATTCTACATTTCTGTTTTTTTTCAGTCAAGATGGGGTGCTGAGTGTACATTAATGAGAAATAAAATGAACTTTTTTGATTTTAACAAATGGCTGCAATGAAACAAAGAGTGAAAAATGTAAAGGGGTCTGAATACTTTCCGTACCCACTGTATGTGTTGTAGCAATCCAGTCACAGTTGTCAGTTCATCCAATGGTAACAGCAACCAAGCCATCCTGGAACTGCAACATCCAGTTGGAGTAGGCCTATATGATCTATATGAAGTCATTTCGTGTAAAATGCAGAAGGTTTGGTTGAAATGGGGCCAGTGGTTAGGTTGAAACCCCCACCCACCCCACCCCCGGACGGACTGGCTGTGTGTGTGTGTGTGTGTGTGTGTGTGTGTGTGTGTGTGTGTGTGTGTGTGTGTGTGTGTGTGTGTGTGTGTGTGTGTGTGTGTGTGTGAGAGAGAGAGTCGCGGCCGCCACAGACTTTGCCCTGGCTGATAAATAAAACAACTAAATGTCCATTTTCTTATGGATTTGTCATAATCTTTAATTAACCTCCTGTCTGGTAAGTTAAGCCTGTAATTCTTGTAACCTGTGGTTTATTTGAAAAAACAACAAACAGAGAAACGGCACAGAAAATAATAATAATAAAAATAAAAATAAAAGCGTTGAACATAGGCTAACCCTAAAGCACAACAGTAAAAGTGAAAAGATACTGTATGGTGTCAGCTCCCGTATATATGTATATGGTCAGCTCCATAGATCCTCAGCTCCTATCATGGTACCAAAGATAAACCGTCTTTGATGGTACCAAAGACCGTCTTTGATGGTACCATGGATGATCTGCGGTCCTGCATCTAAAATGCTCCGGCCAGGAACCTGCGATTGGCGGAACTACGTGTACTTAATACACATTGAAGTGGGAACACTATCGGTGTTACAAATGCTTACAGGATGTAAACAAAATCATTAAAACCAACTGTCGATAGTGAAGTGTTACATTAATGCAATATTAATCAATTATTTGGGACATAACCCGCCTGTCATCAAACACGATGCACTTTTAACGGTGGAGACCAGTTTGAACCGGTTTGAACCGTCGCTGACTCCGTCTCCTCTGCGTCTGAAAATGGTGAGTTGGAACTGTCGTATCAGTGCAGCCGTAGCCAAACATGCTAATAAACGTTTCCTTTTTTTCTCTCTGTCTCTCTTTTTTAAATGGCAGAATAACTAATTATAGTGTTTTTATGTCAAGTATAATTTAGCTTTGTGTTTCACACAACACAATCCCATTGAAAAACTGATTTAAACAGCTGTTCGCTGCAAACACAGGTGCCAGTATGTTGAAAATGTGAAGAAAAAAAATTGTTTTGAGTGATTTTCGGAATGTTTTTGATAAAACAACTAATTTTAAACTCAACTTAAGCATTAATTCTATTCTCGTTTAATTTTGGGGTGATACACTGTATATTGAATTATATTCTTACCTGTAAACAAATCACATTTTGCATGTTCAGGGGACAAAATTTATATTTATTATAAGTAAATCTGTGAAACTGCACCAGATGAGCATACTTAATACACTATATTGATACATATGTGCTATTGTATTTACAAAATTATCACCAATTTGTCTCTATAAAATGAATAATTAACCAAAAGAGTTTTCTCCTTGATTTAACATGCAGATTTACCATATTCCATGGATCTACACACCTGTGCGGACTGTGTTGGCCATCTGGCAACAGCTGGTCAAGACTGAGGTAAAGAAGATCCACTGAAAATGATAGCTGCTGCTGAAGAAGAAAGAATTCCTAGGAATACAATAGGGTCCGGGCTGCTAAGCCCATAATGAAATGGGAGTTATCATTTCAGAAAGTTCAGAGTGAATGACTTGAATGTTTTAAATGAAAATGTAAAGCGTTTTGTTTTTTCCCTTCATCCCTCCCATTGCTTTCTTCTTCTCCATGTCACTATGCACAATTGTGTTTTGTTCAGATCCCAGAGCTGACTAAGAGCTCTGTGCTGATGAGAGAGCGCAGCAGGGTGGAAGAGACCATCCATGCCATGCAGCGAGCAGGTGCTGGCAGCCTGCAGGTTAGTGGAGGTGTCCATTTGAATTAGATTGTTTGAGCAGGTGAGAGGAATGAGGATTGCATATCAAATTCATTCCTTGATTGTCTGGAAATGATAGTGTCAGTCCTGTGGCAAAGGATCAAACATAGAAAAATGAAGTCACAGGAACTGCAGACCGATTGTATAACAACCTAAGTTAAAAATCCGAGAGTTGTGAGCCTTTAACAAAAACACAAATATAGACTTGGCCTTCGTGGTTCAAGCTGAAGTATATTTACTTATATACTACTTAGTATATTTGATTTAATTGAGAATTTGGTTGCCTGCTGATTGGAACATGTTTTCTCAGGTGATCTCAGACTTTGACATGACTCTGACCAGATTCGCTCACAACGGGAAAAGAGTCCCCACCACCCACAGTAAGCATACAGGCTAATAAGATTACCTGTTTTATGGACAAAAGGTGTTCTTAAGATCTGGTAGAATCTGCACATCTGGATAATTTCATCGGAAGGATTCATCAATTGATCTATGGTAGTTTGTATTTGTGCTTCTTTTCTTTGGCTACTTTATCCTGCAGTTTCACTGACTTGTTCGTGTGAATGTCTTGTATTTTACTAAACGTGTCACTAACCAGTTCTCCTTGCTTTTGTTTTTAAGACATCCTGGATAACCGGTTGTTGATTACTGAAGACTGCACTCGAAAGGTAACAGTATCTACAGCCAAGGGCAAAAGTCCATTTTACACTTGCATAGTATTGACATGTAAATTGTTATGACTACAAATTTCAATTCACAAACATTTCGTGATGCCTGGGCACCCACTGCAACATGGAACAACATTTACATGCTGTGATGTTACATCCAATTTAGTTGGTCTGTAAATTACCATTCAATTGTTTGTATTGGTCCATTGTAGATGAGGCAGCTGTTGAACACCTACTATCCCATAGAGATTGATGCAAGCCGAAGTGCTGAGGAGAAGCTGCCTCTCATGGTGGAGTGGTGAGAAACAGATCTGGTCATGTTTTAAAGGCATAGTTCACCCAAAATTAAAATTTCTCATTATCTACTCCCCCTCATGTGGACTAAGGGCTGGGGGAAGTTTCAGAGTCCTCCGTGCCTTCTCTGAGTTACGGGGGGCTCAGCGCAGCACTGCATGTCCATATGACGGTTGAGAACGGGGCTCACTTTTCTTTGTCCAAAAAGACACACAAATACCTCCAAAGTGCTCGTCTGTAATGTCCCTCTTGTATTGAAGCCCCAACATGAGAAATTATTCCAAAAAAAAAAAAGTCTATATTTTAAGCTTGTTTGTAGCAGAAGCTCCCAGTGTTGCTCTGCTGGAATCTCGCAAGATTTGCGGAGCCGTGAACTGGGCATCCATGCAAATTGCACGAGATTTGGACAGACCAGGAAGAGTAGTGCTGGGAGCTTCTGCTCCAAACAAGCTTAGAATACAGACTTTTTTTTTTCCCCGGAACAATTTCTCATGTTGGGGCTTCAATACAAGAGGGACATTACAGACGAGCACTTTGGAGGTATTTGTGTGTTTTTTGGTGTGTCTTTTTGGACGAAGAAAAGTGAGCCCCGTTCTCAACCGTCATATGGACATGCAGTGCTGCGCTGATCCCCCCCGTAACTCAGAGAAGGCACGGAGGACTCTGAAACTTCTCCCAGCCCTTAGTCCACATGAGGGGGAGGAGATAATGAGTGAAATATGAATTTTGGGTGAACTATCCCTTTAAGTCACCTGTATGTAAAATAATAAAAAAAAAACATTGTCACATTTTCATTAGTTGAATCCAGGGCTGGATATCTTCACATTTAATGTAGAACAGATTGTATAAACTCTAATATGTTGGTAACACATATTTATACACATATCAACTTTTTGGCATTTGGTATTTTATGGGTTATGTCTTGAAGTTGTCTTGTGCTGCTCTCGACAGGTGGACCAAAGTTCATGACCTGCTGATTCAGCAGAAAATCAGGAAGGACATGCTGGCACAGGCCGTTAAAGAATCCAACACTATGCTCAGGTACACGCCGCTTGAATGCATTACATAACTGATTGGCTGCTTCTCCTGCCATGTGTAAATTTAAAAACACATGATAGACTGTTCATTTTATATTTTTCTCTATGCATGTCCATGTACACGGTTGCCCATAAAGTTTGAATAATTTTGTTTTCAGAATCATTCCTCTTTTTGTTCCTATTATAAAGGTTAATTTTGGTTTTTCACAGTGGTATGTTTGGAAAAGATTTATCAATACAAATTTGAGAAGATATACACTTTATCTATCAAGAATAAATCACATTGTCACAGTCATTTCAGGTGAAAAGGTTAAAAAAACATTTTATTCCAACTTTACGGGCGACTGTGTATGAGGCTATGGTGAGGGTTAGGGTTACTTTGTGAAAACTAAAACATCTGAGCTTCTCTGCAAAAAAAAAGAAAGAAATAAACACCACTGATTAAAAATGATGAAGTGGGCATCAGTAGCATCAAATGATTGATTTTGACCTAAATTGAACATGATATGAGTCTAATTCAATACCTATAAAGACACACAATAACTTAAACCAGTGGTGCTTAGTGCAATGGTTCTTCAATGGTTTATCCTGTACAGATTGTTGTTGTAGTTATCAGTTGTTTGTCAGAATTACTGAAAATCTCTCAGCTCAGATAATCATGGGTTCATCTATGTGGATTTCTTCAGGGACGGCTACCAGGTGTTTTTTGAACATCTGGCCGAGCAGCAGGTTCCTCTGTTGATCTTCTCGGCCGGTGTGGGAGACGTTCTGGAGGAGGTGATCCGACAGAACCACGTCTTCCATCCCAACGTCCACATCATCTCCAACTACATGGACTTTGACCAAACAGTGAGTTGGACCACAGTTTCTACAATGCATTTACACAGAAAATGATGTGTGCTATTATTCTTCAGCGGTGTTGATTTTTGATCAGGGGGTCCTGCAAGCCTTCAAAGGCCAACTCATCCACACCTTCAACAAGAGAGAAGGCGCTCTGGCCCACGCAGCAGGCCTCAGGGAGCTGCAGGGCCGGCCCAACGTGCTGCTGCTGGGGGACTCTCTGGGAGACCTGACCATGGCTGATGGGGTGTCGGAGCCCCACAACGTCCTGACCGTCGGCTTCCTGAATGACCAGGTTGGGCCGCAGCAAGGACACACACTGGTTTGATCAGACTGATTGACTTGTAGACACTGACTTTGTCATCGTCCGTGGTTTTGTGTCACTCAGGTGGACGAGAGGAAGGAGCTGTACATCAACTCCTTTGACATCGTTCTGGTGAAAGACGAGACGATGGACGTTCCTAACGCCATCCTCAGACACATTACCTCATCGAAAGACAACAAGTAAGAAAGACAGATGGACTCGTTCACTCCGTTCACAGTTTACATGCTGGACAATCACTCGTCATCACTTACCTCAAACCACACCTTGAAACTACCTGTCCACTGAAGTAGTTCAAGCTGCACAGCACATCACACATACTTAGTACTCTTTGCTTTTTTTTTTTTACATCACTTTACAACTTATTTTCGTAGAATTTGTTGTTCAAGTCAGCTTTGCAGCCAAAACTAAAAGTCAGTCGCTTCTGTTTATTTTGGATGTCAGACCTCATTAGAGCTATGCCGTATTTGTGTTGGTTCCCTCCATCTTTAAGGAAATCAGCAACTTACACTCTTAACTCTGAGTACTACACTATAACTAATATTTAGCTCTTTTTAGCATAAAATACTTTACCTTTTTTACTCTGTTGTTATTAACTGTAAGAGTTTTTAAAATATGTTCTTGTACGAGCAAAGGAAAACAACTGTCTCTTCATGTGTCAAGTCATCTCCTTCATTTTGACACTCTCTGGTGTGTGTTGTGAACTGTGTATTACCTCAGTGTACACTGCAAATACTTGATGCTCGATACTACACACATACTGTACTGTACTGTACACATGGATGGTCACTTTATTTGCAGAGTGCAGACAACTTGACAGCGATGTTTTCCGTTTTTAAGCTATCATGAGTCATTATGTTACTTAACCATTTTTAACAGTGAACGAATGTGCTAATACTAGAATCAAACAGGAAGCTACATGATGTGTGTTCTGAAAGTCTTACCATTGAGCTAGTTGCACTTAATATAGGTGTCATACTTACATACGTACTTACATCAAAAGTTGGGATTTTCTACCAGCAAGACAGAAAAGTTACAGGAAGATAACGATATCAATGCTTCTGTTTTTGTCATGCGTAAATGCAGATGCTTTTTTTTTTTCCAGGTGTCAGTAGTTTTCTGTATTGATTCATGACATGGAAAAACTGAAACCGTGCTCATTTTCTTACAAACCTTTTAATTAATGTGACTTTCAGGGACAAATAAAAGGTGCTTGTTCTGTTTTCTGAAATACAAACTGTCAAACACAAACTCACACACAACACAAAACTCCACAAAAAGATCCTTTGCACTGTTTTCTTGTCGTCTCCAAAAACAAAAACTGGCCAGTATTAAAAACTTGACGCTGAATGGGGAAAAGTCTCTTTTGTTGCTTGTTTTTAAGATGTTGAGGGTTTGTCCCTGAGCAAGAAGCAAAAACATTCATCCTCATCACAACTCCTCGTGCGTCAATTCCCTTTCTTTGTCCTCATCCACCTTCAGTTTGAGCTCGTTCTCTGTGATCAGTCCGTCTTTATTCCGGTCCTGGTTTTGGAACATGTCAACAACGATCTGGTCCATGGTCAGTCCAGGCTTCATACGACCTTTGCCCTCTGCCACCTGCAGCTGGATGAACTCCGCAAACTAAAAAAAAGGGTCAAATATAAT
Source organism: Trachurus trachurus (assembly GCF_905171665.1). Lineage (NCBI taxonomy): Eukaryota > Metazoa > Chordata > Actinopteri > Carangiformes > Carangidae > Trachurus > Trachurus trachurus. The sequence continues at coordinate 25,101,163 of NC_139913.1, read as the reverse complement.
CAGAGTGCTTTGTTAGCTTGAAGAGAAAAAGCAGCTCCTTAAACTGCACAGAGCTCAGGATGTATCACCACTGACTCACATGTGAAAAATCCTTATGTGATCAAACAGGAGTATCTACTGATTCCTCAGGTGCCTCTAGTTATAATTAGTGAGTAATTCCTGATTAATTACAGTCTAGTGCTTTTTCCAGAAGCTTTTACTGTGCAGAACCCAGCCAGGCATTCATTTACAAGATTTAAGTTTCTTCTTTCACCCACATGATGGAGTTAGCTTTGAGCATTCTTTCTCAACATTTTTAGGATGTCTTGTGAACTGCAGCTTAGTGCTCACAAGTGAAATTTTGAACTGAAATCTTCAGAAGATTGTGTAATTTGCCTCAAAATGATTATTATTTTTCAGCCACTGTGCTACAGGGTCAGGAAAACACCTTCAAACTCAAATTGTCAATTGTTTTGATGTTTGATGAATTGTTTTAATATATTTGTGAAGAACTTTGAAACAAGCCAAGGCGTTGTTAAAACCACCACCAGATGGTGCCAAAGTAAGGAACTGATCAATCTCAGTGGATTTGGTGGAAAGTTACAAAGTGTGCTTTACTTTGACTCCTCCACATTTATGTGTGGTGTAGTTCCTGGTTTCTTTGCAGATGATTAAAATCTGATTTTAGTGAGATGAAGTGGGGGCTCAGCAGGGACCTACCTCCTCCTGTGGAACCTCTTTGTTCTTGTTCAGGTCCATGGCTTCAAACAGGTTTGCAGGAGTGTCCTCCAGCCACACAAACAGGTAACCGGGGGGGACGCCCTTCTCAAAGCTCACCAGTTCAATATCAAAGACCAATACGGCGCTGCTCGGCACACCGGTCGCTGCATGAGACACACAAACCAAAACAATTGGTTTACCGCCAGGGTCAGTGGTAGGGTTAGGTCTCATTTACTGTCAGGATGATTGTAGCTTGGTTGAAAGATATTTTAATTATAGTTTACTTGAATGCAGAAATAGGAACTCAGAGTCAGACTTCAACATTGGTTTGATAAACACATGATCACTTGTTGAGGAGCAAGAATCAAGACTTCATTTTGCTGATACAGAGAGTGAAGCTGACGTCTCACCTCCTCTCTCTCCGTGGCCCAGATGAGGAGGCACCGTCACCAACCTCTTCTCTCCCTTACACATGCCCCGCAAGCCCTCGTCCAGCCCGTCGATCACTTTGTCTGTGCCCAGCACTGCGTCCTGCATGTTCTCATAGTCGTGCCTGAGGACCAAGTAAGTTGCATTTTTTTTGATGAATGAAAGCGGATGTGTGACGTGGCATTTGTGTCCATCTATTCTAAAATCAGAAAATAGCACAAGAGGGTGACTCACGAGGAGAACAGCAGCGTGCCGTCCATCAGGCTGCAGTTGTAGTGGTAGTGGACGAGGTCGTTCTCCTCGGTGGTGACGTTGCACGCCTCAGGCCGGTGGACGATCTTGATGTCCACTTTGTCGTTGGGGTTGTGGAAGTCGATGATGTGGACGTCAAAGACGAGTACGGCGGACGGAGGGATGACATTACCTGGAGGGACGACAGACAGCTGCTGTTTTCTCTGGTAGCTCAGTGTTTGAAACACAGTGTTGATGTTTAGATGGATTTACAAAACTAGATTGTGTATTTGAAATTAGATAATATACATATAATTACTTCAAAGAAATCTATTCCCAACCCATCTGCAACCACCTGGTAGTCTCTACTAGATCTCTTATTTACACTTTTTACTATGTTTTGGGGCTTTTTATGCCTTCGATTGACAGGATAGTCAGAGAGACAGACAGAGGGGGAATGACACGCAGCAAAGGGCCACCAGGGGGATTCAAGGCTCAACCCAGTCAGCTATCAGACACCCCCTTCTATACACTTTTAAATTAAGATTTTATATTAAAATGTCATTTGGGTTAGTTTTTCCTATTCAGTTACTGACCTGCTCCTTTCTCTCCATATGCCAGATGTGGGGGGATTGTGACCTTCCTCTTCTCCCCGATGCAGACTCCCAGCAGAGCCTGGTCCATGCCAGCAATCACGTACCCCATCCCAATGTAGGTGTTGTATGTGCTGTTCCTCTGGTAGCTACGGGAAATCACAGACAAGGAGAGAAAGTCACGTAAATCCACCCAAATACCTGCGGGTCCACGTCCGATCGTCTTCCCTGTCCGTGTGTGACCTGAGCTCACCTGGTGTCAAAGGTGACTCCGTTCAGGAAGGATCCATTGTAATGGTACCGAATGTAATCTCCAACTATTGTTTTACGTTTGCACGACTCAGGCACCGTCTGATCCTCGACAGTGACATTATCTTTGGGGTTATGAATGTCCACCAACAGGACGTCATACACCAGGGTGGCATGAGGAGGAATCTCTTTACCTGGTGAGCAGAAAGTGGAGAATTCAAAACTTCATCATTCACACATCAACAAATTACTTGACAAAGGAGTGAGTCATAGTGGGGTTTTTTGTGTTATTTTTGACCTAACTTAAGTTACAGACTATAACATAGTAATTGCTCATTTTACTGTAGTCGAATTATTGTTTTTATAGTCAAGATTTTTTTTTAAATCTACCTCTAATAAACCAGTTCATTAAAGGGGTAAGGTCTCCACAGATATTTGAAGGTTAGAACTAAAACTACTAGACCTCAGGTCATCTCTGCATTTTACCAAAACATAGGGGAGAGTAAAACATGAAACAACTGAGAATCTGTTTTACTGTCACATGTTTTCAGATTTATAAACACCCAAACCAAATGTGTATCATGGCACACTGGTGCTTTAAGTACCATGAATCAAAATTTACTGATAAGATTTTATTTGGGGTGATGTGCCTTTTGATTATTTGCCCTTTTTTATTCATCTGACCACACTTTTAGCCATTTTAACTCACCTGATCCCTTTTCTCCGTAGGCTTTGAAGGGTGGGATGACAATATTTCTGATCTCTCCCACACACATGCCAAGCAGGCCCTCTTCCAGGCCCTTGATCAGCCAACCCTCGCCCACTAAGGAGTCGTGGGTCTGCTTTCTGATGTAGCTACGTAGGGCTCATACAAGCGCAAAGTCAAACACAGAAACAAACCTGGATGACACAGTACAGAACACACAAGAACTGTCATTCGGACGGGGCACAAACCTTCTGTATTGTTTCATAAATGCTCAGCAGTGCAGTGTTAGATCATTCATTTAATATGTCAGTTTGGATGGAAAACAGCAGCACCCACCTGGATTCAAACGCGGTGCTGTCGAGCAGGGTGCCGTTGAAATGGTAACGCACAAAGTCAGTGCGCACCACAGAGCGTTTGCAGTCTTTGGGAGTAGTGACAGTTTTGGTAATGACCATGTCGGCCTTGTTCCACAGATCCAACAGATGGATGTCAAACACCAGGGTGGCATCTGGAGGAACCGCGTCGCCTGAAAACAATTAGACAAACACATCACCAACTGTTCAATGTGTGGTTACATTTTATTTTCATATCTAATCTATATTTTATGGATTTTATTTTTATTTTAATTTTTTGTCTTTTATTATGAAGAGCTTTACTAAAGTATGAAGGTGATATGATTCAATTTCTACTTCCAGAAACTTAAATAATCACAAAACAATATTGTGGTGCAATACCAATAATGGTCACCAAACATAAATATAAATTCTGGGTCAAACCACTAGGTGGTGTCAGGGCAGAAATTAGCTGTAGCCCCTAATGCATACATTATACCCTACATTTGCTGTGCATAGGGTTGTGATAGTTTGACTAATCACCAATTGTTCATTATTGACCATGTAATAATAATACCAAGTGAAATATTAGAAGATTAAATGATAGTTTGATATTTTGGGAGTCACTTTATTCATTGATGCTTTTACATCTGTAGGCATATGAAGTTACAGCCAGTAGCTGCTGAGGTTAGCTTAGCACAAAGACTGGAAACAGAGGGAAACTGTTAGCATGTCTAAAGGTGAGAAAATTCATCCACCTACCAACACCATGTTGTGTCATGTCTTTTTTCCATTCATTTAAAGCCCCAGGGTAAGGCCAGGTGCATTGTTCAATGCTAAGCTCAGCAAGTCAGTCTTCTCATGAACCCCACCCCCAAATGCCAAATCAGGACCCACTCCTCTTTATTTTTTATTTTTTAATTGCCATTTACCACAGCATTTATAATACATACATCAAATTACCAAAAAGTAATGAACACAGGGTTCTCTGGGGAGTTCACAGGTTTGCAGCAGCATTAACTTTCAAAGGCCAGCTTGCAACCTGAAAGATACTGCATTGTATCATCCAAACCAATTAAATGTAACTTTATACTCCACTACTTAATTGTGTTACATCTTTTCTTACCTGCCCCGGTGGTTCCATAGGCCAGGTGAGGAGGGATGGTGATTGTCCTGCGCTCATTCACGCACATGCCCTGCAGCCCTTTATCAATGCCTGCGATGAGTCGACCCTCACCCAGGAGCCCGACCTTGGTATCTCCTCTCTGGTGGCTGTGAAAGAAGACGAGAGGATGTCACAGGCAAAGGGGGGAGGGAGTTTGTTTGCATGGCATTTATGACCGCAGCTTCCAAAAGAAATCTCTTTATAAACTTGTTTAAATGTTTAATCATAATCCCAGTTTTAGTGCGTTTCTGCAGCAGCCTGGTTTTACAGCCGCTTCTGAGGCCTGATCAGTTCAGTTCAAAACATTTATGATCAAATGACACAAAACTAAAAAAATAATGCATCACGTTTTATAGAATAAAAAGAGTTAATTTACCTCGAGTCAAAGACTTTCCCACCAGAAAGTGAGGCGTTGTAGTGATAACGGACATAATCTCCCTCCTTGGCTTCCCTGGCACAGTCTTTGGGGATGAAGTATCTGTCCACGACTACATCTCCTAACACTGGGCTGGGATTACACTCCACGGAAGACCACGTAGAGAGGAGGAAAAAGACGACGCACCAGGAAAACATCTCTGCAGATTCACACTGAGTTACTTTAGACTTTAAAAACAATAGATAGATAACAGATGTCGATAGGTGTCGGCGTGTGCAGATCTTCTTTGCAGAGGGCCGCAGCTGCAGATGTGGAGCAGGGAAGTGGCGTCTGGAGGCTGTAAACGTGGACAATCTCCAGGTTGCTGTGAAAACTTTTTTTTACCAGAGGGAAGGAACAACGGATTTGGGAGTGGGAGGCGCCCCTGTTACACTCTCCACAATAAGAAACCAAGACTACTTCCGTTTACAGAGGGGCAAAAGAATAAACATAGGCTACAGTCTTTTGACCTCCTCCTTTTTTACACAATGAAATAGGGTACACTGATATCAAGCAGATAAAGGGCGGGGGATTAACAAATAAAATCAGATTTTTAGCCTACCAGATTTTTAGCCTACGATAAATCAGACATACTTCTAACTGTTTTGTTTATCTCTACTGCTCATGTGATTGAATATACCGGTAATTATTTTCTCTTTTTTTGTCCTTTTTCAAAGAAGCCCCCTGTCTGCTTTTATTTTGAAAGGACCCCCGTCCCCCGCTGCTCCAGCAGCACCGCTGCACACAGCTGCATGTGGCCGACAGGACCAGGACTGCCTCTGAATCGGCCCAGTCAGAGCCGTAAAGCGCATTGAGATCCTCACCGTGCCCTCAAGACGTTCAGCTTTTTCACTAATGCCGTGAACGTCTCTTCAACTACGGGAGCCGGTAAGATACATCCATGCAGGATGCTACATCACTGCAAACCACGTTATTCAATAGGCCTGCAAGTTAAAGCTGTAGGGGATTTAAATTCTCTGTTATAAAACAAAACTACATTTCATTCAATATTTTATCTCCAGAAATGACACCAGATTAACAGACTAGACATTACATTTCATATTTATAGCTGTGTTGTATTAAACCAGTGGGTCTGACAATGAGATCCTGATATCCCTTGGGTCTGTGAAAGTGATTCTGGGGGTCCCCAGCAAAATGAGCAGCTGCATACAGCTGTATTAAAATAAAAACGGATGTAGGTACCTGAAATTAAAGTGACTTCAGGCACCACAAAGAGCAACCAGTCTCCCCATGTCAAGGGCTATGGAAAATGTTAATCAAATATTGTTATAATGAGGGAGTTTGTGATTTAATTTATTCTGAACATCCCTGGTCTTATTTTTTAAATCTACCTGACTCATGTCTGCAGATGGTTTTTCACAGAGCAGCTAAGGAGCTAAATGGAGTCATGCAAGTTACTTTTTTCAATGCATCATCTGCTATTTGGCACTATCATGATGCTGCTGAAGCAAGACATTGGCAGAGATACAAACGGATGCTATCAAGTTAAAGGGACATAAACAATTTACACCGGTTGTTATTTTTAATTTATGCATCAAATGTTGGCATACGAGGTCTCTGTGCTTAGAGCTGAATACCAGACAGAGTGCTGGTTCCACCTCTCAGCTGACTCTGAGGAAACATCACTGGTTTCCAGTAAATATTTAAAAATATTTACAGATCTCCCCCATCACTAAGTAGGAAGAAGAACAAGTCAGTTTTTAAGTTAACCCCTGTCTGCCACAGATTAATTGTTGTTATTTAGTTTCCTATACTGATGATTTTGACTCAGCACGTCAATAACATCCATTAATTCCTTAAAAATGAGTTCTCAGAACAGTAAACACAGTAGAGGTGTTGTGGAAATACATTAATATTATATTACACCAACAGAATTTCCAAACTAAACTGCAAATGACAAAGATTTTATTAGAAATGTTAAAATCTAAGTGTTAAGACATGAAGTGTTGTATGACTCTCTAGGAGTCGGTATGATACAAAGCGCATACTGCAGGAACACACATGCAACAGACAGAGACTAGATCACAGTCACTGGTGTTCAGATAGGTTTTAATATGTATTTTAATATACAGTAATATGAGTATTTACATGAAGAGTTAATACTGAGGACCTTCCTGTGGGACTAGACGAGGAGGTTGTGTGTAAATGTTGCCAGGACCCTTTGATGTGAGTCCAACTACGATGTGTGATCACAAACGGTGGCAATAAACACAGCGTGACCTGAGCTTTCAGCTAAGACTGTCCTTGAGTATTTTTGAGATATTTGTACAGTTTTAGAGAATAGTGAGTGTTTCAAGTATATGATTGAAGAGATACCTTAGAGATATCTTTAAATCAAGGTAATGTTGTTCAAATTATGATTTCTGTGTAATTTGCATTTATTCTGCATTGCTCATCTTCTTTAGTGAGGAATGACATTAAGCTTTTTGGTTTGATCAACCTGATTTCAGTGTCTGTGTGACAGACCTCGACTCAAAATATCAACATGTTCCTTTAGTGCTACTGTAGTTTGACTGGCAGTGTAACTCGGATCATCTCCTCCGGCACCATGTGCTATTACGCAGTTCTTTTTTTATTGTTACTGGTGAAATAAAAGAGGTGATAATCCTCTGATCCTGATAGAAGACTCTCTGGGGTCCAGAGAAGATAAACAAAGAGAGTCATGCACATAAAAGCTGCAGAATTTGATTTTTGGTAATAGACTTGTTTTTGATATTTGTTGTTATGTTTGTTGTTTCACACTGAAATAAGCTCTGGAAATCAACTTTATAATGTTATTTCTTTTAGATATTTATTGCTTATTACACGGATCTGGCCAATCAGGATTTAAGCTTCCAGATTGTACCATTCAGAGATGAAGCATATTTGGCTTAAACAGCCTTAAATTCTAATTGTATGCAGTTTATGCACACACGTAAGTGAGTATATAGAGTAGAAGCCAAATTTAAATTTGTGAATTTGTAAAACTTTATGTATAGATTTATTTATGCATATCAAGACATCTACATCATAACTTTGCAGCTTGAAAGTTGAAAATCTCCCTCCTTAGTATAAATGTACAATATCTTCTCTGCTGTTCAAATAATCAGACATGAAGCCAACAGCAACTCTGGAAATCAAGGAAGAGCTCCAGCCAAATCACCTGGTGCTAATTTAAATTCAAATTCTTCAAAAATGAGCAGTTTTAGGCTGAGAGGCAGGAAGAGTTGTCTTGTGCTTCCATTCAGAGCGGCAGTGCATCACTGCTTTTCCAAATGAGTCAACCCTATAATACACTATGTACATCAGCACCCATGTTCAGCATACTTGTATGCATATTGGTTGTATATGGATGACGTATCATACAGCGGGATAAAAACATTCAGGGTTTACATGTGCAACCGTCCATCCAGTTTGACTGCAGCAAGCCTCCTTGCAGGTCCAAACTATACTGTACATTCATTCATACATTAATGCATATAATGTCAAAGCATTTGTTTAAGGTGGACTACTGCTCGATAACAACTGACAGCATAAGAGGACAGATTATGGCCATTACTGTGGAATGTAAAGTCCTAGCACAAAAATAACCCTCATCTACACAGACAAGATGTCAGCGATCACTATTTTGTATATTCATATGTTTCTATTGCAGTTAAAGTCACACTACTGAGAGGAAGTGGTTGCGTTCTCCACGAGGCTAAATATGTTGACTATCTATTAACAGAGGGCTTCCTTTAAACGTTTAGATCAGGAGAAGTAAACAGCCTTCCTCCACAAAATCACGTGTAAGGGTAAAGCATGATAGTGTGTGTGTGTGTGTGTGTGTGTGTGTGTGTGTGTGTGTGTGTGTGTGTGTGTGTGTGTGTGTGTGTGGCAGACAGTCCCTGAGAGCTGCTCAGATCTGTACTGTAGGAATTTGCCCTCAGGGTTTCTGCACCACAGATAGAACATCATTTCACTTTCCAGAGAGAGATCAACACCCACAGGTGAAGACAGCGTCGGTAGAGAAAGGAGAGGGCGGGAACAAAAAACAAAATGGTCTGATGGCTCGTAAAGCGGAAGACATCTTTGTTTTTGTCTCCTCGGAGCAGACTGGACACAGTGTAGAAGGAAGACAGGACAGCAGAGAGATACGACTCACACTCCTGAAGATCTGGAAAGAGAAGAGGAAGGAAGTGAGAAGATAAAGAGGGAAGATGAACAAGACAGTAACTGATAGTACAACAAGGTGAAGCTTGAATGAATTCAAACGTGGGCCGATGCAGATTTGGGATGAAATGAATGGTGAGTATTGTCATTCTAGATTCATTTTCAGATTTTTTCTATCAACTGAGGAGCTACTTGGTCTAAAAAAACAAACACCGGAAATAGTTACATTGAATTAAGAACCCCGCTTCATTTTAGTGAGTTGATAAACTGATAAATTCATGACAATTTGTTGAATATCAATTTAAAAACAAAAACTCAAAGTAAAAACCGAAGACATGTTCACCTTTTATTATTGAAAGTCTTATGAAATTCTCATTACAAAGTCAACACTGCAGCTATACTCTAGAAATGCAGGCAAGTTAATGAGGGGACACACAGTAAATATAAATGAATCAAACTAAGATACACTGAAATGATTTCTTACTCTGTGGTGTGTGGCATTGCTGCATGCTATTGTATTTAAACCCATACAAATAAAATATTAAATCAATTAAAAAAAAAAGGGTGAAAGATGAAAAATGATAAGGCGCAAACACGTGTGTGGTCTTAGAGATATCAGGAAGTAGTGGGTGGTCAGAGCATAAAGAAGCAGAAGACTCTTATAAAACAGATGGCAGATTATGTCGACGTAAGGAACAGGAATTTAAAAGCGATCATGTTCTGGATCGTTACTGAAAGGCTGGTTCGTACCTTCCTCTTCGGATGTTTCTGGATCCGCAGCGATGCAGAGACAAGATGGATGGAGAAGACAAAATAGACAGAGGACAAGTGAAGTAGAAAGACAGGTAAGACTATTAAGTTTTCTTCATAACAAATATAATCAGATGTAATGCAGAAAACTTGCAGTGAATCCAAGCATTTAAAAGCAAAGTGCATGAAAGAGGCATCGTCTCTTTATTCTTTATCTTTTGTTGCCCAGAAACTGAACTGTGCAGCCAATAAGGAGCTTGTCTGGCAGATTTGATGCCACCATACAGGCTATAGTTGTGAGATCAAGGCAAAAGATTACAGCCACAGACAAGTTTGGTTTATTTGCATGCCAGAGCAAAGCTAGCATGAGGCAAAACAGCACCGTGGAGGGTGAAGAAAAAAGCAAACTCCAGCTGAGTCATTTTACAATAAGTTTGGACACACCTTCTCATTCAGTGGTTTTTCTTTATTTTCATTACTTTCTACATTGTAGATTCATAATGAAGACATTGAAACTATGAAGGAACACACATGGAATTATGAAGTAAACACAAAACTGTTCATTAAAACCAAAGCGTCACCTGACCTAAAGCTGTCATCAAAGCAAAAGGTGGCTACTTCAAAAAATCTAAAATACAAAACACATTCTGCTTTGTGTTTACTACCTAATTCCACATGTGGTCCTTCATAGTTTTGATGTCTTCAATATGAATTTACAATGCAGAAAATAATGAAAATAAAGAAAAACCACTGAAAGAGAAGGTGTATCCAAACTTTTGATTTCCTTAAAAACATAATCATCATTATTATAACACATTACTTTAATTAACTAGGTTGATGCCATTTACTCCATGTCCAGGCGCAGCAAATCAAATAGATACCATACTAAACATACATTCACTGTATTAGTTCAACTAATCCCAGTTATCTCATGCTATAATGAAAGTTTCATTGAGGGTTTATAAGTGCTATACTATTCATGCTCTCTTCTGTTCACAAACCCCCCAGATGGAGAACCATCCACTGCACATCCATTAGCATCAATAATAAACTCACGCGCTCTCTGGTTGTGAGTATGGGTCGGACAGCAAGCAGAGGAGCATTCAGCAGCGAGCGGCAGGCAGGCGGGTGAATTAGCTTGACAGAGGAAGGCACACAGCAGGCACACACAGATGGAGGCATGCCAGAGCTCTTACTTAAATCCCCAGCCAGTTCCCCCCAGGACTATCGCTGCCAGCAGAATTGCACCGGCAACCGAACCTATTATGATATTGGTACCACTGGGACCTGTGGGAGTGAAGGAGTCAGCTAGTGAGGAAGACAAACTGCAGCTGAGTGCCAAAAATTAAAAATATCTGTGTTCATCCTCCTTATATTTTCTCACTGTGGCATAAAAAAAGCAGGAAAAAAATATCAAAAACATGAGGAAGTAAAAAAAAAAACCTCAACTCAGTTCCCTGCAGACTATATATTCTATTCCCTTTATAGATAATTAAGAGTGAAGTCATTAAATCAAATCAAATCAAAGTGTAGGAGCCACACAAAGTTAATTTATATAGCCCTTTACAGCATCTAAAAATTATTATCAAAGTGCTTCACATAAAAAATTAAAACTTAAGAACAAAGACAAACTTAAGACTTAAGACAAACATAGAGACATTAAACATTTACAATTATAATGTAAAAAGAGGAAGATGTTTCATTAGTGCAGTCAAAGGCAATGATGACTTCAGTGTTGACAGTAGGTGCAGGTGTGTAGTAGTAGGTGTGTAGTAGTAGTGTATATGTATGTACCTTTGTATTTTTCTGGGCCGTCTGCCGGCGTGGGGATGGGGATGGGGTCGAACACGCTGCAGTCCTTCCCTGTGTAGTCTGGATCACAGATACACTTCACCTCGTTGCTGCACGTCTGAGGGACGCAGAGGAGAAACACGGCTGAGAACATTCTGTCTTTTATCTCATTTAGTAGCAGCAGACAGAAGGTCACACAGGACGGATGAAATAACAACTTCAAGGGAAGAGGAGGAGGAGGAGGAGGAGGAGGAGGAGGAGGAGGAAGAAGAGGAGGAGACTCACCCCGTGGTGGGAGCAGATGCGTGAGGATGAGGAGCCGGGGCAGGTGCTGAGGTTGAAGGTGGTGACGGCGAGGCAGCGGCGCTCCAGACACATCATGTTTGGTCCGCATGGCGTCCCGTCCTCCACGTAGCCCAGGTCCAGACCGTCGTCCAGCACCGCATGGCCTCCTCTGGGGGTCAGGAGGAGGAGAACAGGATGACTGGAATCTAACTGAACTGGGATTATCTCATACCCTTTGAATTATACTTCTTATTATTATTAGGGCCACGGGCAATCGCACCGGGCACTACTGTTATTGTGTGGATTTTTTCTTCCATAATATTTGTATTTTTCATCTTCCGGACGATTTTCGATTTAATTAATTTATATATCAAATA
>NC_139913.1:23531770-23683966 GCF_905171665.1 Trachurus trachurus | reverse complement strand
TTGAAATGGCGCAACCATGAGAGTTCATGACAACGAATTACCCTTTCCAATCTCAGTCTCATTTTCAGCCACAGCAGGCAGCAAACCACAAGCGTTTTAAACCACCACCACACAACGCAAGACAAGTTAGTGACCAGCTGGTTGATAAGTTAGAGGTTAAAGAGATAGTTCAACATTTTTGGCAAATTGGGACATCCTCCAATAAATCTTTGAACATTTTGGGAGAATACAGTGTGGCGAGTTCCCTCCTTTTTGTCGCTTTACCTCCCTGGACTCAGCACCTGGCTACACTTTGGATGTGTGTGAGCTTTCTTATTTTTTCAAATTGGGACATTGACATAATCCCTATAGCAGTGATCATCAACTGGCGGCCCGCGGGCCGAATCCGGCCCACCGAACCTTCCAATCCGGCCCGCGACTGAGTTCTAATAGTTAACAAGTAGCTATTATATTTCTCGGTCTCTGTTGGTGTGCGCCTGCAAGTCAATGCGCTGGGACACGCAGAGACGTTCAAAGTCTTAGTGTGCGCCTGTAGGTCAATGCGCTGGGATAAGGAAACACCGCGGTACCCAAAGCACCGTGCATGAAAGCAGGGTTTCCCTGCCTGTCTGAAGAGGCGAGCTGGGTGATTTCGGCCGCCGCCTCGGTTAAACCGGGTGTGCACGGGCGGGCCGTTAGCGTCTTTTGCGCACCCAAACCCATTCAGTGTAGATGCGTGTCATGCGCGCTCGCAACCCAAAAACGATGCGGTAGCAGCGCGTGTTTGATGCCACCCGGTTGATGTTGTTTTTTTTGTGCACGTCCGTGCGACGCACAGCTGCACGGACCTGCTTCTCCCTCCGGTGTGTCCCGGTTCCCCCTCGGCCTGTGTCTCTCCTACTGTTTCCCACTGAGCTCTGTCCATGTGTGGAAAAACGTCGCCTCCGAGATGTAGAATGTGTATTATAGAAGAGAAACCCTACTAACTACTTTAGTAACTTGTCAGCCTCCTTTCATATTTAGGCTGAAAATCACAGGGCAAGTCAGCAGTGTAAAGCTCCAGCATGTGGGAGTATCCAGTTGTCAAGATTTTTCATTTTATATCATACCAAACACCAAAGATATGTATAAATGAAAACTATGAGCTTACAGGTAAAATAGAATATAAACAAATAAATTATTAGGCAAAAAGGTGAATTTAATTTCAATCTCGGCCTATTTGAATGTCCGGCCCCCAAGGTGTCTGTTGAGAAAAATTCTGGCCCTTCAACAAATATAGTTGATGACCCCTGCCCTATAGTCATAGCAGTAGGTTACCTTTAATTGTCGGTGCAAGCTATTTTTAGAACGGCAGAGCAGAGCCGTGAGCTGCTCAGAGCTACGCTACGGAGGCTCATGGGATTTCTTTGTTTCTCTCATCAAACTCATCAAATACACAATCCAACAACTCCACAACGCTCTGGTGGACAAGTTGTGACCTACACATTCACCACGCTTTGAGATAATAACAGAACGTTACCAGACAGAGTTGTTTTTGAGGCAAATGCAGAGACTGCTTGCTGAAAAACTGCCCCAACGGGAACACGCATTAGTGATTTTGCATGGATTTTCCATTTTGCCCTATGGCCAGTCCATCACTGCTAACAACAATGGCACAGTAGCCGCTCCTGTTTCTTCTGAGCAGTTGAAAACCATTGTCCCTTCCCATCTCTTATTCTTATCACCATCAACAATCCAACAATCCTCATCATACAGTTTGTCATTTCACGCTTCATTTGCAAATTTAAGATCCACATATATTGTGGAATTCAGTATGGACCATACAGCACACACACACACAAAGCTGCTCTCAGCACTTCATGTCACATCTTTGACCAATCACACAATATTTCAACCATTAACAGCCTTCATAATCATTCATTCAAAACACATTCATTCACATAACACCATTCACGTATAAGACACAATCGGTCAGTTCCAAAGAGATTATGAAAAAATATAAAGGCGGCCGAGTAGAGGTCGACTGAAACGAGGAAAGTCCTGATATCATAAAGTGAAGTTTTGGTGGTGGAGGCAGACAGACAGATTGCATGTGGGTATGAAAGATAAAAACACAGACAGACACATTACGAGACCGTGAGCATAATGTTTGGAGTGTGTGAGTGTGTGTCCGTGTGTGTATGGGTGCACATTTCTAGCGGCAACAAAATCAAAACAGAACATATGAAACCAGTCTGTTTGCCTTGAAGTCAAAAGAAGATGAGTTTATAGATTTTCTTTTTCCACAGCACCATCTGTCTCAAAGATAGAAGAAGCATGTGTGCAAACATGTCTACCCACACACAAAATGCACAAATACACACACACAATGTACAAAGTGCTTATACCTAAAGAAAACAATTGAACAATTAAAGCTGAATAATACAATAGGACTCACCAACATCTCATCAAGCGACTTCATACCCTGCGTCTCAGATGCACATTTCAGTTGGACTCACTGGTGCGGTGCGGTACATGAAGTTCAACAGGATCCACGTCAAACGGCCACACAGGTCAGTGTGCACTCGCCTGAAAAGACAATTGGAACATTTGACCACCACGACAAAATATCTGCCAGCTGTCTTGTTCACTTGACTTAAACATGAATATTTTACTTTTTGGTTTGTGCCCCTTCAAAAACTGTGCTGACATCACCACTGACAACATGTCCACTTTCCTGAGTCACCACTTGTAAAAAGTTTGAAAATATGCTGGAGGTCATTACTCTCTCTGCTATGTAGATAAGAGCTTCAACATTCACTCTGCAACTATTTTGGTCATCAATGTATCATCTTAAGCATTTTTCATGCTATAATGCCAAACCTTTACTGGATCCAGTTCCTCAGTTGTGAGGATTTGTTGCCTTTAATTATAAAACACTACAATGAACCGATTATATTTGGGCTGTGCCACTGTGAATGAAACAAGCAATTTGAATACATATCCTTGAGCTGTGGGAATTTATAAATTGACTTTTCTTTTTCTTTTTTACAGACCAAACAATAAAAAGAAAAAATTGTCAAAAAATGAAGCAGTGTTATAGATTATACAGTATTTTGGATTGAGAAGAAGCTTTAGTGAAATATTAAATAATTGAAGCCTTCATATAGCCTCACATATATTTGAGGTCAAACAGCATGAATCAACCCAACCCATACAAAGTGATGTTCCAGCTCGGCTGGGTTATCATTCAGAGATTTACTGTAGTGAAACATGGTTTTTGACTGTCATGTATGGCCTGAGCTTTTGATCCAGACACATACTGTACTGTATCTTAAAGACAAGCAAACCAAACTGTAGTCTATGGAGAGCTGGATTACTGTCGTTGTTCTGGCTCCTTAGACAGAAGATCTGTATCTAGACTCTAGCACCTCTCTCTGAGGTATTTGAGATGCTTTGACCTTCTGGTGGCCACTTAAAACTTTTAGACAAGAAGCTTATTGACTGTCAGTGATGATTTATGTTAGTAAAGACAGAGAGGGAGAGGGAGTGAGAAAAGCAGACAGAGAGCAACAAACATGAACAGCACCTTTCCTTGAATAAAAATTCTACAAAGAAGCCAAGAGACCATTTATAAAGGAGCGCTGTTATTTAAAATTCTCTCGTGTTACTTGGCCTGACCTGAACCATAGACATTATGTTTGTCAGCCTATGCTGAAGTGCTTCATGTTTACCCTCACTTGAGGAGCATCCATCAAAAAGTGTTTCAACTAGTGGGGTTGAGTGTACACAACATCAATTATGTTGCAGTTACACAAATGATGCTTGAGTGAACAAACATGAACAGCCAAATAAATATGTACAGAACCAGATGATTACTTTGGTGTCAGTACCTCCAATTTCACTTTCTTTCTGTCTGTATCTCTGCTTTTCTTGCCCTCAGTCCATGAACAGGTTTGTATGTAATTCAGCACCAAGTTCACCAGAAAGCAAACTGATTTTTTTCTCTGTGCCTCAGATGTTGTCTGTTGCAACATGGTGTACATCACGACTCTTAGATGTCTTCTCGTAGCTCAAGCATGTAAAAGACTTCTATTGCAACATCTGAAATTCATTTTTTGTATTCTTCACATAATCATGCTCTACAAAATTAAACTCTCAGGTGCCATATGGTTGTGTCATACATATGGTGTCTTAAATTAATGTATACATCAAAAATGCAGAAAGCCAAGGTCTACACAATATCTTTGGCCTTTGCATTAGACTTGAAAATGATGATTAAGTCATGCCATGATGTGGGCAGGAGACAATGCATCTTACACATAAGGCCCATATTGTTCATATACAACACCAGCATTTCTCATACAAAGACTCCACTGGGGCAGCCAACATCAGTCAGATTCAACCTGACCCAATCTTTCACTTCAAAGCAAACTGTTGGCCACACTCCTGTTAACATTAACTGTGATCCATTAGACGTCTAACTAATGTCTACTGCACATGTGAGGCATTTAGGGAAGGCTGAAAAATTACAGTATCCAGCAAGTCAGGATGTGACATCTGTAAACTGTAGCTATAGAGTGCCGAAGCAGAAACAGGAAGTAACGTCGCCATGGGTCCTCAACTTGGAAAAAGTCTCCATGTAAGTGAACGGAAGTCAAAGTTTTATTTTGTGATCCGATTGAATTGTGCCATGAGAAAGAAATATGTCCTCTACCTGTTTAAAACATCACGTTTCATGAAGAGAAATCAGCAGATCAGTTTGTTGTAAAACGGCAACGGAAGAATGTATTTAGTGTGAAGACTAGGGATGGGCATTTGAAGAAATCTCTGTTGCACCGAGTCTGCGACACAAGCGCCCTGTCATATTTAATGAATTATTTCACTCTTAAACCATGTAATAATAATAATAATAATAGGCCTGTATAATAATACTTATATGGAGTTTGTTGGTTGTTATGAAAAAATAAACCCGGGGTTTATTTCTCCATGACAACCTCTGCCCTCTACATGATCCCTTATAATAAATCGATAAAAATTTTCCGTGATCGATAAAATTCTTAACGATCAATAATCGATCATCGATTAATCATGCCCATCCCTAGTGAAGATGCTCTACGGACTACAGATCTGGTGTCCCACAAAAAATACGTCACCAACTGACACGGGAAAGGTGTGTGACGTCACCTACGCGACTTGTAGTCTTTCTGGTTACGGATTCTTCTGAATTTTATTTTACAATAGTTTTACAACAAACTGCTGATTTCTCTTCATGAAACGTGATGTTTTAAACAGGTAGAGGTCATATTTTTTTCTCATGGCACAATTCAATCAGATCACAAAATAATCACTTCCGTTCACTTACATGGAGACTTTTTCCGAGTTGAGGACCCATGGCGACGTTACTTCCTGCTTCCGCTTCGACGAGTTACACTTTCTGCATAGACATAGCCTACATCTTCAGTCATACAATGCTCAATCCAATGTTACAGGAACGTTCTCAACCTGTGGGAAGCACAACGGCATTACAGTGAATAAAAGTGAACCTGAACTACTTTTTGCTCCCTGTGGGAAGGGGGAGAGGAGGTGTATTCATTTTTACCTTGGCCATGATTGTACTTATGTGTGGAAGAGCAGTATGTGGGCTGTATGAAAGTAGAGGTCAAGAGAAGCAGAAAGAATCAACAGACAGAATCAATAGTTTCTGCAAAAGGCCCAAAAGTACAAAAGTTCACATTCAAATGACAAAGACCCCTGCAGCCATACTAATTATGATAGGACCAGACGAACATTAGAGAGTGACAAGTCTGTGTGACAGGGAGCTCGTGGGTGGCTGAATATATTAATAAAGCACTGTCCTCAAAGCACTTCATTTTATCCAAACCATGATCTGTCTGTAACCCTGTCCAAGCTGTTGTTGTGCCATGAAACAACCAAACCCCAAAGAAACTCTGTGTGTCATGTTTCAGAGAGCAAGGCCAATACAACATGAGGCAGATCAGATGCTGGATCACATGATGTTCACTACGATTAGCAGATCACTGGTACAGGGTAAGACCTTGGTGACTCACAATACATCCCATGATACGGTATCAACAGTGATTCTCTGATGCATTGTAAGACAATCATCATAATGTAAAAATAGCTATAAACTGGCAAAAGGCCGAACTGCCACAAAGCTGGACTGCGCTGGAGTTAAAGTGTTTCAAATAAACTATTGGAAAAAAAATGCACATTTCCACCTTAAAACAAAACACTGTGCCTGACAAACACTATCAATTTATTTTAAGCTTGACACAAGTTGCAAACTGCAGCCTCCTCCGTCTCAGTCACTCTCCAGATATTAATGCAAGATGACAGAAAAATGTGTAGGTGTTTGTGTGTTTTCACGCAGCGCTTTGTAGTCTAAGTGTATGCGTGTGTGTTTGTATGCAGGACAGTGTCAGTATAGAACGCCTACAGTGTTTTAATAAAAACAGATATTTAAAGTGTATCAATAACGCACCACAAGAGGTAGTAACACAATATATTCCTCGATCAATATTTTGTCCCTGTTTTTAACAGGCGACAAGCATCATAATAGCTGAAGCACAAGTGATGCAAATGAATATTATATAAGTTCTATTTAAGTGCTCTAGTAAGTCATGATGAGAGAGCATATAGGCCTACACCTTAAAACTGTGAGTGAGCCACCATTACTCTGATCATATAGCCTACCTGTACTCTGCTGGCATGTCAACAATCACATTGGATAAGATAATATGGTTTGGCAATTAAATTAAAAAAGATGTCTCCACTCACAGCTGCACCTTTTTATCTCCATCTCTCTCCAGCTGTTTCTCACTTGTCCAACCTACTTGATTTTTGCCAAATCTCTTTATTTCTCTTTGGCTTTCTATCCTGCGCTTCTTTCGTTCTTTCTTTTGTTTGTTTCCTTCTTTCTTTCCTCTCATCTCTGCGACTCTCCTACTTCCTACTTCTCTGCTCTTCATGGCGATTGTTCTGCACTCGTGTGAACCTTCTCTGAGACTCCCTACAGGATGGGTAGTGGGCGCACACATGCACACACCCAGCTGAGAGGCACGCACACTTCCACCTATGTTTCATGTGTCCAAACAGCTACTACTCAGAAAATAAGAAATTGGCAAAGACACTCGCACACACACACACACAGACTTATATACACACACTTTCAGGAATCACCTATATGCATGCACACAAAAATACACACAGAGATGTTTTTGTGACATTTGCAATAAATGGCTTGGTGGAGTTTCCTCTGCTGGTTAAAATGAATTGAAATGCCACTGCAGGCATGATCACAAATCAATAAACCATTCTCAAAGCTGCCATTTGTGTGTAAGTGTGTGTGTGTCTCTGTCTATGTCTGGGTGTGTGCGTGTTTGTGCATGTTTTAGGCCACAACTGGTGAAATTGTGTTCTGCCTCTGCAGTTCCATTTGGTTTTTCATTCATTTCATTTTGTCCCCTTAAACATCCCTAAACCGTGGTGATAAGATCAGATGAACTGTATTGATCCTCAGAAAAACTGCTGCAGCAAAGAAAAAGATCTGAAATGTAATATATTGAAGTGTCCTCACTGTTTCCTATAGAAGGTTGAGGGGATGCTTTATGCGCTTGACTTTTTGTCGAAGAATGCTTGCTATGCCACTGTGCTCCCCCGGAAACAAACATTTGCTATTTACAGATTTACATTACAATACCTAACATAGAAGGGCTGCATTTTAAATTAAATCCGGATGTTTACTGGCCTACTGTACATTATAAGTCCAATAGCTCAACACCTTTTTGCCTTTCAAACTAAAATGCCAGCTTACTCTCACAATTTTTTCAATTTTGTTCTTTCTTTTATTGTTTTAACAAGAGTGTGTGTTATCACCACCTAGAGACAAGATTAAATAAGTGTGAATTTGGAGATTCCAGAAAGATAAGTAATGATATGGTAGTAATGTGCAAAGGGACATGGATTAAGGTGTAAATCTGATTCATTTAAGATAAATCCAGGCTGCCTTACTGCCTCTGCAATGGTTTTCTGGCTTAAATACGTGATCCTCTTAGTTTCTACATGCTAAAGCACTTTCTGAACTAAGTATTTAATTTTGGCTTTTCCGCTGATCACTGCTTCACTCTGGTATTTTCCTCAATTCCCTGCTTACTGAGATCAGTGTGTGACTGAACTGCAACATGGCAATGAACACCCTAATTTCCCCAGAGAGAGCTTGTGTGTCCCAATAATGGTACATTCTCTTTTTTGAAGCTCGAGTGAAAGCATGAATAATTCTGGCAGTGAATCACACTTGAAGTCCATGGTGTTGGAAAAGTCATGGGAGGTGATACGTGCAATGCAAGTCCAGGATAGATGTATTAGTTCCACCACCACAGCAGGGATCCTCTGCTAGCATACTTTTTAATGGATGCTTCTTTTTTCCTCACTGCTGCCTCCACTGTTCTAAAACTTAAAATGGTACCCAGGATTACCAGCTACACTTTTGGCTGGATGTCCTGACAAGTGTCCGCTGCTTGTCCATCAGTATTTAAAAACTGATTGATGGCTGCCATCTCTTTTAAGCTCAGGACACTCTGACCAATGAGAGACTTCTTGGGGAAAATGGTCTGGCCACTTCTCCTTTGTAACTTCTCCAATAACTTAATGCACATAATGCTGCCAAATAACCATGTTTAATTTGTGCAACAAGTAGCAACTGTTTATAGCTGAAAATGATTAGTTTATTCAACATTTAGATTTTTTTTATTGATAATTTATTCTTTTTTTCAGTTATTTCAATCAATTTAGATTTTCTTATTCTGGCTTCAATAACAATAAAGTCTGTATAACTGATGACTATGTCATTATTCTACTAACACTGATCATTAAAGCAGAAGTAAGCGGAATATTTGTGTTAATATAAGTCTTAAATAGTTAGGCTATATCTTCCGATAGCAATCACTTAGGTATACAGAGTGTTTGGTCTGAAAAACGGGTCTGTCAGTCACTCTGCTCTGCTGTAAGCCCAGGAGAAAACTTTCCTTGTATCCTACAACCTTTATCCAATGAGGAGAGAGAACGGCATAAAGGGGCAGTCCTCTCTGTGTGTGCAGCCAAGGGATGCGCGTGAATGTGGTGACGTAGGGACGAGGGCGGGGACTGCTAACTCCATCTGCTGACAAGAAGTTAGCCAAAACCAGAGAGATTTGATTTTATCATTGATATATATCCTAAGTAGACTGTAATAACTACATATACTGTTGTGTATCACCGACAGGGCATATAGCCTATTCTTTTTTCTATTCTTTATATTTCAGTATGGGGCCGGGATACATTATTTGAATTCTACTATTTAATAGACACCTCTTGTCTTCCATAGAAAAATACTAACTCCTAACAAAACAGCGTAATCAGAAATTGCAATCACAATTTCCCACTATTTACTGACAATTTCTTTTCCAAACAAGGGCCGATTAAAAAGGATGATGAAAATAATTGCTAGAGAGGCTTGCCTTTTTAAATTTCTTATTTGAAATTCAAAAGTCAGAAATATAATTGGTGGGTTTAGAAGAAAATCATGGCAGTACAAACCAGTACATGATCAGGGTTTCCAAGTGCTGCTTTTTTCCCCTAAATTATAATTATTATACTTTCAAATATTCAAGAATTATTACAAGGACGACTATGAAGGGGGGAAAAACTATAAAGAACTCATAATGTTTCACCAGATAAAGGTCAAAGTAACTCTGTTTGCACCACACTACAAGATACAGCCACCAAAACGCAAATGTTAACAAAACTATTCATCAGACCATTTGAAATTAAGACAATAAAAGACTCGACAAGGCACAGCTGCAACAGCCTGACACCACTAGGTCAGATCTATCGCTCTGCACTAGGGTAAGTCAGTGTTATTTAGCCTAACTGTCCTCTAAGGAAACAACAGCACAAACTCTCGCAAAATTCGACACAAACAAGCTTAAAAGTTCTTACCTTTGGTGTCTTCACTGATGATATGTCTGATAATCAAAGGTGTGTGGAGGAGCCGCTTCCTCCACAGGTGGTAGATACCAGTAGGCTAATTAATGCTGGCTAACAGCATAGGGCTAAATTAACGTTAGCTTAGCGCCATACGCTGTAAACGCATAAAATAACACGTGGCCTGTTGCTTCTTCTCTCTCCTCTTTCTTTCTCTGGCAGCAGTATTGTTAAAGTTGGGGGTTTTTGTTGTTGTTGTTTTTTTTTTGTTTGACGTTTTATACCTGAACTTCCGCTCTGTTAGAAGCATCTTCCCTCCAGCTCCCGTTGACAGATGAGTGACTGCAAAGGATTCTGGGAACATGATGAGCTGCTGACACTTTAACAAAATAAAAGCTCTCCTTGGTCACAGGTGCTTCCTTTTTTCAACTGTGAAGGTCCATCTTCTGCAAAGCACTTTGAAACATCATCGGGTTGTTGTTGTTTTTTCTTTTGCTGAATAATAGCCTACAATTTCATTATGAGTAATAACAGGGTTAATATTTGATAAAGAAGACTGAAAAAACAATTGTTCTTACCAGCAATTACTGCAGACTCAATCATTTCTCAAATAGCCTACTAATGTAGACAGGGTCTAATACTGCTATAAATAACTTCCACACCATATCCTAAAAATAGTGTTATTTGCCAAAAAAAATAACAATAGCCTAGTAGCTCAGTTGATCTACTGAAATAATAAGCCTTTTTTTTCTTTTACAAAATAGCCTAAAACAATTATTTGTTGTGATCGGTTTTAAAGATTTTTGCCCCAACGAGTTTTTTGAGGAGAGCGACTTGACTTAAAATAATTTAAAAAAAGATCTTCATTTGCAATGACTGGCCTTGCCTTGTTGAGCCACACACACAGGCTAAGAAAGTCTTAAAAGTTGGTGTTGGCCTTTTCATGGGATTTGTTGGCAATAACAAAAGCATTTGGCTTCGTCCATTTGTTCATTCAGCTTTAAAAGTACAGAGTGCGCATTAGCAGCCCGGTGATTAGTTGGACCTGTGTGATGTGTGAGGTGGCTGCACCAAGTAAACTCACGGCTACATTTACATTTTTCAAAAATAGTCTCTCCTCATTTCTCATGATATTCCATGTAGGCCTCATGAAGAAAAACATGTTTTATTTCTAGATTCGTCCCTACATTATGTGATCCCCTTTTTAACCCAGTGGCAACAACATCTTCAGCCATGTTTTGTGGCTCAGACATGACTTTTCAAGTCCAGCTCAGTGCTTGTTAGTCAGGTTCATATTTGATTTCTTTGGGCTTGTTTCAAACCATTTAATTAAACCTTTCATTGTCAGTAACCCCACAATGAATGGAAATCCAACACATGGTGTTTTGCAGCCATTATCTGCTACACTACAATTGCATTATCATCCAACTGGTTTTCTTCCCACTAAATCATCTAGCCTACATGTTGGTTCAATGTCAAAACTGCCAGATCAGATGGTGCACCAGTGATGGGTTCACAATCCTCTGCCAACAGGATTTGGCATAAATTAAGTCTCGGTCCCTTTTGGATCATTTTTGATGGATGAGGTGGGAGAGTGGATGTAATGTGTGAATGCAGTGTACAAAATAGCATTAGAGATATAAATATCGGACATTTGAAGCACTGAAAATGTACAAGCATTTTGTTTTTTGTTGATATGTTTTGTGGTTGAGTTCGAGTGGATCCATGAGTAAGATCTCAGGAGAAAGAAGACAGACGATGGGAGGGAAGTGCGTCAAGGGAATGGAAGGAAAAAATGAGCTCGGCCTGACCCCTTTTTCTGCATTAACAACAACAACAACACACACACACACACACACTCAGCATGTAACACATTTGGAATTCATGACCAAAAGTTTGTGAAAAATGAGTCACATATTTTTCTGATACTTTCCCCAGAGCAGTGGACGCTTTAACACACATCTCAACAAACCTATTTTACCCCATAGTGGGAAAACCAATCATATCCACCAACTATTCAATTGTCAAACTTGCCCTTTGCCAGTTGCCCTGTTTGCCTCTTATGTTCACCATCTGCTGGAGTCACCTCATCACCCAACCCAAATCAAGCTGACTCCAATGAGGGTGTTTCAAAATAAACTCAATCCATCATCAATGGCTGGCATCACTGTGCTGTATCAGGGCCAAAGTATCTTTTCCTTTTCCTCACATTTTTAGTGCCCTCTCTGACAACTAGTGCAGATACTGTATTCGTCCAAAGTATCCACTTATTATTATTATTATTATTATTATTATTATTATTATTATTATTATTATTATTATTATTATTATTATTATTATTATTATTATTATATCTTAAAGGACCTATATTGTTGGTTTAGCAATTGGTACATAGCCAGCGTTAGTATTAAGACATGTTTACTTACCAGTTTTAAGCACTTCAGCAATCGTTATATTGGCAATATAACAATAATATATCCTCTGCAGCTCTTTGTGACAGTAAATGGGACAGTTCTGTTGCGTCAAACTGTGAAGAGCTTCATCACTTCTAAAGACCTGTATGGGCAACTAAAGTCATGACTCATGATAATAAGTAAATATGATTATGGTTGTACATTTTCAATGGTTCCATCTGTCTCTGAATGGTTTGAGCATAATTTGGAAGAAAAAAAAGATACATCTCAATAACATATTGAAGTTCATCTGTCATTTGTCTGTGCACTGCTTGATATTTTCATGTCACACACTGATGCATCTGTTGAAATGTAAAGTGCTGTGTGCCAGTCATACAGTATGGGAAAAGGATACATTTTTCACTCAAGAAATGTCAGGTATTATCCTCTCTTCTGGGTGCTGTCAACTGCTGAGTGACAGAAAAGGATCATGGGCTTGTGAACTGCTGACATTTTTACAATATAAAAACTGTCAGTGACTGCAGTAAATGTCTCATTTTTAATTGTCTCAAAATTCAAATGTGAAGAAAGAACCAATACAATATACAATATCCTCTGTAAATCACTTTGTGAGTCTTTTTTTTTGTTGTATTTTGTCCCTTTTGATTTTTATTCCTGTATCTCTGCTTTATTGCTTGGAGCGTATGAGACACTTTCACCTCGCATTCCCTATGAACAACACCTTACACTGTGAGACATTTGAAGAGAAAATTCTTGGTTTGAAATCCCTCTACTGTTGTCTCAAGAGAGAGTACTCTTAAAATAATATACATACTGCAAACACATTTCTCTCTCATTCTTTTCTTTTCTTTCTGTGTGTTGGCAGTCCCTGGCCCAACATGTGCTGGTTGGACTGTCATGGTGGACTGCACAGTCACCTCCAGACTCTGGTGTGAATCATTTTACTGTTACAAAAAAACATGACTGTGTAGAAGAGAATCAAACCATGTGTATGTGAACTTATATAGATATGCAGTTTTGTGTATGGTCATATATTTTGTGTATTCTTTGCGTGCCGGCCTGGATGTTTCAGCATGTCTGTGTTTGTGTGCGCGGCTTACCCAGTTGCATGCTGTCTCATCCTGTTGTCTTTCTCCTTCTTATAATGTTTGTGCTGAATAAATCAGCAGGGAGCCAGAGAAGGAGCAAATCTTCTAGAAACTCAAGGATCCCCTCTCCCCACAGTAAGAAGAGGCTTTTATTACAGCAGAATATCCATGCTGTCTCCACAAAACTCTCTGAAGCTCCAGTTTTTGTGTTAGTGTTACTTCAGTTCAAGGTCCACATGATCCATGCCCTTAGGAAGCATAGAACCAATTCAAATCCTATTGTAGCATACACCTTCACAGTCTTACAGGACAACCTGTCCCTTTGTAGGCCTTATCTGACTTGTTTTACCTAGTGCTTTTAAACAACTATTCATTTGCAAAGTTCAAATACCAACAATTCATTTATCCTGACAAGAAATTTTGAGACAGCGACACAGACTAATGGATTCTTATCAACAGGTGGCACCATGTCTGGACAAGATAACAGAGGACACACTCGCTGTGCTCTTCATCTGCAGTGGGGTTTTTGTTGTTGTTGTTTTTTTTCAAATTTTGATGCAGAGACTCTAAAAACAGCGCTAACTCAGTTCAACTTCTATCCAAAAAAGACTGAGGCAAAGCATTTAAAGGATAATTACCGTTTTTGTTTTTTTTTTTACAATCTGGACCTTATTTCTAGCATAAAATATGATCGTTTAACTTTGGTGTCATTACAAGTCGTTCAGACGAAATTAGATCCAGCCGAGAGCCGCGTATAATGTGAGTACACGGGGCAGCGCAATGCAGCCTCTAAATAACACATTATCCGCCGTGAAACTCTTTAATTTCACCAATATTTAGTTATGATACGCTAGTGCTATTCCCCTCCCAGTTTGCTGGTTAGCTGTTATCAACCATAGACTGTAAAAAGAATGGACGTAGCACCCGTGACGTCACCCATTGGTTTGGGGGAGTCTGTTTTGTGCCGCTACTACGGGGGTTTGAGCCGCGCCATGTTGGATTCTACTTGCCATATTTGGAGCGGTGCGGCGGTTAGCCGGCCGAGGGCCCGCCCACTGGCCTCGAAGCAGCGTTCTCCGGACCTGTCACTCAACATTTCCGCGCCCTGATTGGCCAGAACTTTAAACCTAATAATAGTAAAACGGTAGAGTTTTAAAAAAAATTCACCCCCCTCAGAGTGTGTGCGGGGGTAGAAACTATCGGTTGAGACCAAAAAAATAAAATGTACCAGGCTGTAAATAGGATTTTTTAAGATGTAAAATCGGCTATTTTAACATGGGGCTCGATTGGAGTTGCTCCCTTCTGGAGCCAGCCCCCAGCGACAGCCGAGGGGATTGCAGTTTTTTGAACGCGGAAGTGAGCTTCACTTCTCAGACCGACAACTGCCCCCTTGTTATCAACATCCGTGGTCTGTAGGTTGACCTACTGACCTCTGACCTGGATGATGTCATCTCTGAGCGCGGTGTGGCGCGGCTTGTTGCTACCGCTAATGCTACAGTCCGTTTCTGCGCGTTTCTGACTTGTCAGAATAAAATGAGCAGCTGGATGAAGTTCAACTTTCACAGGCTTCCTCTCCTCAACCTGGACTCACTAAAGCTCCGGCTAGTTGAGATAAAAATGGACCTGAATGCCGAAGCAGAATGATTATTATCAGAATGAGCCGGGCAGCGGTCGGAGATGACATCATCCAGGTCAGAGGTCAGTAGGTCAACCTACAGACCCCGGATGTTGATAACAGGTCATCCCGGACTCAGAGGGGAATAGCACTAGCATATCATAACAAAATGGATATGTGTTATTTAGAGGTTGCATTGCGCTGCCCCGTGTACTCACATTATACGGAAATACGCGGCTCTCGGCTGGATCTAATTTCGTCGGAACGACTTGTAATGACACCAAAGTTATCTGGGTGAGTAAATGATCGTATTTTATGCTAGAAATTAGGTCCAGATTATAAAAAACGGGAATTATCCTTTAATTTTTGGTATTAACTTGTTCTTGATATCTCACTGGTGATGCAGAGCAGTGAACAGCTCTGATGTCAAGATTTTCTGATAACAATAAATTAAGTTTGATTGAGAGCACCTTGTTTAGTCCTTGAATAGGTTTACAGGTTATGTTTGTTAACACAAAGACAACTGTAGTCATATTCTGGCATACTTTGTTAAATTTGGCTTAATTGAAAAAAATTTGAATAGATTTTTTTTGCCCACATTACTGTTTCTTAATAAGACAGAACTTTGCACACCTGTGAATCAACAGGTGCATCAGAGACCATGGAATGACTGAGGTCTAGTACATGCTGTTGACTTGACAGATAATGTTTCAAGGTGATTTTTTTTTTTTTTTGGTTTCCCACGTTAGTGTTTATTCATGAAAAAAGCTGTCTTTGTCATAATACATTGGGTGCAATTTGGAGTTTAGTACCTTGCCTGGGGACAGTTCAGTATGCAGACTGAGGAAGCAGGCAGGAATCGAACCACTGATCTTCCAGTTATGCAAACAACACACTCTACCCACTGAGCCATGGCCACTCCTATACAAAGTTAACTTTTTCTGACAATTGCTGTCACTCAAATCTCAAACTGACCTCACCCAAATAACTGGCAATTGTACTCACATTGTAGTTTAGACTGAATGAGTCATCAAGGTGACAAAATGTCCACTGATTGATTAATATCCGAGGCACTTTTGAGAGTGAATGGAGAGCAATTACAATATAGAAGACAGGGCATCAGTCTTGAAATATAAAAATGAATTGGCAAAGGGCTGGCAGCTTAATGTACTGTCAAGCAGATGCAGCTTTGAGATAATAAGTCACAGCATGTGGTCTCCATGTGGGCGCCATTGACTGTCCTGCAGAGGAATCTATGCACTTCTACAGGAAAGCTCTGCTGTCGTTGAAATAGTTAAACCACTGAGAATCACTCTCGCTGTTACCTCAATGGATTCATTCAGTCACCTCACACCAATCCCTCTGTCTCTGCCAGCCAGTCAACCATGCCAGTCCCAGTGTGCTAGTGCTGGCTCAGGCTCAGCATACAATATCCCGGCATGTAACTACTGTATACAACCAGTGTGAGCGTGCTTGTGTGCAGGTGAATGTCCTGTTTGCATGTATACGCATACACAAGCAAATGGCAGCATGTGTGTATGTAAGTATGATACTAAGCCTGTCTGGATGCCTCAGGCAGTCAGCCCAGGACTTGTCTAGTGTAAAATATTTCATCAACTGAATTGTCTCTTGACTAACTCACCAGAGCATAACAAGACGCCTGAAACACTAACAATCACGTTCCCATCAGGTTTGCAGGCTATTCCCAACACAAAGAAGGTGAATCTAACTCATTTTGGTAAAACCCATGACCTTTATGCTGAAATCCCCAGCTGTAACACGACACACTTCAAAATATGTAAAATGGATTACCATCACATTCTCTGAACACATCCACACTCTTCAGATGATGCATTCTTTGGATTTCAATGACCCAGTGACCTCTCCTCCAGCACCAACCGCTGGGCAATCTGTGTGCGTGTTACACATTATATCTAAAAGTCTAAAGGGCAGATGGTCATGTCATTTGCTGAGCAAATTTATGCCTTCCCTGGAAAGGGCTATTTTAATATTGATGACCTCCTGACCTTCCCAGTGGCACCACACTTAAGTTATCATTTACACAAATACAAGATGGAAGTAGAGATACAAAATCAATACACCAATGTCTTGCAATATTTACTTTATTGATTAATGACTACATTTGTATCAATACTGACACTTTACCTGGTCACACATTAGTCACACGTCACCACTATCAATTTGATTTAATAAGAGGGGGAAGGTGTGTCCTCTATTAACCAATAATATCTGAAGTAGAAGCTTGAATCCCTCATGGCCACTTGATGCTGGCTCTATTGTTACATTAAGAAACTATTAAACCCCAAAGAAGATTATACTGTAAGGAGCATGTTTGTTACATTGACATTCAGGCAAAGTAACTGTAATCTGCTGTTTTTACTTCATCTTTACTCAGGTGTTCTCAGCTTAGATAGAGGTAAGTAAGACGAAGATAGAAAAACAACACAATGCGCCACTACAGCTTACAGTGTGCACAGGTGGACGGAAAGCCAGATTAGCATTTGAAAAATGGGAAGTAGATTCACATAAAGGTACAGACTGGGCCATAAAACAAACCCCCGTAGTCAGGGGGCCCTGCATTCTATAGGGGCCCCGCCCCTGCCTGTAAAAAAAAGAAAAACCCTATCTTTTTTTTTGTTTCCTTTATCGCAACATAGGTTTCACGTCATAACATTTACACGGAAAAATATTTAAAATAAAATAAAAACTTTACTGGTCCATAGTTTTCTTTTTACAGTTAAGTATTTGATTATGAATGCACTCTGTGACTGTCACGTCCGTGTGTTCCTCTGTTTAGTTAATAAGTTGTTTCCTGTTTTATTTTGAAGGCTGTCCTACACCTGTCTTCCTGTCAAGTTTCCGCCTGTTTGATTACCTAATGTGTCTCACCTGTCTTGATTGCACCACCTGTGTCTCCCTTTGTCTTTGTCTGATCGTCTGTGTTTCAACCCTGTGAGTCCTAGGATTCCCTGCGTGTTCTGACTTCCTCCTGAGTTGAATAAATAGCTATTCTTGTTTTCATCACACCCTTTTGTCTATGTCTGCGTTTTTGTCCAGTCCCCTACACTCCTGACAGAGACTATTGAGTAGCCTAATGAGGAGGAGTCAAATGTGCAGGACTATGGACAGCTCCTGCATCATTAGCAACCGACCAGGGATGCACATTTTTTTAACTGATAACCAACGCTCATAACTGATTAATAACCATTAGCTGATCGGATTCAAATGCTCTTAGTGTCTCTGAGTATAAACTTGTGCCGATCGGCAACCCATTCCTTCATCCTGATGATGTTCTAAAACACATACTGTGCTACAGCTGAGCAGCTCCACATCCATTGAGCTCTGGCTCAGCTGATCGGTGGATGGAGGTTAGATCTTCCATTGTTGAACTCTTTTAGTGCAGCCAAACACCAGGCTGAAGGAGAGGAACAGCAGAGCTTTTCTGACAGCTCTTCTATGGAGCTCCAGTTACAGGTGAACCGGCTGGAGAGCGCAGAGCCGTCCTTTTTTTTCTCCTTCTTTTTTTTTTATTTTTTAGCAGCACCGTCCTTACAGGTGATGCACATGCAGTCGTCCACTGCTTGCTTGGAAATATAACTGAAGGCACGCATGAACATGTTGACACGCCCCCAGGAGTTGATAACATAAGGAGGTAATTACATAATGCAGCCAGACCTAAAGAAATATATATAAATATGTATTTTTGCTAGCCTAGAAATCTAGACGCACACTAGCGACAGAGTGAGTCTCGAACACCGTTTGTGTTCACCAATCACAGCGCTCTATCTGTTTAGAGAGTCGTTGGGCGGGCTTAAAGCGATGACGACATACTTGCGACGGTGAAAAACATGACAAGATGGCTTTGGCAAAGGAATCGTTTGAATCGACGTTGGCATCAACTTTGAAAGAATTAAACTCATTTTAAAATCATTTTCTTTAAAAGCTGAGCAAGAAACTGCACTGAAGTCATTCATTTCGAAGAAGGATGTACCTACAGTATTTGGTGTTTTGCCGACGGGATATGGGAAAAGTTTAATCTACGTCATCCTGCTCTTTGCTCTGATTAGTCGTAGTGCTACCCTATTGCGTGCAGAGGCAGTTTGAAAGACATGTGTTGTGCTGTGGTCCTCGCTGCAGGCGGCCCCGGTTTGAATCCCGTGCCGAGCGGCCCTATCCTGTGTGTCATTCCCCCTCTCTGCCTCCCATTTACTGTCTCTCTCTGAGCTGTCCTGTCAATTAAAGGCAAAAAGCCCCTAAAAAAAAAAAATATATATATATATACACTATATTACCAAAAGTATTCGCTCACCCATTCAAATGATCAGAATCAGGTGTCCTAATCACTTGGCCTGGCCCCAGGTGTATAAATTCCCTTAGTTCCAGTGAAAGGAACTTTGAATGCTTCAGGTTACCAAAACATTTTGGACGATTCCATGCTCCCAACCTTGTGGGAACAGTTTGGAGCGGGCCCCTTCCTCTTCCAACATGACTGTGCACCAGTGCACAAAGCAAGGTCCATAAAGACGTGGATGACAGAGTCTGGTGTGGATGAACTTGACTGGCCTGCACAGAGTCCTGACCTGAACCCGATAGAACACCTTTGGGATGAATTAGAGCGGAGACTGAGAGCCAGGCCTTCTCGACCAACATCAGTGTGTGACCTCACCAATGTGCTTTTGGAAGAATGGTCAAAAATTCCTATAAACACTCTCCTCAACCTTGTGGACAGTCTTCCCAGAAGAGTTGAAGCTGTAATAGCTGCAAAAGGTGGACCGACATCATATTGAATTCTATGAGTTAGGAATGGGATGGCACTTCAGTTCATAGAATGAGTAAAGGCAGGTGAGCGAATACTTTTGGTAATATAGTGTATATATATATATATATATATATATATATATATATATATATATATATATATATATATATATATATATATATATAAAAAGAAAGACAGCCTTCATCCTGCCCCCTGGATTGAGCCGAGGTCTACGGGTCGTTGCCAGACTAGACATTTTTATGATATAGCCTGGCTTGTCAGGCTATATTTTTGCTTAAATAAGAAACTTTTCTTAGCTATTTTTTGCCTGGTTAAATAAAGGTTGATGATGATGTACAGGTGGATAATACACTACAATGATGATGATGATGATGATTTTTTACGCTGTGGTGCTGGGTACAGATGAAGTAAATTTGCATGACTCTATAGAAAGACAGATATCTTTTGACTTAACTGTGTGAACATTTAACTACCTGACAAATGTTAGCCTGTCAAGATGGCAGAGAATTTTCAGTAGCTTTTGTTACCGACAAGAACTAGTACTTCCATGGCTTGCTAGCCATTAGCTAATCAGCTAAAGTACAGAGGTTCAGCCCAGCGAGACGTCCCCACATCACCGTACCTCTTGCTCCTTATGTGTCCAAATTAATTTTACTTGACTGCAGTGAAGCACAGTTGTTTTATGTCAAATTGTCCCTGCCAGTAGCAGAGATAATGTGCATAAAAATGTTAATTTTATGTAACATGTTGTGCATTTTGGCCTGAACTTGCAACAACAAACTAAAAATTGTTTACTGTTTTGTGCCATTGTTCACTTGTCTTCACCCTGACCCCTCTGTCTCTTCCTCTCTGTGTCTCTGTCAACAGAGGTTACAGCTTGAAAAGGCTGTCTTTGTCTTTGTAATGTCAAAGACTGCTCTACACTATGAATTTGTGTTTTTTTCTTGTTTTTCTCCCCTCCCTCCTTCTCTTTCTCTCCCTCTTTCTCTCTCCTTTTTTCTCTCTCTTCCCTCCTCTCTCTCTTTCTCATTCTCTTGGGTTCTATTATCCAATGAGGAAAAAAGAGCTGATGCTCTGTTGCACCATCGCTCTCTGTCCATAGTGTGTGTGTGTATGTGTGTGTGTCTTTGTGTGTTGCTCCACATCTTTTACCGGTGTCAAAAATAGACCTGTTCACTCCTACTCCTTTTTTTCTTCCTCTTTTTTGCCCCCTCTCGCCGCTCTCTTCCTCTCTGTCTTTCATGGATGTCAGAAAGAAATTTGTGTGCTCTGAATGTGGAGTAGAGGTGATGTTTGGCTGTTTTTGAAGCAGAACTGTCTGTCTAACCTTCTGAATACAGACTGAGACCTATTGATTTCTGGTTTACGAAGGGATCAAAAGCTAATCTGTATTACACACATAAACACGGAAATGCAAACACATACACACGTGACATGACCACATGCATGTGCACACACACATTTGCAGTACACACAAACTCATCACAAAACCTGATTAACTTGAGCGAGCTTTCATGGAGAATCATGACTTTTATTTTGAAGGGGAAGTGCTTCTGTGCAAACACATTCACTTAGGTCTTGGAGTTCACTTCAGGTCGAGTGAAGGAAAGTGTTAAAGGGATAGTAGCATTTTTTTAAAAGTGGGGTTGTATGATCTACAAATATCCCCTAAGTACTTTAATTGCAGTAGAAGACTCTCTGCACTCCTCCCGTTAGCAACGCCAGCCCATAGCCCTGCCCAGAGATTTACAACATACAGTGTTGTGAACAGACCCAAAGAAACGGCCTATTTTCGCGGCCTAAAAGAGGTTTTACCTGGAAAAAAAAAACACAGTTCCATTGTTCGCTATAATATAATTTTTTCCAGCTCCTCAAAGTGCAGGAAAAACACAGTTTTTATTTGGACCTAACCAACTCATGTATCCCTCCGCCCAGGGTTAGCGCCCGCCGATCAGCAGTTGGTTAGCTCCAAATAAAAACGGCGTTTTTCCTGCACTTTGAAGGGCTGGAAAAAATTATATTATAGTGAACAATGGAACTGTGTATTTTTTTTCAGGTAAAACCTCTTTTAGGCCATGAAAATAGGCCATTTCTTTGGGTCTATTCACAACAATGTATGTTGTAAATCTGTGGGCAGGGCTATGGGCTGGCGTTGCTAACGGGAGGAGTGCAGAGAGTCTTCTACTGCAATTAAAGTACTTAAGGGCTATTTGTAGATCATACAACCCCACTTTAAAAAAAAATGCTACTATCCCTTTAATTCTAACAGATCACTTGGTTCTTCTCAGAAGTTTCTGTTCACCTGTTAGAAACATCTTCGTTATCTATTTCACGCACAAACACAATTTATGTATTCACGACCAGGCATCCGGCGCATGCATGCACACGCGCGATAAAATGTATGAAAACAAGCACGCGGTATTGCGTATACACACAATCATCCACGCATAACACATACACATAAACAAATCCAAGATGAGTAGATGAACTGTTCCATCATTTTCCATGCAAAGTGATTTGCTGAGTCACATGCAGCCTGCCACTCCCAATAAAACAGCTCCTCTTTTATTAATTCCAACCCTTTCTCTCCTCTACACTCTCCTCCTTTTATTTATTCAGTTTATCTGCCTCTTCTGCCTTCAGTCATGTTGATTTGTGGTGAAACTCAGATGGAAGACTGGAGCTAATCTATCTAAACTAAATCAAACTCAGACACAACAGTCGCCTCAAACAGACCTGTGCGTCTGAACCCAGAACTTTCCAAAGAGTGCGCTCATGCTCTTATTTTTTAACTCAAATTTCAAAACTGATGTAAGAACAGAAAGTATCAGATTGATAAGATTACAGTAAACTTTTGAAGAAAAAAGACTGATTGTTGTGTTCTGAGGAATGGTCCAATGTGTTTTTAAAGGAAGAACAGGGAATAAGAGGTATGTCTAAGTGTCGCACTTTTTGTTATGATGATTTGTGATGAAATTGGGAGGAAATAATGTCCCAAATGGAGCAAAACTGTTTCCTGAACTTGAGCAGAGTTATCTGTCTGACCCTAAGGCTGCTTCTGCTTCAGTCAGAGAGAGAATTGTTTTCCTCCAAGCTTGAAATTTTCTGCTTTGGCTTCAAAAACTGGTGCAGCATAAAGTTAGGTCACTGGTTGATTAAATGGCTTGCCAAAATCACAGTGGATATTGGTACTAGACAAATTTTTATTTATAAAGTCTTTTTCTTGAACACAAATTTCAAAAGATTATAAATGCAAGAGCAAGGAAGGGACAAAACAAAATAGATGGAACAGGAAATAGAACAAAATACGGTACACACAAAAAGTGATGGCAGGATGTTGTTTGGCAGCTTCTAGTTGCATATGGATGCTGTATGACGTAGGCACCTGTTTCTGATTTCTTTCCAGTTACAACCAGCCTGAGGTAAATCGAACACAATGAGTTTGGGAAACTATTATGAGCCAACAGCCAATAAATGCTAGTAAATTTTGACTGCAGTTGTTAAGCTTCGTCTACTTGTACCAGCCGCTTTGGCAGGACCCCAAACCACCATATGGAGGTTCACTTAGAGCACAAGATTAGTTTGGATGCTCGAATAATGGAAGTGACTGATGAATGTACAAACCACCATGGCTAAAATCCAAAAGAAGATGTGTTTTCCACTCAGAATACAATGGATAGAATAGGGTGTATAGATTTATAGTAGCACATATGTACATGCCGGCCCGGTACAATAGTCTCCAGAGTCAATTACGAATGGGTTCAAAATGAAAATATTCAGAGACAGCCATTTGCTGATTAAAAAGTTTAGTTGTTGGTTGTTGAGGGAGAGGAAAAGGGTTGTGAGTCATTTTTGGAAATATGCTCAGTTGCTTCATTGAAATGCACTGAGAAGAAATACCACTCTGTGCTTTAGGGATAGTTCAACATTTTGGCAAACTGGCCCATTGTCATCATCCCTATAGTCAAAGCAGTAGGTTCGTTACCTTTAATTGTCGGTGCAAGCTATTTTTAGAACGGCGGAGCAGAGCCGCGAGCTGCTCAGAGCTACGCTACGGAGGCTAATGGGATTTCTTGGTTTCCCTCATCAAATGGGCCAATTTGCCAAAATGTTGAACTATCCCTTTAAGCTATAGCAACTGGTAAGCTTATTTTAGCATATGAACAAGAAACGGGGGAACCAGAGAGTCTGGTTCTGGCAAGGAAAAAAAAATACATGCAGCCCCAAAGCTTGTTGAATAAAATTGTGTTTGTTTTGAAAGCCTATCTGAAAAACAGTATTCAAAAAGCCATGGCATTGGACAGAGGCTAGTTGTCTCTCCTGAGCTAACTGGCTGCCGGGTACAGCTTCATATTTAACAGACACTTGTAGCTGCATCTATCTTCTAGAAGAAAAATGACAAATACTCGATGGATTGTTTTTTCTGTCTTCTCTGTCTGCAATTATGTTGAAATAAATTATATGTAGGGCAAGTGTCTTTGCAATGAGGAGACAAAACAACTTCATGTTAAGCCAATGAAGCTAAAAATTCATTCACCTCCTTAATATTAAGACCTGGTCCTGAGTCGGCGAACTGAATTGTGCACTGTTTGCTTTTATTTACCGAACTGAAATTACTCTTGAGGTTTAAAACTGACTGGTTGAGCTGATATAAGGATTAACAGGATGTAACAGCTGAGAATACATTTTAAACAGTGTAATTTTTTATGTGTTCAAAGTGAAATGTGCACTTTGAGTTACAGCCAAATAACAGCTTATGTGTACTGTACTTAATGATGAATTCTGTGTTTGGGATGTTACTGCTTCTAAGCACAAATGAATCACAGTTAATATTCACACAAAGCTCATCCAAGTGTCTTATTATTTTCTACTTGACAAGTTTGGTTCTGAAAAAAAAGTAAGACACACATTAATTTACTGAACAAACACAACAATGCTCTTCCATTGACTTGCGGTTTAGTTTATTGTGGCCTCATTCTTGCCAATGATATTCAGAATAAAGTTGTTTTGCTGTTTTGTAATCTGGAAGGCTGTGCCAGGGGGCTTTAAGAAATAGGCTATGACTCCTGTAGGAGATTATTAACACCAAGCTCACATGACAAAGCTCTGATTCATTGTTTAAATCACCTGAGCCTTTAACTGTCCATATTTAGACTGAAATCCTCATTAACACATCAAATTTAGGAAGGATCAGTATATCTCCAAAGGGGAGGTGAGTCCTCATAGTGGAAGCACTGAAACAGGTCCCTCAACACAAGAGAAACAATAACACACAATGTCAAATAAAATTGTATTTACACCTTCACATTGTCCGGTAGGAGAGAAATTAAGCAGTGATTAAAATCAAACATACTGGGACTGGCTAATTTAAATAAAATAATTTGCCTCTACTTGGCCTGGCTATGTGCCACTCAGCCAATCAGATGACAGCCTCATAAGACAGACATAAAAATGCCTCGTTCTTGCCGGAGCTCCAGAGAGAAGCACAAGAACAAATATGTCAAACTGAATTAAGATAGTGTCTGGTGCACATCTATATCTTCTTTTGGATATCAAAAGTTAATAGAAAAACATTGTTTAAGTGTAAATATGAGAACTTTTTATAGTGGTTGAGGTGAGGTTTGTGACAGGTGTCTCATCCTTAAGAGTTGTCTGGGTTTTTTTGATTTTCTGTCAAGGCTCAATGACATTTCAGAAAGGTACACATCCAGACAAGTACAGCGTGCCTGTCCCTTGTTCTTTCCCTCTTTGCAACAGTCAGGAAGGCAAAAGAATGAGAGGAGCGAAGGCAGACAGGAAGAAAAGGTGAGATGGAGGTTGTCAGTGGTTATAGATGTAATGGTCATTATTGTCAAGTCAATGTTTCGATCTCCCACGACATCCTTTTCCACCATGTCCTTGAATTAGACACTGTATCCTACTCACCTCACTTTTGTCACTTCTAACCACAGTGCCCACGCCTTACAGACAGGCCGACAGAAATGACAATTATCCAGTTTCAATACCAAAAGCTCGATGGCAAAATCTGGCAGAGAGGAAGATAACAGTAATTAGTGCAAGGTGGATGCAAATACTGTTGTCCGCTCTGCTCCTCATGGCTGGCAACATGGACAAATATGATCAACAAACAAGGCCCCACGATTGCACGATTTAAGAGGGAGGATCCTCCAATCAGGACAAAACCAACCGTTTCATTTTCTGAGTTGTTGGCAACATCAAAGTAGCATCCTGAATACTTTGATGAAAGGATTTTGATTAGGACCCAGAAAGCCGGTCCTGCAGTAATTCCAGAGAAAGGGAGGAGACTGCTGCGGCTGCCTTCTCCTGTATCACCAGAGACTTTTGGTTTTAAGGACAATTTTCAAAAAGTTTCAACTTTCCACGAGCGGATCCCACAGGCAAGCTTATACCTGTGATATCACAACATGAATTTTTCTTCCAATGTGAAAACAACAAAGAACAAAGGATGTATCATTTATCTATCGGAGTCACGTGTTCATGAGGAAATTCCCCGTTTGTTTGTTTCATCATCACCCTTGTGGGGAGCCAGTTAGCTCAGCCTCAGGCTACACGTCTTTACAAGGAAGACAGTCCATCAAGATGACTGACAAGTGCATGGGATGGATACAAAGCCCTCCTCCTGCCATAAGACAGGAGAATGAACCTGCAAATTTCAGTCAATTTAGTTACTTGAGGATACTTTGAATGTGCACTGAACACATTTTACCATTTAAAAATAACTGGTTAAAGCCACTCTGGGAAAATTTTGACAAATCAACTTTGGTGCCTCCTAGTGGTGGGATTAGAAAAATCAATAATGAAATCAATTATCTGAAACAAACCTAAGGGATGAAATTGAAAGAGACAAACAAAGAAGGTCAGAAACAAAAGGGACACAACACAGCAAA
Source organism: Trachurus trachurus (assembly GCF_905171665.1). Lineage (NCBI taxonomy): Eukaryota > Metazoa > Chordata > Actinopteri > Carangiformes > Carangidae > Trachurus > Trachurus trachurus. The sequence goes on along the minus strand of NC_139913.1, from coordinate 23,657,198 downwards.
TAAAACTTCACAAAATCCACTGATTATTGAGGCTGAGTGCACAAGATAGACAGACACCTGCACTTTTTTAGAAATATTTATTCTATATTTGGAGACCATGATGACTTATTTGACAGCTGTGCCTGTCAAGAAGAATTGAGTCGAGTTTGGATAAAGAAATGCATAAGCGACAGAGAACGAAACAAGGACAGAACAATGAGCTGAAAGAAAAATCTGAAAGACAGTGAGTCAGAGAAACTGAAAGACAAGAGTCAGCAGAGGGAAAGAGAGATGCAGAGATTGTCGCTCATTCATCCAGTCTCGCAAACAACGGAGGTACAGATGCTGAGACAGACAAGGGAGATGGGGAAGAAGAAGAGAAAGCGATGGCAAAGCGAGGAGGATCTTGTTCGCCGGAGAGATCACAGCAACACAGATCTATTTACAGATTAGAAACTGTTCTGACGTGTGTGTGTGTGTGTGTGTGTGTGTGTGTGTGTGTGTGTGTGTGTGTGTGTGTGTGTGTGTGTGTGTGTGAGAGAGAGAGAGAGAGAGAGAGAGAGGCACCAGTGCAACACAATCCTGCATAGGCACACACGATTATACACACAGAGACACACACAGCAAACACAGACTACCTTTGCCTCCTGATGGCCTGAGCAGAGAGCAACAAATTGCCCTGTTTGGCTGGAGTAGTGCTGTACTTTATTACAGTAGGTGTATTTGCGCCATCTACAGGCCTGGGGCTGAAAATATGACATTCATTTTTAAGGATTAAGCCGTACATACTGTCTATGACGTTAAGTATTTGTAGAGTCATCCAAAAAAAAAAATGAACTGAATTCCTCAAAAGACAAGATAAGTGACATGTTACACAGTAATTGATGCGGTGAAGTAAATAATATTTTAATATAATGAATTTCTTGCTGTTTAATTTGGAGGCAGTGGCAGTTCAGTTAGGTTCATCTAAATTACCCTGACATTAATGTAATGTCATTGATGTTGCGGGGCAGGCAGGTAGCCTTTACTAAGCTATAAATCCAGATGTTTGCTCCTGGGATGGCAGCTGTTCCCTCAGCCTCAGCAGCCCACTGAGCCACAACATGTGGGAAACTGAACAAAGCAGTTGTCTTGCATCTGTTACACTGATATTTAGCAAGCGAACAAAAGATTCACACTAAACACTCTCCCTGCTGTCCCAAAATAAGGATTGAAAGCTGAATAATTTACAAATTAATCATTGTATTATAAAACATGGACATAGCTAAGAGTGAAAGTCTCAATTTAGGGACATTTCTTCAACTTTTATACAGCTAAAAAGAATGGATCTGATCCTCATTAAAATATGTTTTACATTAAAAAAAATCTAAATCTATTATTATCATTTTTAAACAGGTGGATAATCAGTATTTAGAAAAATACATGAAGAGCGTCTAATCTGAAAAGCAACAGGCAACAGTTGCCAGGTTTCTATGGTGGGGGTCACATTTAAAGACCTTCAAGACTCTTTAAACAGCTGTTTTCAGTCATTTTATGTTTTTCCTGTGCCTGTCTGTTTGTCAGCAAGAGAGTATTTGCACCAAAAACTTGAGTTGTTTTCTCAGAGGTTTCATAATTAGGCTATGTTTTTCTTTTTTTTAATGGTGCACTGGGGTACACTAGTTTTACTGTGTTTTTATTCCAACTCGTAATTTTGTCTTAAGTTGTTGTTTTCACCCACTATAGCTTTGAGCTTTGACATTTATTACATATATTTATTTAAATATTTTACTTTGTACAGTTTGGTTTCTATCTAATTCATCATCTGATTCTGTTTGCTGAGAACTCCAGTCACTCAGTTCTTTGTGGAACCCTGTCACTGTGACAACAGTGTTCTATACCACTGTGACATCACCAGGGTTTACAGGTTTGTGGGTCAGTTTCAGTTTGCTGAACATCAACGTGGACACAACTTTCATTTGTGAGAAGCGCAGCAACAAGCAGCCAACCAAGAACTCCAAGAGAACCAAGAACCATGTCTGGAAGAGCAAAGAAACGCAAGAATCTCTCGTTCATGCCAGATCCTCTGACGGCCGAGGAGAAGAGGGACATCAACAGGAGATCCTCTCAACAGGAGCCCGTTGTTTTCGTGGAGCCTACGGCCTCCACAAGGAAGAAGACAGATTCAGGAAATATGAAGAGCAAAGCGGAAGAGTTCACAGAGACCAAGCCCATCATCTTTGTCAACTCTGCCTTCTCCAAGCAGCAGGAGAGACAGAACATTGATGTCACCTTTGGATCTTCCTCCAACCAGAGGAAACAGAAGACCGGCCTCAGAGAGAACAAAGCTGACGTTTCCAAAAAAGAGAGACCTGCATATCCCACCAACAACAACAAGACGAAGGAAGGACCTGCACTTCCCACTGAGGAGAAGCCCAGAGACCCCATCTGCTGTTTCAGGAACCTGATGGACAGGCTGACTCCTGGAACGCTGCAGGCGTCAGTCAAACGACTAAAGGAGCTGAACTTTGAGGCGGAGGAGAACGTCAAATCTGTCATCAGCATCGTATATGAGAGAGCCTTGCTGAGGCCCAGCTCATCGGGCCTCTACGCCGCTATATGCCAATCCCTTTTAAAGGTAAGTTGCAACTTTCTGCCACTTTTTTTTTGGCACTTTCTGACCTTAATGTTCTCCAGATTTTGAGTTCATATTAAATTTCCAGTGCTCATTTCCAAATAAATGTCTCTATGGCTGTGTCCGAAATCACTCACTACTCACTATGCTGTCCAAACTTTTTAGTGACTGATAGCATCTCATATTCAGCGTGAAAAGTAGTGTACAAGATGGTCACTATGAGCAAGCAATGCATTGTGGTCACGCATTGTGGACGGCATTGATCAATAGTGTTTTAATTATGTGACAGTTAAAGGGACAACGAGGAGTTTCTATTTGGTTATAAAAAAGTCTCACGTTAATGTGGATGAATCTACGTTACCCACACTTGTTAATGGGCCCATTTTTGATAAATATATCGTTCTGTCTCTATCTATATTTTGTTATTATTAGTGGTGGCGGAGATGCTGGTCGAGCCGACCAGCGTTTATTTACTTTCGGTTTCGTGGTGAGTCATGAGAATAACGCCGCCGAATCGCTGTTTATGGTCGGAACTACGACGGTATGTGATCGTCTTTGAACCTCTGACTTTAATTCTTGATGAATGAAAACATGAGTCTGTCTTGCGCCGGTCAAAGAATTTCAGGGTGCGCGCGGAGGCTCATAAATGTAGTGTGAAAACGCTTCGCTTTTCCAAAACTCCTTGTTGTCCCTTTAAAAATGTAATGAACTGCACAGCAGCATACTGTAGTGTTCAAAAATGTCTTTTTCATTTTACCAATGGGCTCTACATAGTCACTTATATAGAATTCCCCATACTGTATAGTGAGTAGGGAGTAGTGAATGAGAATGTGATTTCAGACACAGAATATGTTTTTTCCAAAGAATGGGAGTTGATCTTGTCTGATTGATGTTTCTCTCTGGTTTTAGATCCAAGTCCCTAGGAATGCTGACCCAACCGCCTCCGTCAGCTTCCGAAAGCTGTTTGTCAAACACTGCAAGTACCAGTTTCAGGTTTATCACACAGATTACGGCTTGGAGGAGAGGCGGAGACGTCTGGAGACTGCTAAGGATGTGAGTATTATATTGCTTTTTTCTAAAGACATGGCTTCTAACATGAAGGGATAAGAAAGATAAAAGATCATTTATGTGGATCTTGACAAAGTGTACACTTTAACATGTTTGTTTTTGGTATCATGTCGACAGGAAGAAGAGCTTCAGCTCAACAACATCAGATTCCTCTGTGAGCTTTACAAGGCAAAGATTTTGAGTGTAGCTGTGATACACCTCTGCATCACAACCTTACTAGACAATAGTGACGATGAATCCTTGGAGTGCGCTCTAGTGCTCCTCAAGACCATTGAAAGGGATCTGGATTTGAGAGCAGCAAAGCAGATGCTGGACTCACACTTAAGTGGAACAGAGACGAGCAGAAAGCGGAGGAAGAGGACGTCGAGGCCTCGTCCCCTGCTGAGGAACACAGCCAGGCTGACAGAGACCAACTGGTTGTCTGACACGGGTGTGATCGCTGAAAAGCCGCAGAAACACAGAAGCAACAAGCGGACTCCTTCTCCTCTCACAAAACGGGCACAGACAATGTACAACATGAAGACCACTTCTAAAGAAATCATCTACAGATACATGGTGACATATGACCTCCTGGAAGCTGTGCAGCAAGTCAGACAGCTCAACCCCGCGCTGATGCACATGTTCGTCAGGTCTGCAGCGGACTTGACTTTGGCCTCCAGCAGCAAAATCAGGGAGTTTGTGGGTCTGCTGCTGTGGCAAACACACAACTTAGGACTCCTGTCAGCGGAACAGATCATTGAAGGTCTGGAGGAGGTCCTGGACATGGCAGAGAACATCTCTTTCTCTTTGCCAGAAGTTTGGCTGAGTCTCGCCGAGCTCATCCACCCGATTCTGCTTCCGGGAGGCGTCTCCGTGGCGCACTTCCATGGACAAATCCTCGCTCATGTGTCTCTCAAGCATGTGACTGAGCTGCTGAGACACATCATCCCCCAGCTGTGCAACAGGGAGCAATTCTGTGCTACTGCCACCTCCCATCATCCTGTTTCCCTCTTTCCTTCATCTCTCCCCCACACTACCGCTCACCCTTTAGCTAATAATATTGTATAGAGCATGGTCATTAGACCTGCTCTATTTACTTTCTTTGTAATTAATAAAATTCACTTCCATTGCACATCACTTTTTGTATGGATTATTAAAATTTAAAGGGATAGTTCCCCCAAAATTCAAATTTCACTCATTATCTACTCACCCTCATGTCGACTAAGAGCTGTGAGAATTTTCAGAGTCCTTGTCACTACCCGATTTGCGACGCTACCCGATCTGTGACAAAACTGGTCTGCGCATGCGCAGACCGGCCGCCATCTTGGACAGCTGCCTACGGCAACTCCACTTGGACAAACTTCATTTGGGCACTGCCCGATTTGCGTACATGCTTAAAGTTCTGTGAATTTAAAATACGGTACTGTGAAAATGATTAAAAAATTAAATAAAATAAAAACCGCGGAGGTCCGTCATAAGACAGCCGCGGCAGACTCGTTTATTCAGTGAGTGTTGTGGTAGTTGTGATTGTTTGTGGTTGTCATGGTGATGAGGCCGGCGAGAAAAGAGGACAGTAAACATTAAAAGTCAGCCTGTGTTCCTGTTTTCTGAGCATCAAGATCCATACCACCACAACGAACCCTCAATTTACATTACTAATAAAGTATTTTAAAAAATAAATTAAAAGATAAACCGTCTCTGGCGACGCACATAGGGCAGTGATCCTAAGTCAATTCAACTAAGTTTGTCCAAGTGGAGTTGCCGTACGTGGCTGTCACAGATCGGGTAGCGTCGCAAATCGGGTAGCGACAGTCCTCCATCCCTTCTCTGAGTTACGGGGGGGGGGGGGGGGTAGCAGTATTTGTCCATATAATGGTTGTCAATGGATACCAACTTTCTTCGTCCAAAAAGACACACCAAAAAAACATCCAAATACCTCCATACTGCTCGTCTGTAATGTCCCTCTTGTATTGAAGCCCTGACATGAGAAATTGTTCCGCCGTTCCTGTGTCAGTGCAAATCACGCGAGATAAATAAGACTTATTTAATTTTTTTCGGAACAATTTCTCATGTCGGGGCTTCAATACAAGAGGGACATTACAGACGAGCAGCATGGAGGTATTTGGATGTTTTTTGGTGTGTCTTTTTGGACGAAGAAAGTTGGTATCCATTGACAACCATTATATGGACAAATACTGCTACTGTACGCGGACCCCCTGTAACTCAGAGAAGGAACGGAGGACTCTGAAAATTCTCACAGCTCTTAGTTGACATGAGGGTGAGTAGATAATGAGTGAAATTTGAATTTTGGGTGAACTATCACTTTAAGAATGTCAGTCAGTGAGGTATGACTGTAACCATGCAAAACTACATGCACACACACATTCAACTTTTCTTTACCTTCTCAGCTAAATGGGTGAAGTATTTTCCACATGACAGCAAACCTCTTCAGCCGGCTATGAGAACCCCAGAACAGTTACTAGATTAAATTTTAATAACCTATGGGAGAAATAAAGTCTTTTTAGGATTCACAGCAGAAATTGGATCCAACTACAACAAAAACTTATCTGAACACTGGATACAAACACAGCGTAGGAGAAGCTGCGTTAGCTCACCAGAGATGTGCTGTGTGTTGTTCAATTGGAAATTTCATTTAGTCTTTATCCTCTGCCACGCCGCTGCTTGCCCCCCGGGGCGTGCAGCTGAGCCAGCCGTGTCACCAGTTGGGTCATCCCGGCTGCATCTCAAGACGCTGTGCTGGAAAAGAGAAGTGCACTGACCATGAGTAATAGCTGGAACATGTTGTGCGTTGCATTGTGTTGAAGCACCTGCAGCCTCAAGAGAGACGTGCTCCTCTGCCCTCTCTCCTGCCCTTGCCCTTGGCCTCTTTACTGTCAAATCAACAGTTTGTAAGCTGATATACCGATTACAGGCCTGCTCTAGTTTCTTTATGGTGGAATGTGGTGGTAGCATCTTTTTCCTGGATAATGTAACAGTGGAACCACAAAGTAGATTAAAAACATCTCTAGTCTGTGCTTGAAAAAAAGGCCAGATCTATTTTACACAAACTATATATTCCAGCTAAAAAGGGATTAAAGGAGATTGAACCACTTATAGCACTAATGGTTAAACTGATGCATTTGGCATAAAAAAAAAAAAAACTGTCTCAGTGCTCTTGAGGATGTTCCCCAAATGAATACGAGCAGCATGTACCAGACTCTGCGGGGACTCCAGTAAACCTCCCCTGGGGTGTACTGAGAATGCACAATACAAGAGATGTCACAATTATTATTAGCAGCAGTGCTATGAACGATCAGCGGGGAGAAGCTGTGAGCTGGTGGATCGTTTGAATGCTAGTAGCGATCGCACGAGTTGCCAAACAGTGATCGGCATAGTGATAGTTGAAGTTTGTTGAGGTTGTTTGAGCTAAAGAAAGAAAAGCACAACATGCCAGGAAGGTATGTAAATGTGGTAATAAAGACGCATGTTTTTGCACTTGTTAAGCTGTTTTGTTTTCCCTAAGGAACTGTTCAAAAAAAAATACTAGGGTGGTTCCACAGAACAGCATTATCAATTTTGTTATTATTCTGTTTTGGCACTCACACTGTTAGCCAGGGAAGGCCAGGGTAAGTATTACTGACTTCAAACTGTGAGATCACAAACATACTGGTAATGTGGTCTTAAGTAGGACCGACTTTGTAACACCTCTGCAAACATTGGGATGTTAACATTACCTATTTTAAATGAATCTGTGAAAGTCAAACTCCAACCATTTTACTTGTTGTGTCTAAGGTTCACTTTTAATTCATTTATTCCTTTTGGTTGTTTTGTGGTTTTCTATTTATCTTCTATTTAAGGGGATTTTAACAAGTTTAGTATGGTTTGAATAAGGGACTCCTATTCTATGCTATGTTTTAACTTAACCCTGGACATTGAAAATGCAGCTATTCCTGGTGAATTAAAAAGCCACATATATATTTCATTAAAAAAACAAAAAAACAAATCAGACAACAATGCAAAAGAAAACCTGCTTCAAACTGAAAAGTTTTAAATCTTATAGCAACTCTCTATATAAAACATTTTGATGTGTCCATCTTTTTATTTATCCATTTATTACATTAAGATTCAAATACAGAATAAAATGAAGAATTAAAATTCGGATTTGCTCTCCCCAAAAGATATAATAAGGAAAAGTTATGCTTTTCAAATATAGAAGAATGTATGAGAACTCTGCAAGTGGACAACCTCAACCAATTAAATGTGCTCCCTGAATCAAGCCCCTAAGCGTTAATCTGCCCCTGAGCTCTACCCAGCAGCTGTCTGACATATGAATTTATATTTAATTGTTAGTATTGTTCTCAGTTGTCTATCTGCTGGGCGTGAGTTGGGTTTGGTAACTCTCCTCCCCTTGCTGCTCGTTGAGATAAGAGCTGAAAAACCACAAATGTGACAGAAAACACCCTCATTCACCCTCAGCCTCAAGGACCGGCACTTATTTACAATGACTGATTCAAACTCGCCGTAAGTACACCGCTCCTCTCCACAAGTCACTTGATATCTGAATATCTAGACTGAATATATGTAGACATACAGGAATGTCAGAGCATGAATGTGTCTTTCAGTGAAAAGACGCTGACAGAGGATGATGGTGGGAGTGTGAAGAAGAGCAAAAAGAAGCAAAAGAAGGAAGATGCCTGGAAACCAGAGGGACCCAGAGACCCATTTGCCATGGTTTGTGTCTATTTATGAGTGTATATAGGCTACTGAGCTATGTGCTTGCTTATTTTGATTTGTGTGTGCACAATCAGAAACTAGATTTTTTCTATGGCAGTTGCATAAGAAACAGGAAGAAGTGCTTTTAACTGCATGCATCTGTTTTCAAATGTCAGTCTCTTCAGTCTGTCTGTCCCCTGTCCTCCTCTGTCCCAGCTGGACGCTCTGCCAGAGAAGAAGCAGCAGGAGATCCAGAGGGCCCTGCACCTCTTCTCCCTGGGCCCAGGTCTGCCCAAGACCCTGCAGCAGGCCCAGAGACGGACCTACCGCTTCTGGGAGACTCAGCCTGTCCCCAAACTGGGTGAGCAGTAACTCCTCATGCAGAAATATTTTAAGATCAGACTGAAGCATGGAAAGACAGTCAATACAAAACATGGCCATTCATGAGCTTTATAGAAGCTTACAGGTGAATTTTGCAAACCTTTGGTCAGAGCCATGCCAGTTGTTTCCCCCCAGTTTGTGCTTTATGCTAAGGTAATGGTAAGGTTGGGTAGGCTAAGCTAACAGGCTGCTACAGGCCGAGCGCAACTGTGGTATCAATCTTCTCATCTGATTCTCTGCCAGACCATGACCAGGCATTTTCCCCTGTAATATAAACTTCTCCATTTATTACTGAAATATGTGTTTTTCACTTTGCAGAAATAATGAAAGTCAAAACTTTTGGAAATTGTTGTACTATATTTTCAAACCTGTATCCATGTCCATTTGGGGGCTACTTCTGCCAGCACATTCCTATTTTAACACAACTCTCTCAGCTATAAATTGGCTCCATATTACCCTGTGTTATATGGGGATGGCAGCCAAGTCTGTGTTCACTTTAAGATATAATAATTATTTACAGGCTTTTATGTTTGATTTGCCCATAAGTTATGCTTTTCTATATAATGCTAAAGAAGCCCTGTAAACAGTAGATTTTACATTGTTAAAAGTCACTGCTTACATCACCCACTGTGATTAAAACAATGAGAAACAAGTACCATGTGTCATTTTGATATGAAAATCTAACATCCTCAGGTGAAAACATTACAACTCATGGCCCAATAGTGGAGGACGAGGACAGTGTCCGTAAGGAGCCCTACTCTCTGCCTCAAGGGTTTTCCTGGGACACTCTGGACCTGAGCAGCAGCACAGTGGTGAGTTACAACCTCAGTGACTCAAGTTGCAGCAGGCAAACTTTTGTCTGTGTGAAGTTCAGAAAAAAATGTACTCAAAATTTCTGCAGGATTCAAAGGTTTCTTTCTTTCTTTTTTTTGCATCTGTCATTCCAGCTGAAGGAACTCTGCACTCTGCTGAATGAGAACTACCTTGAAGATGATGACAACACCGTCAGATTCAACTTCTGTCAGGAGTACCTGCAATGGTAAGCAAACAGCTGCACTTTGTCTATTATGATCTCTAGGTCTTTGATATTCGTGTCTCTCCTTTTCACCTTGTATGAACCATTTTAACCCATGTAGCACGATGGAGCTATACTGAACTCCTCTAAAGGAATTAAAGCGCTGAGTAATATCCAGTCCGACTCTCTGACATATTTGAATTGCTGCTCTAATCTCTTTACTACTCTGTTATCTGCATAAACTGTATCTCCACCTTTAGGCAACACTTACATAAAAACATAATAAAATTTACTTTGAAACCAGTAATTAACATTCCAGGAAGTGGCACAGGTTCTTGGCCCCGGGTGTTCACAGGAGCCTCGTTATTCTTTCAGCTTAGTCGACTTGTGCTGAAATACTATAATTGGAAATTGTATTTAATAAAAGTTTATTGAGATACTCTTACATTTAAGTTCTTTTCTTTTTCAGGGCTTTGCAGCCTCCTAACTGGCTGCCCCAGTGGCACTGTGCCGTGAGAGTGGACACCAATAAGAAGTTAGTCGGCTTCATCGCTGCTGTTCCTGCTGATGTGCGTGTATACGAGACGTGAGTATGGCTCATAAATATATGCATAGTTATGACTTTATTTGAACACCAATGAGTAATATTAATATTCAGGGCACTAGCCAGCAAATCTGTAGCAATTTTTCTGCAAATGTCTGGAAGCAAATGCTTTAAACGTGGTCTGCAGGCAGAAGCGGATGGTGCAGGTCAAATTCCTGTGCGTTCACAAGAAGCTGCGCCTCAAGCGGATGACTCCAGTTCTGATCCGAGAGCTGAGCAGACGGGTCAACCAGCAGGGCCTCCGCCAGGCCGTCTACACCGCAGACGTAGTACTGCCCACTCCCCTCAGCTCCTGCAGGTAATGGCTGCTACACAGGGCTGATTGACATTTCATTTAAAATGAGGGAACTGAAGCCATAATAATCAGCATACCATTACAAGCCACCAGCTTTCAACTCTCAAAAAAAGTTAGATTTTTTTCAACATGACAGATTTCTATTTTTATTTCTTAACTAGGTAATTGCTTATTTATCCATATCTCAGGATATTATATCAAGCAACAAACGTATAACATACTATATATTACAATGGGTGCTGCAAATTTTCTTTAATTAGATATATACAGCTCTGGAAAAAATTAAGAGACCACTTTCACAACTGTTTCTTAAAAGCACCTCTACATGTATGACAGTCATTCTTTTCTTTTCTTTTTTTAAATACCAACACAAACACATCTCATTCTACTTAATGAGACACTGATGAGGTCATCACCTGAACCACATCTGATTTTATAGGAAGATTATAAAAACCACTGCTGGGATTAAACATTGACATTATCCCACAAAAACTGATTTATAAACTCTTCCTGAGTTAAAATATTCTTGCTGTGTTGTTTATATGAACATGTTTTCTTTGCATTACTATTATTATTCAAGGTCTGAAAAGACTTGATATTTTGTTATTTAGACTAGTTTAGTCATTAGCCTATAAAAGCTTTAAATTACTTTTTTTTTTTTTTCAATTTTGGAAGAAATGTTGTCGGTAATTGATAGAATAAAACAAAAAAAATGTAATTTAATTTTACTCAAACACATATCTATAAATGGTAAAACCAGAGAAACTGATCATTTTGGGAGTGGTCTCTTAAGTTTTTCCAGAGCTGTATATATGTGTGTATACCTCTGATATTTGTGCCTACCTTCACTGTCACTGTCAATTAAACACAGCTAATTGTTTTAGATACTGGCATCGACCTCTGAATCCCCGGAAGGTGCTGGAGGTCAGCTACCCGGGTCTGAAACAGACCATGAACCTGCAGAGAGCTCTCAAATTCAACCGCCTGCCTGAGGTTAGTTTGTGCTGCCACCTAGAGACACAAACCTGTTACTGCTACTACCGTATGACTGGCAGAAAAACAATTGGACATGGATAGAAAAGACAGATTTCAAACATCAAAGATCCTCACCCCTTAATTTTTTCTGTTCTGCTGTTTTTTTATTCCCCTTTTCTGCTCCAAGGAGACAAAGACCAAAGGTGTTCGGCCGATGACCAAAAACGACATTGAGGGGACACACTTACTACTGCAGAGCAGCAGCAGCAAGTATCACCTCAGCCCCGTCCTGTCTCTACAGGAAGTAGAGCACTGGCTGTTGCCACGGGAGAATGTGATTGACACCTACGTGGTGGAGGTCTGACTTCACACTTTTTTAATGTTTCCTTACCAAACATCACACATCACACTGTAGTGCATGGTCACCATAAGATTTCCCCTCTGCTCTTCAAACACAGGGTGATGACGGCACTCTGACGGATGTGGTGAGTTTCTATGGCGTCTCTTACAAGGTGCTGAATCACCCAGTCCACACTGATCTGAGAGCAGCTCATCTCCTTTACATCGCCTCATCTGCCACAGACCTGGCCGACCTCATGGAGGACACAGTGATCCTCGCTAAATCTGTGAGCTATATCCATCTATTTTAGATTGATTCCCCTCCATGATTTAGCTGACTGACATAAACATTTTTCTAAACTGAGACCATTTGATTTTGTGTGTGATGGAGAAAATAAATGCTCTTTTCTCTCACTGATAGAAAGGTTATGACATCTTCTCTGCTCTGGATGTGATGGATAACCAGAGTTTCCTGGAGAAGCTAAAGTTCACCGTCAGTGACAAGTGCCTTCATTACTACCTGTACAACTGGGCGTGTCCTAATATGAGCTCAGACAAGGTAACGATTCCTGCAGCATCACCATCTGTCAAGTCAAAGGCATGCTGTGTATTCAAAGCACATTCAAAGTCCTGCTAGGTGTGATGCCTTTTGATGAATAACTCAACAAAAAAGCTCTAAATACGCATAAAATTAGAACAAGACCTTCTTGAAAATGCTTTTATTGAAATTTTATTATGCCCCTAGTTCAGGAAAGAAGATGATGTATGAAGAAGAGCTGCTGAAATGCAGTGATTTATGATGTTGTGTGCTTTCTGTTATTGCCACCCAATAAGTCTGGTGAAAATGATCTCATTACTGCTGAAAAATCACTGGCACCCGCAGCAAATTGTGACCTTTGCTAAAACTGTAAAGCCCAAACAACAGAGGTAAAATGCTGGAATACAAAGTGCAGCAGCAGCAGCACAAAACAATCATGGAGTACAAGTTTCAACCTGCATTTTGCACTCATTGGGGGGAGTGGTTATTGTTTGTGATGGATGTCAGTTTTGGTGTTCATGCTGCTGATGGATGTGTGTTTTACAGGTGGGCTTAGTGTTACCCAACTGACCTGCCACTGAAAGACAGAGGAGAGTGGAGCCAGATGAAAGGAGCGAAGTGATTGGCAGGGCAGTGGACTTCAAACTGCATCAACTGGGGTTTTAAAAACTCCAAAACATACACTCACAAATCTATGAAAGAAATGAAGAAATAAAAATGAAATTCCACTTGCCAATTCGTTCATCATTTAGCTGTCAGTTACTCATTGGGTTAAACACTTTTGGAATAGAAAAATATTATTTATGACATAATGAAAAACTGAGTAAACAAATTCATACAGTTCAGAAATTGCTCTTGTGTGTGTGTGCACGTGCATGTTTGTTCTTACATGTGAGTGTAGGAATGATTAATGACTGTGTCCTCATCAAATTTTTAAATTGGTCCTTCTCATATTACTTGTTATGTAACTCGCGACTGTGTGATTGTTGAAATCCCCAGAGACTACTGCACACACATGCACACACACACACACGCCCATAGAATCCAATGTCAGTGTACACGCAGCAGACAGATCATGTCAGAGTCGGAAATGCAATTAAGTTAAATCTCATCATGACATAACATTGATTTAAGATTGCTATGAAAGCTCTTAACCCCTCACAGGCAATTCATGAACAAAGCCACAGTATGAACCAAGGAAACTGCTATTCAGTCATTTACAGTATGCCTTTGTAAATCCAGAATACAGGCTCCCACTGTATAAAGCAAAAAAAGAAAAACAAACTGAAAGTCACGCTGCAGCATTTAAATCAGCATTTTCTTTGCTTTTGACTATGCAAACCATGAGGAACAAGCCTACATTGTCAAAATGTGAGCAGCAGGAGGCGCTGCAACATTATCATGGACCTTGTCTTTAGCAGCTGGCAGCTACAGAGGCCATGAAGGTGCAGACATCACCTGCAGTACTAGCAGTGGTATGCTGCACTAATGCATGAAAAATAATGCAGCATTACAATATGTTTTTATGTGTCCTCCTCTGAATTGAGGTGCAATAGCAGTAAACAGCAGTGGATCACAAATAACATTTTCTACCCAACTGTGTATGTAAGTAAAACTTTGAAGTATTTTTACTCTACTTGACTAGTGACTATTAGTTTCAGTGTTAGGCTGTGCCCAGAGGCAAGTATTGTAATGTTCCACTAAGCTTATTTGATTACTTCACTCTGCTGATTCAAATCACTAATTAAAATTCAATAAATGAATTAGAAAAGAAAAAAGACATTAGGGGTATTGGCATTGGGGTAATTCAAGTTACCAAGTGCCTGTATGTAGTGATCCTTTAAAATGGGCCATCCTTATTACAAAAAACTATTAAAATCCGCTCATCCACCAATAGCCTAAATATACTGATTACTGTAATACACTAATACACTTTTTTTTTTTACACTGTTCAAATTACTGGCTTGGTTGTGTCTGTTTGGGTGGGGTGAGTTTGGGTAATTCTTCTGAAAATAGGAAGTACCTTTTTGTCTCATTCCCCAGCAGTCTTATGTTATTTTTCCAAATAAAAAAGGAGTAAGTAACCGTTTCATGAGGGAAAGTGACTTTTTTGTATTTAGGCCTATAAATATACTGTATAGTCCATGACAAAAATACACGACCCCACAATGAGAGGGGGCGTTTACCAGAAGCACGTGAACGCAGCAGTGGGTTTGGACCAATCAGAAGCGAGGGAACATTTTAAGTTTGAAGTTTCTCCAGAGCTGCAGCAGCGGCAGCAGCGGCTCGTCTCTTCCAACTTGTGTACCCTGGCCGGGCAGGACGGAGCCCCGGCTGTCCCCCCTTAGTTTCGGTGGAGGCTGCTTAAAGACAGCCCGGCTGTTTTGTATAGAGGACAATAGTCTATTTATTTGCATTTCTCTTTCATTCTCGTCGAGGAGGACTCGTAACTTGCACAGCCGACACTAACCGCGACGTGCTCAGGTTGACGTGAAGTTAGCTTAACTTACTCAGCGTCTAACCAAAACACAGCGGTTAAAGTTGATAACAGCTGTTTTTACAAACTGCGAAACTCGTCACAGCAGCTCAGCGGACTCCTGACGACCACACCTCTATTAGGACCTGCAGGTATGTTATCTTACATTATGTTTTATCTTTTTGTGGTAACCGTGTTGATACGGGGTCTAACTCACGTTGATTAGCACAGACTGAAAGCTTCCTGTGACCCATTTAAAACATTTTGATGGAGGTGAATGAGGAAATGCTCATCAGTCACTGTGGGTTTATCGCTTACTAAACGTTACGTGCGCAGTTTTGTGTCGAAACGCATCTCTCACTCACACACACACACTCACCCTCACAGCTACTGTCATTACATTAGTCAGCGTGGTTTCCTTCCTTAACCAAGTCTGGTTCTCACAGTCGGCACACAACGGGCACTGGAAGTCACTTTTCATTCAACGCTACTCAGTTTTCTGCTGTTTACTACTGCACTTGAAAGCACTTCCTTGCTATGCATGCGTGTTTTGCTAAGGATATGCCATGCAACACTCAAAACTCCTATTTTATTATTTAACGTATTTGTTTTTGTGCAGAAATAGTTCCCCAGTCAGCTGTTTTTTCCCCATTTGCCCCACTGTCTTACTTTAGTAGACTGTAAACAGACTACTTGAGTGACTTGCCTGCACTCCTTCTACAACCAAAGGCTAAAGCCTCAGCAAACAGCTGTCAAGAGAGGAGTGAGTATTCAGGGCTGTGTTGTGCAAAAACCACCTGTGAAAACAAAGTGATAAAATGGTCTGAGAAGGCTGAAGCTTCACTATTACAAAGTGCATGCTACATTTCCTTGTTAAATTGACACTAAAGTCGCTACAGAACTGTGTTATTACACTTGGCTGAAAGTAGTTTGGAATCAAAGTCGTGTTTATCTGTGTCAAACTAATATGGCTATGCAAATACTCGCACACTGCCCGAATGCTGTAGTGTGTACACTGAGGTGGATGAGACCTGTTTGATTTCTTTTTAGAGTATGGTGACTGTGCTCTTTGTGAGGTGTAGCCTGTGTTTGTACAGTGTGCATGTCTTTCAGCAGTCATTCTCTTATGTTTTCCATTGGCCATGGCTCTCAGCACCTGCCACCAGCCGGTGAATTCCAGTCTTTCTTTGCAAAAAATCCTGAAGAATTATGTCATCTTTGGTTCATTATCTGTAAAATGTGCCGTTTCTAAATGCGTTCCACTTTGGCCATACCTACCTGTTCCACTCAAAACATACTTAATTTGATTTTGGCCTTGCACTGGCAAGCATTTTAGAGGTAGTTTTTTTCTTTTGCTGCTTTTCTCTCAATTGCTGAACATAATGAAACTCAGTGAAAGCTTCATATCTGAAGGCTATGTTTCTTTTTTAGGGTTTGCCAGACTGTAATTTTCCTGCTGTAGTGGCCTATGTCACAACAGGCTTCCCAAACCCTTCCAGCCAGCTGGTGTTGAGCAAGACAAAAAAAATGCATTGCATGCTTTGTTGTATGCTGTGATGAGATATGCTTAGTGTCTTTTAGGAGAGCACATGTTTGTGTTACTCTGCAGCTCATTAATAACAGAGCATGCTGCTTTGCGTCTGTGTTGTGGAGTTGGGAGTGGGGTGGGGTGGGGGGGGGGGCAGTGACAGAAAGCTGATGGACAAAGTGCAGTCGGTTTCCAGCCTGTGCTAAGCAGCTGGAGCTGCAGCAGGGAGTGGCTCTTGTCATGTTTCATTTTCTCCCCCACCTACGCAGTCCTGCTGCTCTTTACTCTACCTGCCTTTTCTTTGGACCACGTTAAAGGAACCCCCCCCCCCCCCCCCCCTCGTCACACCACCCTCCACCCAAACAAAGACACAGACAAATCCATTGTTGTAAAAGCAGAAGTGAGAGTTGTATACTTGTGGTAAGTGTTGTCATTCACCTGAACTCTGGAGGTGGTGCTGTGTTGTGCTGTGTTGTCCCTGCAGGGATCTTGTTACTCAATGCTTTTGTTGAGTGGAGGAGTGTGCTGTTGTGTATATGAGGGCTCCTGTTGCAGGGACTTGTCTTCTTCTGTACTGGAACATAAAGTTGTTTCTTTTTTTAAATTTTCTTTGCAATGCAACTGTGGATCAAGTTTCAATTCCTGGATAACTAACCACTCCTGGCCCTTTTCCTAGAATATGCAGCATTTCTTTTTCTGATCAATGTTTATTCAACAAGAATACAAGTTACAACCAAGAAACATGACTCATTAATTGACAATAGAGACAGTACAAAATTGACTGTAACAACTAAATTGCAAAATAATAATAGTAATAGTGTAACCTTGCACTTCAATAAAGTGCAAAGAATATGCAGCATTTCAAAGTAGCTGAAAGTTTAGAGGTGGGAGAAAGCACACTTATCATAAAGAATGTCTTTGATCTCAATTGATGACATTTAAGTTCTGATTGGCTTGACCATCAAAAACTGTGACTACAGCTTTTCTTGCTGTCTTGTTTGGTGGCTTATGGCTCATTTTGGGGAGCTGTCAGGGAGTCTCATTATAAAGCTTTAGAGCAGTTAATGGTTTCCCATTAGGCCTTTATTTTGTATATTGTGCTGCTGCTTTGCCAGCATGCTGCCAGAAAGGTGAAAGATGTTTTGTGCACTGAGTGAATGTACCTCCCACAGGGTGTTGTTTAGCTGAAAAGTAATTGAAGGGATGTAAAAAAAAAAAAAAAAACACTGTTGTTAAATTAGGATTGGTGCTTAGATTTATATGGGTAATTAAGGCTTTTAACAAGCCTTTAAAAGAGAGAGGGCCAAACTAAGTACACTTGTGCACCTGGATTGTCTCGGTTTAGTCTGAAATTAGCAGCTAACTATTTTTTATGTCTGTTTTGATGGCTGAAAGATACCTAGATACCTTTGAAGTGAATTGACTTTATTTGAGCTTCTGGTATTATGTTCCTCTGCACTTTGTAAGAATGAGAGAAATTGCCACAGAAGCCTCTAAGGGCTCTTTATTCCTGCTTGTATGTGTGACCTCACTGTATTAATAATATGAAGGAGGCTTAAGAACCACTTGAAAGTGTGGGCTCTTGTGTAAGGGTTTTCTACATTGAAATACTAAGCTATTCAGACGCTTGAGTACAAATGAAGACAGCGTATTATTTTAACAGAGTATATGGCGTTTTAAACGGTGAGTGAGATTTATGTATTATGAGCAATTCTTGAGCTACACAGACGGTAATACACAGTATTTGTGTTATTTAATAGTTAAGTAACAGGCAGAAGCTGAACTCCAAAACCTGGCTGCAAAAAAAGACAGACAAGGTCCACCCCCATCCCCCCATGACCCATCCTCTCTCCTCAGCTCTCACTTGGGTTTAATGTGGACTGCACAGCAGAGAAGTTCTGCAGTACAAATATTTATATAAAGCAGAAGGGATGTGACAATGTGAGCAATAGGAAGTCCACAGGGAGGAGTGCTCGGGGTTACCCTCAGGCTAATCTCCACTAAGACATATTTATAAACTGGGCTAGCAGTTAGGGTGGACCGCTTCCAGCTTCGACACCAGGACGCTAACTGTATTTGGTCAGTAACTGGCTGCGCGGCGAAGGCTCAGTGACGTCTTTCACCAGTGTAATATTTGAATGGCACATAAACATATGGTTATACTTCAGACTTTCATTTGATTTGTGCATGCATAATAGTTTCCATGCGTAGGGGCGGCGTAAGGCCTCTCTCCATACTACATTTGACTTTGTTTTAGTTCTGTGCCAGAGCTCAATTTCATCTGACACCACCGTCAACTAAAAACAAAGCCTGACTAAAATAAGTGAGGGTGTTGTGAACCTTTGTTCAGAAAAAAAGTAAGAAAGTGGGTTTATGTGAAGCCCTCTGTGTGCATGTCAACCAGGCTTTTATTGCTTTTGTATCCATGTGAGTGACAGATGTTGCCATGAGACGTCCATTAATAAAACATGCAACACAAATGTATCTGGTAAACCATATGCAGACATTGTGTTTGAAATGTTAATGTAAATTGGAGGAGGGGGATTTAGGGTTGCAGCAAATCCAAATAATGCTTCCCTTTTTCCATCTTAGTCTCAGCTTTATTTAGCCTATTACCATTAGATTATATGTGCAGTCTGTCAGCCAGCTATAGTGTCATAAAACATCGGTTTCACTGAATTTAAAGAAGTAGTTATATTTAATATCTGAGTCCATGTGAATATTGGTGAAGGACAAAGGTTTGTTTCTTTTTCCCTAAGGGAAACTTAAATCAGTCACCTGCAACATCAGCTGCAAAACAGCCACCCTAACCCATTATCTGCACACTTCACATAAACACTGATCATATTAGCAATAGACATTTGCATATTTGCTTTCTTTCAAAATTAGACCAGAAGATTGATGGCACCCTAATGTTTGTTATATCAGTTGTCAACCAGCAGCAACCAGTTAGCTCAGCTGGGGTTGGCTTAGTCAAGCTTAGTGGAAAGACTGGAAACAAGGGTGAAAGGTAAGAACACTTGCTTACCACACCTCCAAAGCTCACTTATACAAATCCTGTGTTTTTCTGTTCCCATAATAACATATGAAGTGGCAGTGCACACCTTGACCTGATATCTGTGCATGTAATTAACCAACAGGTTGGGTAATTGTTGTTAAATAATCATAATATACATTTTCATGTGTTTACGGGACATAGAAAGGCCAACATTCCCAGTGGCCTCAGACTTGTGTTGTCGTTGCCGTTTGTCGTTGTTTTTTTTTTTTCACTTCAAGCATTTTCGTCGTCTGGCTTAGCGGTAAGCACCACTACTGTTAATAC
The DNA here is from genome assembly GCF_905171665.1 of Trachurus trachurus. Classification (NCBI taxonomy): domain Eukaryota; kingdom Metazoa; phylum Chordata; class Actinopteri; order Carangiformes; family Carangidae; genus Trachurus; species Trachurus trachurus. The sequence goes on along the minus strand of NC_139913.1, from coordinate 23,637,372 downwards.
TCCATCTCTCTCTCAGCCATAACCCATCCCCCCCCCCCCCCCACATCCAAGACGGGAGACCCCTCAGCCCGTCCACCCCCTGCTCCGTAGCATTCCAGCTGGCCAGATGGTGTCTGCTCCACACAGTGGACACCACAGAGCCGGAGGAGAGAAACCCCTGCCAGCAGGATTCTCTGGACCAGACATTCTTCCACCCCGCTGATCCCACCCCTCCTCCTCCTCCTCATGTCGCCCTCTCTCTCTGTTCGGTCTTGTCTGTATGAGGACGGTGACGAGGACCATGTTGATAAGTTGTTGACAGGCAGAAAAATCGCATTAGAGGGCTTGTAGGGCGACACAGCTCTGTAGTTGCTCTCTGAGCAAGAATGGCAGTAGAGTAGACACCACTGAAGTAGGAGATATTCACCAGTACTTTGAAATATAACACGGCCATGCTTATCATAATGTATATTTTTGTATCTATGCTGATTTCCTCCTTCCTGGAAACTTGTAATGTCATACGTGTTCCATGTGTATGCAAATCTGACGTATCTGAACTTGTACCATAAATGCTGGAAGTAAAAATGGAAGAGGAAGAAGCAATTAAACCAATCATCGGTGTTCTTCAAACTGACTGTCCATTTTCAACTTCACACACCATCCCTTGTGTATTCTGATGGATGCACATGCGTCTTTTCGACCAAAATCTGGCAAATTTTACACACTTGTGTTGCTGCAGCGAGGCAATTCTTTCCGTATGTTAGCGCACAACAAAGAGTAGCGACCGGTATGAAGGTAGGTGCTTTAACTGCAGCTACTACAGTATATCTGTCTCATAAAAACAACCTGTGTGCGTGTTTGTTTCTGGCTCACATTAGCTCTTTGAAAAGAATCCAGTTTAGCACATTGTGAGGGTCGATGCATGCTCACCCCCCCCCCACTCCGATCCACATAAAGCCTCATAAACCCCACCCTTCCTACCCACCACTCATGCTTCCATGATTGCAGCCCTGCTGGAGAGCCAGTGTGTATATTCCTGTTGCCCTGTTTTCACAATTTTTCAGTTGTGAGTCACATCAGGCTGTAGTGTGTATGTGTATGTGTGTATGTTTCTGTGTGAGTTTGCTTGTTTGCTTTCCCATACGTCACATTTAATGGGTCCTTTGAATACGGCAAACAGAAAGCCGGAAGTCTGGGACAAAGAGTGAGCTTGTGAATGAAAAAAATAAACAGAGGGAAATACAGACATGCTCGTCGTCTGTCTTTAATCTCACAGCTTTGTTGAAACTGAATGACAAGCTGTCCCCCTTGTCCAAGATTTCAAGGAGGGGAATTCTCTTTCCTTTGCCTGGTGGCAATCCTAGCTCTGCCCCTCCAGCAGGTCAGTACAGTTTTTACAGTGTCAGTTACTAAGGCAAAGCAGAGTGCAGGCATGAGTACCCAGGGGGGTGTTATGTCAACTGGCTCTCGGGTGACTGGCTACAGTCAGCAGGACTTCTGGTAAAAGGGATTTGAGGGACTTTGTGTCTATGTGAGAAAGAGAGGGGAGACAGAGAGAGGGAGGGAGAGGGAGAGATGGATTAGTCTTCGTTCGACCCTGTTTCCCCCCTCGTCCTCCTCGTCCTCCTCCTCGTCCAGCAGCAGATCTTGTCCTCCCTCCGCCCCCGTACCACCAGACTGGGGCCCCATGGCACCGTGGAGACACATGCCCCACAAAGCCATCACATCCACCCCCCACAAAAGCCCATTCTCTCCAGCCTCCTTTCCATCTCCTCTCCTCTACCCCCCCCACCCCCCACCCCCTTTGCTCTGACCTCTGCAGCTCTCTCAATTCTCTTGTTGTGCCCACTCCTCTTTGCTTCTGGACTCTTTTCATCCTTGCCGTTTCTTTTTTGTATCCACCACCCTCTATAATGCTTTTCCTCTTTCCTCTACTTTTCCTTCCTCTGTCATCCCCCCCCCCCCCCCCCCCACTCCCCCATTTTTCCTTGTCCTGACAGCCGAAAGCCGGGGGAAGATTTGAGTCATGTGAAAAAAGGGCTTTTGCCATATTAGACCAACACACCCCTCCTGTCAGAATCGGCCTTTGAAGTTGTGTGGAAGTGGGGGGCCGTTTCAACAGGATGAAGTGTCGTGGGCTTCTACAAATGCAATTAAAACCTGATGCTGAAGCCTTAAATGCTGAAAGATTGCTTTTTAATGAGAAACACATCGACCACTCAGTATGTGGTTAATTGTTGTGTGAGGGTGGCTCAGTTAAATGGGCGACACACCCACGCCACGACCCCCACCCCCTACACACACCCCAGCTGTTTTTTGTTTGGTTGTATAGATTGGCGAGAAGCTGACTCGCAATGTCCAGTATGGAGTTATTGGATTAGGCGCTGGTGACCCATGCTCAGGCCTATCTGATTTCAATGGATGATCACATGACCTAGTTGTAGTAATACACACTCGTGCAGATAAAGATGATTTATGCTGTGCAGATGACAGGACACAAGCCGTCCTGACAGGATTCTGATGGTCGGTCGCCTTTACTGGATACTTAGTGAACAGAATAAAGGTAAGATTTTACTTTCCTGTACCTATAAATAAGATTTTTTTTATCGTGCCCCCCTGAGCACAGAGATTTGGGATCGTCATTATGTGACTAAACCTCAAAGCAAGGAAGTTGCTCAGATATCCTGTGCAGTGAAATTGTTACCTCTTCACTGGAAAGCACTTGATACTTCCATCTTTTGTTTTGATCCTTTATGCTTCCTGACCTTGGCTGGACTTTTTTCAGAGCTGCACCAGCTGAAGAACCGGCAGTCTGTTTTTACACTGGCACCTGGTTTTCTCTGTGGAGCAAAGTTTCCACTCTCCACCTTCTTCCCTCAGGAAGAATGTGTGTCAGCAGTTGGCTATATCTTTAACTGCCTCCTCTGTTTTTCTGGTACAGCAAAGGAAAATGGATGTCTTTAAAGTCTCTCTGATGCTTGTGGTTTCTTTATGTGGATTCCTAAAGGTTTCCAGTGGCAAAATGTTGTCATAATAGTTGCAGCTGAACAGATATCTCATGGAGTGTCCTTTCCAATTGTGACTACAGCTTTATTGAGAAATGTCAAAATGCCAGCAGCTTCAGGTGTAACGCTCCGAGTTGATACAAACTACGCAGTCTGACGCAATGCAGCTGAGCAGAAATAAAACTGAAAAATGCCGGCACATTTGCACACTAGTTTGTTGGTTTCCAACTCTAGATCTTCCATTAGCACTGTGACCCCAGTCATTAAATTGATGACTTACAGAGAGCTGTGGGTTTGGTGGTTAAACTAGAAGGCAGACTGTCTGTCCTTTTCAAATGTTTGCTAAACACAGTGTCAGTGCACATAGCTTGGTCCTTGGGCAATGAAGTCACCATGGTATCACCTTGACTCTTTAAGCAGTTTGTCTCACTTTATGAGGAAGCCCCTGGTGTCCTGTTTTCTTTTTTGTTTTTTTATCCAGTCAAGATTCCCTACCTTTCCCATGCAAATCCAGTGTTTATGAGCAGGGTGTAGCCTGCATTCCTGCTCTGTCCTCTTGTGTGGACATGTGATTTCTGAAAAAATACACACTGGTGGGCTACAGGTCAGCCTTTGCCTCTGAGGCAGCTTTTTGGCAGGCTCTTGTCTCGGAACGAATCAGTGACTCAAAGTGTATGCATGTGCTCCCATAAGGATCTGTGTGACAGGTATTCTTTCCCCATACGGTTCCCATTGTAATGAGATCAGTAGGTTGTGAGTAAGAATGAAATCATTAGATTTCTTTTTCAGGTGCTTCAGCATTTCCTATTGAGCAACAACACTTTGCGCTGGGCTTTTAGAGCTGCTTCGTACCAGTTGCAGAAGGATGTTGATAGAACTTTGTGTTGGCATAACAAGACTCATCTCATCAGATGGTACAGTATATTTAGAGAGCTTCTTTCTCCACTGGGCTTCCTATGTCTCAAGGTTATTCTACTTCAAGTCCTCACCTCTCTGCAGTGTAAGAACACTATCAATGCTGTTAAACTACAGACAGTCGTTCCCACCCATGGGTGCTTCTGCAGTTGTCAAGTGGTAAATGGAAAATTTGTTAAGCAAAGCCTACATGTTGACTCTGCTGTATCCTAACACTTTGTTGTGATGTCGGTGTAGGTAGCAACTGGGAAACAAGCAAGAATAATGGTCTAAACTGCTAAAGGAAATGCATGCATGGCTGAAAAACTTCACTAAAACTATTGAAATGCTTTGGGGAGACCAGAAAAGTTGGAAACGGCTGGATTGATGGACATGGATAAACTTGAAAACTCCCCAAACATTTCAACTCATCTTTGAACTGTTGTGGGTGTTGAAACTTCTGCATTTGTGGTATATTGCAACCGTCAGTAGGCCCTTAAACAGATATTATGTAATCTAAAGTAACTGCTTATAATCACTGGCGCTCCTTGTAGAGAAATAAATATTTAAGGATGTGACTGCCACGGAGCACTTAGCCTTATAAGAGGAAATGATGATAGTAAATCTGATACTGTTGTGCGTGCAGAGAGGGGATGTGTGGCTTATGGACCCATTCAAAGTTTTTTTTTTCTCGCTGCCCTTACCCATCCGCTCTCTCAAGAGACTCTTGGACACTTGCCAGGTTTATGAGTAACATTTCCTGATTAATGGAGTTTTATGAAGAAGGATATGGGGCACGGTCAGGAAGCAACACATTTGGCCTTTGTTGAGACAGATCTTCCTCTCGTAGCCGGTATGAACTCCCAACGGGCAACAGAAGGTCAGACGGCACTCCAGAGATTGGAAACGAAGGACTCAGTTTGTTTACATGCCCTGGAGGAGTAACATAATAATATCGGCCACATGAATTGACAAGTCGGACGGGTATAACTGCATACTGAGCAAGAATAATGCACTGTCGTCAATGAAACAAGAGCAAATGTGTGTGCTCAGATGTTTTCTCAAATTCTGCTCATCATCAACAAACTCTCAGTTGTGGTAAATGTGACTCTTGAGGCCAAACAAGCTCTCTTATCCATTTCAGTCTAATACGAATGGGAACAACTACATTTTCTCCTTCAAACCACCTTTATTATCATATACTGAGTCTGTACTTGCACATTTAATCTTCTTCAGATCTCTCTTTGTTTTTTGGTCCTGCATTTTTCTCCCTGCCTCCACTTGTCTGTATATCTGCAGAAATAACCATAAATAGGTAATGGCACCTCTGGCTATTGTGGCTTTGGAAATCGCCCACCAAAACAAATACACATGGGTGAGTTCATATTTGCTGATAGGGATGATGATGATTTTTAAAGTATGACTCACAACTGTGTTTTCAGTCCCCCTTGTTGAAATAACAGAGGCAGCTTCCAAACAAAGCAGCCTAGTTGTGCTGGGTCTCTATGGACCAGCTTTAGCATACTGTTTAGCACTCCTTTTATAGGTACTGACCTAGGTGAATTATGTAAGCTTGTGCACAGTCCTGAAATCAACATCCAAACTGAGGACTGTTTTGCCTTCATAAGGCAATTCACACTGACACAGGCATCGGAGCGACACTCAGTTTTTGAAATGCATTTGATGAAGAAAATGGCTCTTTGCCAAAGATAGGCCAAGGAGCATCACAATTTACTGCAGCCTCGTTTTTAGTTATGTACATTTTAACATAATATTTCATGCACTTCAAAACCAAAACAAGCCTCAGTCTGAAATGTTTCACCAGCCCTAACCCTGGAGCAGATATGTAATATAGCCTATCTCCTGTAGCATCCTTTTCTTTTCAAGCCGTGGAGCTCCTGAAGGCTCGAGGCTGGGTACCATTTGATTTACCACTACCAGTTGATTTGGCTTGCCTGTTTAATAGGCCATTTGGTTCCTGTATTATGCAGTAAACTCTGTTTTATAAAGCTTTAGCCTCATCTGATCCTGGTTACTTTCCTAGAATCGGTTCTAGGTTTTGTACTGGCTGTTTCATTGGCTGGATACTCGGTCTGTGGACTGACAGGAATGGAAATGAAGTGTGCTGATTTGTTAATTTAACCAACAGATGGTGATTTTCTTTTCCCGACATCATTTAGAGCATACATTTTCCCACAGTGGAGGTGTGGTAGACATCTCCAGGTTTCTAACAAGGACCAGACAACATGTAATTGTTGAGCAGTTTATTGTTAAACTGCATTTAAATATACACAAGGGAGTCACTATAGTATGTGGTCTCTTAACTGTTTAGCCAATCGCTGTTATGTAAGGTGAAAGAGGCACAGGAGAAGGTCAAGGTGAAGACTTAAACACACACACACACCCACTTAACACACTCACACATACACTGATTTCCTGTGTAATATGTCAAAGCAGTAATTTTTAAGTGGACCAAGAGTCTAATTCTGAGCTGGTTTTACAGCCCAGCAGGTGGTCAAGGGTCAGACAGATGCATTTGAGATTTTTTTCATGCTTGATATAATTACAGAAAAGACTCTTATGAAAAGGGGCATTCTCACCTCTGGTCCCTTCTTGCCTCTTGACCCATTCCTCATTTTCCTTCTTTGTTCTTGACTCTTTATTGCTAACACTTAGCAGACAAAGCACCCTCTTGTATATTTTCCCTCCGTTCCCTGACTATAAATGTGAGTAACAGGGTGCTGAATTAACTTATGCCCTGTCATGTAATGGAAAACAGGGGGCTACATTAACCCCCGCACCCTCTCTAACATAAATATACCTCATTTTTATTCACCTCCTTTCTCTTCAGTTTGGCTTTCTTCACACAGAGGCCCTGAAGCATCGTAAGCATACTTGTGCTGTGAAAAATGTTGGAGGAAAAGCCTCTGTGCTCGGTTGTGGAGCGGTCGGAACGTGCGCACACACAATTTTCATGGCTGCTGTCAGCTGCTGATTACATAAGTGCACTTTTCAAAGCAATGCATCTGAGCCATGTGTGGTTTTCTGCTCTGTGAATACTTAATGGAACAAAATGAGCTCAACTCAGCCTCCTAATTTTTACCTCCTAAATTTAACACACTTGGTATTGAAAAGTGAAAAGTTATTAAACAGAAGAGTGTTTTATTGTGCGAGGGATGGAAAGATGTTTACTGGATTTTCCTTTGCAGCGACAAAGAGCTTGGAGGGCTGCACCACACACTGGAGAAGACACACAGATAGAGACAGAACATTCACACTCAGGCAATTTAGAGTTTCTCATGCACTGTGTGTTTGTAGTAAATAGAGAGTCATTATGGGGTGGGATAATGTTGGAGAGAGGTGATTAGCCCAGGCACAAAGCCTCGACTAAGTGGGGAATAAAATGGGATGAAGATGTTATTTGATGTGTGTGTTTCTCACTTTCTCTCACTTCCTCCTCCCTCTTCCCAAGCCGGCCTCGTGTGAGTCAATGGAACAGAGGTTATATGAGAGTCTCACTGTGGTGGTCGGCTGTCTTTGTGCAGAGCTGGCTGACATCATCCTCGCAGGGGGGGGGTTTGGGTTAGCTGGGGCAGGGCAGAGCTTGGCTCAGAGCTCTACATTTAAGGCAGTTTCCTCTGAAAGCTGGAGAAGTAAATGTCTCAGTACATCTGGTTCTACACAGTTTTACAGAGCCAGTCCTCTGAAATTGTTCTTCAGGATCATAACAAACTAATGATGTATTTCTTTCTTTCTTGTTTGCAGCTCTGAGGTGATTCTTTATGGAGTGAGACATCACCCTCCAGGAAGATCTACAAGAAAGTTGGACACAAGACGCAAATTTGAATCTTATCACTTTCTCTGCAGTGAACTGAATCATGGATGGAATAGACACCTTGCAGAGCTCGAGCTTGGAGACCAAGGCCGAGCGAATCGCCCGCTACAAAGCAGAGAGGAGGAGGGAGCTTGCCGAGCGCTATGGCAACACGGAAGAATTCACCTCCAAATACGTCCGCAGAGACAGGAAAATTGCTGACACATCCGAAACAGTCTCTTCAGCGACCAAGGAGAAGGAAAAGTATGAGGATAATGGAGCAGAGCCAACATATAGCAGGAGGGGAGTCCGAAATAAATCCTTTGAACCTGCGGAGCAAACTGATGGTGAAAAAGAGGCGACAAGTCAAAACCTCAAAACAGATGCAATTTTATCTTCCAAAACAGAAGCAGTCTCCTCCACAAAGGCAACGTCTCATTCCAGGTGAGTTTATTCACATTGTCACGAGTTTAAACAAAAGCACACTCCTCCTACTGGTTGTTTGGTCAAGACCAGTAACACTGTTGTTCTCAGCGTGATATAAACTTGGCCACAGAAATTAAACACTAAGCTGACCGGGCATAGAGACTCATAAAGCTAGTGCAAGAGGCCCAGGCTGACATTTCAGCAGAACACACAGTACACAGTAGATGTTATGAGCAAAGTTTTAGCTTTATTTCAAGATCTTAAGCTCTAGTATTCTGCATGCTTATTGGATAATACCCATTTAATAAGTATGCACTGTGTGCTGAATAGCCGTGCAGACGATATGCACAGTTTACTGGTAAATGTGCAGAAACTTGGAGTACAGTTCTCAGATCCCCACAACTGGACCAGGTACTGTAGCTCTTTCTCAGGTTCTTCCTTGATTTAGAGAAGATTTGCAGCTCTTAAAGACGTCTATTGGATTATTGTGAAATAGTCTGCTGCCTCCTAATGAGTGGAGAGGAGGCAAAAAGTCTCTCTGTTTGGAGACCACTTAGTGCTATCCGTTTGAGGTAAACACGGCTGCTAACATTTCCAAAATTGGCCATGCGTGCACGGCAGGGAACTGCCACATTTATTCTGCCATGGTATGCTTTGCAGCGAAGACATGCACGGTGCTTGTTTTGGTTCACTTTACAGTCATCTGGGGGATCTCACTTGTTTAGCACATTTGGGAATAACAAACTGGTATTGTCAGGATGACTCAGAAGACTGAAGAGCTTACTCAGTTGTTGCCAGGGCTGCTTCTCTGAGAACAGTAAGACATGTACAGTCGTGGGTCAGGGGATGTTTGAGCTGTAATCAAGCTGGAGATTCTGCTGTTTGCGCATAGTCGGACTTGTCTGCTCTTGTCTCCTCTAGAAAAACAGCCTGAGGGAACGACAATAGGGAGAGAAGAACTGAGGTGGACAGGGCTTGAAGATAATTTCAGAGTTTGGACTTGCGGGGGCTGGGGGAAGTTGAGCTTTGCCAAGTTTTCATGCCCCGTGCTTAATGAAGCAAGATATCTAAATCACTGTGATTGATGGCTTGTTAGAACCAATTACTTTATAAGACATGTATTGTGTTCTGATAGACTTTCAGAAGAAATCCAGTACGTGCAGAATGACAAGCTTCATCAGATCCTGGCCGATCATCTCTCATGGCTAAGCCGAGTTAGTTTAATGAAGAGCTGTTTTTTGTTGTTGTTGCATATAGTCATGTCTGTGTCAGGATGTGTTTAAGTCTTAAAAAGAATTGCGGTGAAATGAATCCAGATCGTAAATCTTTTCAAACACCAAGTTTGTGCTTATTTGTGGCTATAGGGGAAGTTTAAATAAAGTTGTGCAATGGGAAGGGAGCTGTTTTCTTACAGCATCGGTTTACACCACAGAGAAAAGAATATTTGGCAAAATACAGAGTGAAGTCCCACACAAAGATATGGAAGACACTTTTAATTACAGAGAGCACAAAGACGGGCTGACGTGTTGATGTGTTTGTCTCCTATGTCTGTCACGTTAGTTACTAATCTTGACAGTTCTGTTATGAGGTTTTCTGGATGTCACATTCCAGCTGTGCACAGTCTTCTGTACAGACACAAGTAGTATTTTAAAGAGGAACTGTATAGAACCTATAGAGGTAATATGTGTTATCTGTATTGTATCCTTACAGTCTCATTCTGAGTCAGGACGGTGTATCCCCCTGATTCTTGGCAAACTTGCGCGTACTACATGATTAGAGCTTTGCAGATATTCACCGAGCCTTGTTAGGCAGCATGTTTGTGTGGGTCTGTTACAGAAATAGCATGAAGGAAACTGGAACTCAGCTGTCCCAGCGATAATTGAAGCTGTCCATCAACAGGTTTATCTGACACAGACAGGAATCCTCCCCGCATAAAGCCGCAGTTGAAGAGTGACATTCCAAAAACACTTCACTTGGACATTTACAACTATCACTAAATATTCATCTGTTAACCTTGGCCCTGTTTTCATATGTTTTTCTGTATACGTGAGTGATGGATAATACAGTTATTGAGGTGGCTGCAGTATTGAGCCGGGCAGGCAGCCTGCAGCCCCGCTAACGCTCTTCAACCGGGCAAGTGGCTCCCGTCAAAGTTCGCCCTATAAACGTGCATTTTTCACACCGACAGGCTCAGATAGTTACAATGAGTGTCCGACAACATACTAGAAAGGAGAAATGAACGTATGTCTCTACCTTTAGCGCGTCTCTTCTTTGACTGGCAGTAGTCATCCCGGTCAAAGTGGTTACTGCAGTCCCTGTGTTTGGCACGGCACAGTGCATCCACAGGAGTGTCAGCATCCATTTGTAGGACAGCTAGCCAGAACTTCAGCGTGTCCGTGTCAAAGTAAGGTAGTCTGTGAAAGCTGCGCAAAGAGTAGCCCAACATTTTGTTGCCACAATTTGGAAATGCGCACACACGAACCATAGTCGTCTCTCTTCACCTCAGTCAGGTAGCGGAAATAATGAAAGTAATTGCAAACAAACACGGCATATCTCCAAAATCAGGCAGGTTTCCAGGATGCCAAGTTGCCTACTCATTTTAATGTAACAATTGCCGATGAGAACCGGTGTCAAAAAGGGAAAAAAAGGAAAAAAAAACAAAAAACAATCGATCACGGACTTCATGATCGATTACCATGGCAACGAACGAAGCTTCGAAGCTTCGATTTTTTTGGGTCAGCCCTAGGTAACATTATTCCCCATCGGTGTTTTGCCGCGAGTTATCGTGAGATTTCAGAATGAGTTTTCTAGCGTGGTGAGATTTGGACACCGATCACAACAAACAACGACCTCCAGCTAAAGGTAGAGACTATTAAGTTCATTTCTCATTTCTAGTATGTTGTCGGACACTCATTGTAACTATCTGAGCCTGTCAGTGTGAAAAAAATGCAGGTTTATAGGGCGAACTTTGACGGGAGCCACTTGCCACAAGAAGAAGTAAGCGATCCGGTGGTTTTGGCTAACTTCTTGTCAGCAGATGGAGTTAGCAGTCCCCGTCCTCGTCCCTACGTCACCACATTCACGCGCATCCCTTGGCTGCACACACAGAGAGGACCGCCCCTTTATGCCGTTCTCTCTCCTCATTGGATAAAGGTCGTAGGATACAAGGAAAGTTTTCTCCTCGGCTTACAGCAGAGCAGAGTGACTGACAGACCCGTGTTTCAGACCAAACACTCTATAAAAGTGATTGCTGTTGGAAGATTTGAGACAAATATTAACACAAACATTCCGCTTACTTCTGCTTTAATATATGAACATATAGAGTCTGTGCTGTGCCACTGCTTAACCGTGTTAATATGATGATATGAAAGACAGTTGAGATGGGAGGAGGCCTCCCTGACAGTGATGTTATGAGAAAGCAGATGTCTCACTGTTTTTATAAACTAAAGAAACAATAAGTTCATTATGGTTGCACTGTTGTGTTACAGAGTGGAGCTTCTTGCCTCACAAATTATCTTTGAATAATGCAAGAGCAGCATGTAGCGAGCACACCAACCTCCAGCAGCCGAGTTTCATTCAGCCCTGACATCAAGTCACTGATAGAATTAACATTAATTAGCGCCAGCTGATGCGGCGTGCCACCAGCGACATTTGTCACTTTAACCACGGAGAGCGACGCTCAGCACCAGCTGAATGGAGAAGCTGAATGTCTCATCGTCTCCTACAGTATTTTGCTAATGATTATTAGCGTTGGAGCTTAATGAACCTGTGTCTTCTTAGTCTCAGTGTCTTAGCTCAGTCTGTCATCACTGCTGCATCCCAGTCATTATTCCACTGTCACTTGCCAAAATATCCCTGGCTGCAAAGTATCAGAATGGTGATTGAACCAAGCAGGGTTGTCTGGCCAGTTCTGGACACAGCCGACAGGTCACACACCAAGACTGCACCTCTGTAAAGTCAGGTATTTGTGACTTCATCACATTTCATAAGATTCTGCAATAACAACAGCTGCAATACATTTGCGCGGGGGGAGGAGGGGGTGTTGCTGTAAAAAGTATGTTACAGGAAAACTGTACATACGCAGCCTTATATTGCTGCTTTACATACAGCAGCAACAAGTAAAAAGTATAATTTACAAAAGTAAGATAAAGGGAGTTGTGAAAAATGAAAGTCAGCTGTACACAATACTGTTCATGGAACTGTTTTAGTATTTATCCATGTTAGATATCCAATAAAGAATGGAGTTGATTTGTAGATTTATTTATTTATGGGTTTTGGGGTTAGATGCTCTGTGTCTCACTGTGTAGTAAACTCCAGTAACTGTGCTACTGGCACATGGATGTTAGTCAAACACCATGGGTAATAAACAGGACTGGATGGGAGTTGGGCTAATTATTGTTTATAAGGCTGAATTGTTACAGATTTACAGTACCATTAGTATGAGGGGCCAAGCTTTCCAACAGTAAAGAACACAAATTAGAGAGAAGGAGATTGAAATCTTTTAACCATGTGAAGTCGTGATCCTCTCCACTCGACTCTCTCATTCTATAGTGTCACTTCATGCTGTGTGTGTAAGTCATCAGCTAATGGAGGGTGAGAATGAGGAAGATGGATTTTACATACTGAAGAGTTAAACTTAAACTCAGACTTCCCCCTATACCGCATTGCTGTTTTTCCTCCCGTCCAGCCTCTGCACTCCACTCTTCTTATCTGCTTAGTTTTTATGGGAGCGTAGCACCGACATGTGTGGCCCCTCTCTGTCAGCCAGCAGTCGGAGAGTGGGTGGGGTTGATGGAGTGTCGCTGAGCCCTCCAGCATTCAGGCACCAAGACTGCAGTCTGCAGAGGTCTACGAGCAGACTTCCCAGTAGCTTGAAGTGGGTAATATCGCATTCTGTAGAGTTTTTTCCCCATGTGGCTGAAGTTATGTAAATAATGTGACACTCTAATAAGTTAATTTTAAAGTTCATGTGCATATTACACAGCCACAGATCGGCATGTATCACATTCACTGACATTATTGTTGCACCTACAGCAATTTGTCTTCCATCGCAGTTCCCACTCCAGCATATTCACACATCATAAGTACCTTGGTCTGGCATATTCCGACTTCCCACAGTATCACAAAGCTGCACCGAGGCAGACCAGCCAAAAACTGACACAACAGTTCTGCGGTAGCCAAACCCCGAGCCACAAATTATAGTAAAAATTACTTTTCAACTGTGTTTTTGGAATGACACTTGAGTTGGAGTCGATATTTAGTTATAGTTTTGTTTTTCCTACATGGCATAGGGCTGATTATTGCCATACTTACTTTTAAATTGTTAAGGCATTTATATGATATCTTTGACAGCTAAATAACTTGCAGTAAGAAACATATTCAATGTTTTGCACTTGGAAGTAAAAACAAAACACTGAAAAAAGGAATCTTCTTTATTTAGCCAGTACCAGTCACTTGATTGGTCTCAGTCTCATTTGGGCAGATGAGCTTGGGGCTATTCCCCGTCTTTAGCGACCTTTGACCTCTTCCAGATGTCCACCACGAGTCTCTTTTGTGTTTAAGGCAGTCCTCTCCCCTCCTCTCCTGTTACATCATCACTACTGGCCCACAGGCAGCTGCTGTCCCCATCCATATTTAACGCCCATTACTTAGAGATGAATGGCCATCTCTAGACGCGACACAGGCAACGCTGTTCTATCTGAGGACAGACAGGGGACTGGGAGAGTAAATGTTGTGGGGTGAATATCATACAAGGGAGAGTGAGTGTCTCTCCGTCTGTCGAGCCAATGTTGCATTTGTTTTGTTTATTTTCAAATGTGCATTTTAGGATTATGCACGATTTAGACTTCATATACTAATTTTTCTGTCAAGCTTGTAATCATCGATTGTAACAGCTGCGTAATCCTGTCATCACCTCAGTATGTTAGCGTGACCTCATTTGTCTCTCTCTGTCTCTCTCGTAGGCTGGAAACTGATGACACCGAGGAGCCAGAGGGTAAGATGAACCCTCCACTTTCACCGCACTCACATCCTATAGCGTTCCACAGACTTGCTCCGTCCTGTAACTCATTCAAGCCATCTCTGTTACTCAGTGTTATAGGAACACTGAGCTCATTGCTGATGTCAGATCACCTACCTGGTTTATGCATGTTTTCTTTGTAATACTCTGCCACTGAGAAGGAGTGAAAGAAAAACAGATCCACTGATGTGCTTGGCTGTGTTTTATTGTCTAATTTAACATTAATGTTGCGCCCCAGGCGATGGTTTTCTCTCTCAAAAACTGAGGGAGATAATGTTTGGCACGTGTCTGCGGAGTTTTTGTTCAAAGATCAGGTTGTAGGAGGCGTGCGCTCACACTCGTGTGTCTTTCTGTGCAAATGTTTGACAATATGCAATTACTCTGGAAGCGTGTTTCAGCCAGCTAGCATTATGAGCTAATTTTGGAGCCTGCTGCTATAGAGGGAGGAAAATGGTTAAGTTCACACATGGGCCGCTGGCTGCTTTTCTGATTCATTCAGCCACCTGAGCCCACAGCCCCAGAGTCTGTCTGTCTGTCTATCTGTCTGTTAGATTGCACAAGAAGAGAAAAAGATAGTGACAGAGCAGTGATAGGAATTCATGGTGGTGATAGCAAGGAACCTTTAGCAAATATCAGCAGACAACAGGTATGTCAGTATTTCAGGACATAAGAAGCAGTGTTGTGTAACATTTTTTACTTGCACAACTATGCAAACAAACGTTTATGCCCTTTTAAGTCAGTCAGGAAGTCACGTTGACCAGGTCTAAATCATCATCAGCCTAATCAGAACAAGCAAAGGAACTAAAACTTGAGTCATAAGACTGACTGTCATATAGAAGCTATTGTGTTGGTAAACCAGTTCTCTTATCTCTCTAATCTCACATTATCATCGACTTTTTAATGACAGACCTGGTGTATCACAGATTCCCAGTCTCTTGATACAAGAACTTGGGATATTTGGGAACAGATTAGAAAACAGTACTGAATACAGGGGATTTCCTTTGCTCCTGTGATTATCCATCAAACGATGGTTTGTAGAATAACTGACTAAAAGGGAACAAAAACAACACTTGCACGGTGTATTTTATTCAGTTTGGCAGCGAAACAGACACAGAAAGGTGCAGAAAGAGAAACAAAGGACGGCTCAATGTTCATCTGTAAAAGAAATATGTGCGTGACAGAGCGAGAGAGAGAGTGAGAACATTGGCGGCCGCATTCACAGGACTGACGGAGCTTCCTGTCCAAGCTGGCAGAGGAGACGGCGCTCCGAGCCAGAACGCCTCTCATGGTCGCGTCGAGGGTTTCCCCCGACCCTCCTGCTATTAGCTATCTGACTGTTTCACACTGTGTCTGCACTCTGTACAAGTGCACTTTGTCACACAAATATTCATTAAAATAGAGTGCATTCAGAGTGATTTCAGCTGCTCATGACCTCAGGAAGATACTACAAAGAAAGCCGATTTCTCCTCCACGACCGCTGTACTCAGTAGGTGACCATATGCAGACAGGTGCAGTTTCTTCATCTCAAGTGAATGCTCTTTTAGATTTCTCTTCTGGAGGGTTAGAGTTGCTGCTCTAACACAAATTGTGTCGATTGTACAGTTTGAACTTGACTTTTTTTCAGCATGTAGTTGCAAATGTGCGGACGCTATTGGCTATTAAGAGGTCAAACACCCATTCAGTAGGTTGTCAGCAGCTAAAGCTTAGCAGTCTTATGATGTGGTGTGGATGAAAACACTTACTGAGGAGTCGGTGAACTTGAGTGGAGGGGGTTTTTCCATCTCTTGAGTTTCTCTTTTCTCTCTCACTTGGATGTTGGATGGACGATGATGTAAAATAGATTGGACCGGAGTCAGAAGTGAAGGAGTACAGTCTGAGTGGGATCAGCAGTCTGCAGTGCTTAATGTTTCATCATCCCAACTAAATCATGCTAAGTTCTGGACAGCAGGGGAGCATGGAAACATAAATCACAAGGAGAGTATTAGGTCTTAACTGAGCAGTTTTTTCCAGCGGAGCAGAGCGGAGCGGGGTTTGTCAGAGACATGTCATTATTTGGATTTGTTTGTTCCTTTTGTTTTCTTTGGAGAGGAGGCCACTTTGGCTTGAAATGTTACATTGTCGAGGCAATAAAAACAGATTTAGAGTGGGAGAGTGGGGTCGAGTGTGCTGACTTAAAAAATTTGCGTTGTTTTGGAATGCCATTAAATTTAATTGTTTCCTTTTGTTCGGATTAGAAGATTATTATATTCTCATGGCTGGTTTTGATTAGACGACACACAGGAATTATTATCTTTTCTCGCACACACACACACAAGCACAGACACATGTAAAGTAAATGTAAATGTAGTACTCTTGCATACAACACAGCCACACTATCACACTGTCAGTATTTGAATGCCACACTGACAGACTCACTGAATCCACTGGAGGTTTCTCAGTCTGGAATGAATGAATGAATGAATGAATGAATGAATTATTTATTATTATTTACGTGTCGTGCACCAATTAAGGCGCCCAGCCTATAAGGGCTGACAAGACACATTTCATATTTAGACACCAAACAAAATCATTAGAGCACAGACAAAACAAAAACAAAAACCACATAGAATTCACATAAATAATTCACTTGACCAGGCCCTTTTTATGAAAGTAGCTATAGTAAAGACTTCTTTTCTGAAGAACCATTCCAACTTTACCTCATCATCATCAACCCAAAACAACTCAGGTTTCACATTTTGACCTGAGGCCGGTTCACATATCACACTTTAATTTCCTTTTCTGGTCCACAGACACCTTAGAAGCACGAGTGAAGCCAATCAGATTATATCCAGTCAGTTTTCCTGTTTGAATTTTCAAGCTGTGAGGAAAATGTCCACTTGACCTGAGTGTGTGCGTGTGTGCGTGTGTGTGTGAGAGTACTGCGTAGTGCGTACGCATTGAATTGCCTGTTAAATTTACCTTTGTGTTCAATTTCTGCTCGATTGTGTTCTCTGTTTACAAAACGTTAGTGCCAGACCAGACAACGCATTATGTTGTGGATACCATACACACACAATCTGTCTTAAACCATCATTTCAGCGGTCATGTATGGCTCCACTGTGGATGAAATCCTCTGTCCTGGTTAAACAGACACTTTGTTGCTGCTGCCTTCATACTCACCCTTGTCTCTTTCTGTCTATGTGCTCTTTCCAGTTGATGAGACGCCTGAGCATTCATCCAAGAGGTCTGCTACATCCAAAATGTCTCTTTTTAAGGTACGGTATTTCAGGTTTATTTAAAGGGATATCTCTCTTTATCCAAATGTTTGGTATTGTATGATTTATTGCATTTAATTATGTGAAACATTTTGTTGTTTGTCAAGGCTCTTAATAAGGCAAAGTATGTACCAGCTGAACACTGAATCATAACTTATTTTTGATAGAGAATAAAGTTTAAATCATAAAAGGGTCAAGGTGCAGTAACATAAATTGTCACAGAAGCATGTTTGACTGATTTACACCTGTCTCTCAGCCACTTGTTTTTGCAATCTCAGCACTGGAAAAAGCCTCACGTTTTTTTAATATAGATGTCATCCAGGATGACAGCACACAATCCAAACTTCATCCAAACTTGAAATCATCAATGTCTAAACTTATGAATGATGTCACAGATGCTATATTCACATTTTATCACCAGTCTATGGTTAATTCTTTTCTTATCCCTTGTTGCTTCACTCAAAAGCCTTTCCAATGCAGCTGGTGCATGCTTCAACCCCCCTCTGGAAGTTTGCTCCATTAATAACAAATTGAGCTGTTCCATACAGCTCTGAGCTGTCCTGCACCTGGATGTAGGCTTGGCCAAAGTCATGACTTCCGCACACACACAGTCCATGGAGGTCTTAAAGCGGTGGTGGGAAAAAAAAGAAAAGTCCAGAGAGCCAGGAGATGCACTTGGAAACAAAAAGTGCATAATGTCCCCAAATCCTTCAGGGAGAGCTACATGTGCGCTTAAAAATGAGCAGGGGATCGGGCTTTCCCAGGCTGGTTAGGTTTCAGAAGTGGTTGAGTTTCATGATATTGGATGTAAATAGCTGTTCTAACTTGGCCTTCACAGACCAGGAGCAGTGCCAAGGTTGGCCAAGTGAACACAGATGGCAGCAAGTCACCCTGACCAGAAACCTGCTGGGAAAACAGACTCCCACAAAGAGCCTATCTCACAATCACACTGTATTTTTTTGTCTTCTCTCTGTCTTTTGTTCTGTGCTACAGCTCTGTTATCATAAGGCCTTTCACTCAAAGGCCATCAGCGGTGACAGACACTCGATTGCTGTCTTCACTTTGGCCTTATCACTCATTTCTGCTCCACAGTCCTTGATGAAAGCCAATGAGACAGTGTCTCCAGTAGGAGAGACCAAGTAGCAGTGAGGTTATAGTGTCTGTGTCTGCTTTCCAGCATGGATGGAGGCAATAAATATGCACATGCCGACTTCTGGAGACAGATACAGCTCGCCTCATTTATGTTTT
The DNA here is from genome assembly GCF_905171665.1 of Trachurus trachurus. Classification (NCBI taxonomy): domain Eukaryota; kingdom Metazoa; phylum Chordata; class Actinopteri; order Carangiformes; family Carangidae; genus Trachurus; species Trachurus trachurus. The sequence goes on along the minus strand of NC_139913.1, from coordinate 23,618,733 downwards.
GGATTTCTTGACTGAATTTCCAGAGTATATAAAAACTTGCTTTGCATAATGCAATACATTCATGCTGGGTGGAAAATGGGTTCTTTCTTTAAAATCTGTAAGCATTGGTTATTTTCTAAGAGGCCTCTAATTGTGAAGGCTTTGGTGTGTAATTTTGTGAAAAAACTAGCATTTGATTTCCGTTGCTTTCCTCACAGCAGGAGATCCACTTATCTTCAGCAGGTCACCCCAGGGCGCCAGCAAAGTGTTTACTGACAAAACTCTCATGCAGTTGCATGCTTCACACTGGATCCAGGTTTTAGAAAGTCTCTGACTACAAGTAGACCTAAACAGAATGGGTAGAAATAAAGTGACACATTCAAATAATCTATTTTGCGACTCCATCAGGTCCTTTTCACTCTCTTTATTCATCTTCTATTCAGGCAGTATCAAAGAGGACTATCTATTTCAAATGGATGCATAGTATCCCCACAAAAACTTGTAATGTTTAAAAAAAAAAAAAATGTCTGAAATGTTCCATTTTCACTGTATCAAGTGTTTTGTATCTGATTGCAGGCTGTTAGATCTAAAATGTGTCTTTATAAACTCCTAGTTAATAATCACACTGCCCATATTGATAACTAGTATTTTACAAGTGTTTAGTTAATAAAGGAGTGTTATTGCTACCACGTATGTGTGCAAAATAACAAAAAATATATTTTATGTATGAAAGGAAAGGAAAAAAGATGGTTGGAAATTATGTAATCAGTATGTGCCTGAACACTGTGCAATACTGACTAATGCAGCAACCCAACCACCAATCCATTCACAGTAGGCCCAAGCCACATTAATATCTAATATATTGTAAAGGACCTATCAGAGGCTAATAATCCTAACTTTTTAAATTGTATCTAAACCTCTGATCTTAATATGGACAGTGAGGCAGACAGTCGACTCAGTGAAGCAATGTTGAGCCATAAAGATAAAAAAAATGTGATAAAACAAACCAAAATGGTTCCCCTGGTGAGACTTTGCTTTGATGTCACTAGTGCAGAACCAGCAGTACAGATTTTTAGTTTGTACTGTTTATACTCAGGTGAGTAGGTTAGTCATACTCCAGTACAGTAAAACCCTCCTCCACTGTTCCACCCAGCACTGACCTCTGAGCGGGTGGAGAGGTGGAGCATTATTACTCATTCATGCACTTCCTTGTCCAGATTTGTTTCTTATAGCTGTTGGAGAACTTCAGCGGTATGTTCTTGTCCTCTGTGTAAGTCCAGCTCTTCAGCGTCTTCTCTCTCTGCCTGTAGGATGTGGAGCAGACAGAGGACGGAGGCAGCGATCGTCACGCTGATGATGGAGTGAAGCGTCATCTAATGAGCAGTGACAGAGAGGAAGTGTCTACCAGGTCAGCAGAATCAAAATGACTTTCATTCCACTGTGGTCAGACCTTTTTTTTTATCACATCAACTAAATTTTGATTTTTGGAGTCTGCTATTTCTTTAACAGTTGTGTAAGATTGACTGTGATAGATAATATATACTGCGACATAGGCAGATATAACGCCTCCAAACTGGCTGACACACAGATAAACAGAGCAGGCAGGCTGAAGGAGCACAGGGGTAATTACAGAGCAATTGAAAGGCTGTCCACTGATGTAAACGGCTGCAGAGATAAACCAGATAAACCTGCAGGACTTGCCTTGAATAACACACACATACAGTACACACACACTCAAACAGTCAAGGCTATGTGGTAGCCATGGAGATGCAAACCAGATTGAAGTTAATAGCTGAAGGAGCGAGAGCCAGACTGTACTTAGCACTGTAACCACTGGAGAAAAGTCTGGACTCTGTGTGTGTGTGTGTGTGTGTGTGTGTGTGTGTGTGTGTGTGTGTGTGTGTGTGTGTGTGTGTGTGTGTGTGTGTGTGTGTGTGTGTGTGTGTGTGTGTGTGTGTGTGTGTGTGTGTGTGTGTGTGTGTGTGTGTGTGTGTGTGTGTGTGTGTGTGTGTGTGTGTGTGTGTGTGTGTGTGTGTGTGTGTGTGTGTGTGTGCGCGTGCGCGCAGATAAGTTAAGATATAATTAAGTTGTTTCTTGTGCCTTTTTGTCCACATGGAGTTTAATCTCAGTTTCCTTCCAGTTCAGAAGTGATATCAGTGTATTTGATCTTTTCACCAATGCTCAGTTGCAGCACAAGTACAAACATTGACAAATATAAAAGAATCAAAGTTCATATTGAAAAATACACTACAAAAACAAAACTACCATATAACTAAATTGGTCAGAGGATGCAATTTATTCATTTATACTGGCCGAGTGCCTAGTTTGATTACAAAGCACCACATCAGTGAGTGTTTATTGGTTTTGGCAACAGCCTTTGTCTTTAAGATCAAGGAACACAGTTTTTGCTCCATTTTTGGTGCAAAAGTTCAGAAAAAAAAGCTATTGATGAAACTTTGTTTCATTTTGAATGGAAACATGATGAATATAGACGCTTTTCACAGTTTTCAATTAAACATTTCATTTAACATTTGTTTCTTTCTGTTTATTTCACTGATATTCCAGGCTTCACAGATATGAAGTAGGCAAGACAATGGAGGAGAGAGAGCCCACAGATGAGCCTTCATGGAAGGAGCGGCGTGAATGTGCTGCTGCTGCTGAGGAAGAAAAAAAGGTCAGTGTTTCTTGTAAAGGTAGCTTAAAAAAAAAGTCACATGGTTTTCATAAGTCAGTCGACTGGAATACAAAAAAAGTCATCTCTGTGGATTGTATTTGGAAAGATCATATTTTTAACCAGACCACTGTATGTGAGCTAATTCCACAGCTCTTACTCACCTTAGATTTGACTGTTTTGTTCAGATCTGGTTTACTTCACTTTTGTTTTTCTGGGCTGGATGTGTTATGTGATTGTAATCTTCGTCACTTATATACAGTTACAACACAAACAAACACATGACAAAGATGACATCATCCAAGTCTTAAACTGACCCTCACAAGTCATGGACGTGCGTACACACACTCTGCTCTATGCACATGGTGTTTTTATTGAAGCTCACCACCTGGTTAGCATTGCACTTTTAACACCCAGCCGGCTTCAGTGTATTCTTATTCCTTCATCTCCTCTTAAATCAGCAGCCCCTCATGACCTTTGACCTGTCTGTGGGATGTCTGCTGTTGCTCCAGCTGCAGTTGTGCCATCTAACCAATATCATATTGCGCACACAAAAGAAAGGGGCTGTATATTCTTGTTCTTGGAAGCAATTTACTGTATTTTGAAACACGTAAAACAGTTAATTTATGGTAGCTGGGACTACAAAAGCCTTTGTCTCTCACAATTGCAACTTTACTTGGCATATGTTTTATATTATTGTGTGCATGTGTGTTTTTTGTTTTGTTTCCTTTGAAAAGCAAAAGCAACGTCCCAAACAATGGACAAATCCCTCACATTCTTGACTCGCTGTTTGTTTTTCTTTGATTCTCACTCCCTAAATCCTCCTCATGTATTCAGCTTATCTCCAACTTTGTGTCACTTTTAACCATGCTATTCACTCACTCTGCTATTTCACCCACTAACCCTCAACCTCTTGATAACAGTGTCAGTTCACAGAAAGCACAAACAGCAGAAATTTGAACAAGAGCATGTAGTTGTATACATGCTTGTATATTACAGTGTTTGAGAGTTTGAGACAAGCAATAAGAGAAGGGTTTTACTGTTTATGGGGAAACCGCAGAGGAGCTGCTATTGCGAAATGTTGGTTCTGGTCAGTTAAAGTTACATGCTGTAATCAAGAACCATAGAGTACAAATATAATCCTTGCTATTAAAAAAACTAAACATTTTCTCTCTCTCATTCTACAGCAGCCTTCCAGTCTTCTCTCTGACACCTCTCCCCCTCCCTCTCCCCCCTGCCAGCCTGCTTCGCTGCAGCGCCAAGACTCGGGGCCCCAGGGCATCAGGGGAATCCTAAAGAAAAGCCGCTCCACGAGTGTGGAGTCGGACCACAGCGAGGGCTCCACGCCTGAGTGCACGCCAGCCCGACAAAGCAGCGTCACCCTCAGCCACCCCGAGAGCCAACAAGAGACGGAGGAGGCAGATGAAGAGGAGCAGAAAGAAGAAGAAGAGGAGGAGGAGGAGGAGGAGGAGGAGGAGCAGGAGGAGGAGGAGGAAATAGAGGAAGAGGTCTCTGAGGAAAACAGCAGAGAGGATGAGCCACTGACCGATGACGTGACGGACGGAGGGTGCTACAGCATCAACAGACAGCAGAGCGGGGGCAGCAGCGACGGCAGCAGAGGCAGCTATGAGGAGATGAGAAGTCCCTCGCCCGACGACAATGATGACAGTCTGGAGCAGAACTCCAGCGTGTCGGAGGATGTTGAGGAGCTGGAGAGCAGTTTGGAAGGAAGTGTTGGATCACCACTCAAACAGAGGTCATTAGACGAACACAAAGACAGCAGGCACTGTGAAAATATAGTTCGTCTGTCCAAAGAAAAGTTAATAAAAGACATAAATCTCAAATATTTCAGAAAAGTGAAAGTGTGTGACAGGTTTTACATTTAATAATTAATCAGTAGTTGTAGGATCCTAGCTAACAAACAAAGATAAACAATATTTATTATGATTACATAAACCTTATGTACCTTGGAATAAGCTCAGTGTAATAGCAGGCAATTACACTTTAGAGGGATAGTTCGCGCAAAATTCAAATTTCACTCATCTACTCACCCTCATGTGGACTAAGGGCGGGAGAAGTTTCAGAGTCCTCCGTGGCTTCTCTGAGTTACAGTGGGGCTCCGTGCAGCACTTCATGTCCATATGACGGTTGAGAACGGAGCTCACTTTTCTTTGTCCAAAAAGACACACCAAAGGTGAGTAGAAAATGAGTGAAATTTGAATTTTGAGTGAACTATCCCTTTAAAAATCACAGTTTTCCTCAAGGTACAATTTACCACAAACTCATGAATGGCTATCATACAATTTCTACAGATGATTTGATATTCAGACTCAGTTAAGGTAGATAATTGGTACATTGTAATTCTGCCTTAAATATATAGGAAAATAACTAATAAGTCTGTTTTTCCTTTTTTCAGACTGACAGAGTTCTCTAGTAAAGACGAAGAGAAGAAGGACAGACTGAAGAAGGCCAAGCCATCTGAACTGATCCAGACTTCACTGGGTGATCGCTTCAGTCAGCTCCAAGGTGCTGAAAACGCTTGGAAGAAAAAGGTGAGTGAGTTTTTACTGAGCCTTTCTCTCTGTGCAGGAGGGTTAACATATGGGCCAGTTGGGATGAATAACAACTCTACAAGGCTTCTAAAAAAGTAAAAAGCAATTTTTGCTGCAACATCATTACGGCAACATCAACTATGTAATGAGCAAATCCTGCCATATGTTGAGGCTTCCCCTCAGCTTTGTGTGCAGGGAAAGAAAGATTTGGCCGTGAACACATTTCTTCCTCTGCTGAATCAGCTTATTTCCCCCGTGGCGGCTGCCAAGAGGGTGTGAGGTTAGGAGGGCTTTGGGAGGTGGGTGCAGCAGATTTGGGAGTGGTGATGCCAAAGCCAGAGATCCAGGGCTTAGCAAGCCTCCCAGAGAGAAAGAGAGACACGCCCCCTTCCCCTTGTAAAAATAAAACCCTACACCATGACAAACACCTGCAAACCTTCCAAGCTAATGCCTGCTTCCTTAGCTGGGTTTCACACTCACTTCTCTTTTCTCTCCGCAAAGTTACAAAAACAATTCCCTCCATCAGAAAGCTTTGTGGACTTTAACTGTCTCTTAAATGTACAGGTAATACACTTTTGCAAAGCTCAGCGCAGAGGGTTCAGTACAGAACAGACACAAGCAAAGGCAACTGGCATTTTAAAGTGCATGCAGGTTTCTACATGCTCTTCTATATAAAAAGACCACCCTCTCTGTGTGCACAAAGAGCATTACACTACATGGTTACCAGCACATGGATACTGTGCAACTAAAGAGTGATGCTCCAGCAGAAGAAAAAGCCCTGCGTGAGCCACAGTCAGTTTGACACTAAGGTTGAAGTGATGTCATGTTTATTTGTGTGAAGCATCTCTTGGCCTGATGTTTGTGGACCAGTGATCCTCTTGGGGGATTTCTGGTTTGGGCTCATCCTTCATCCAAAGATGACCTAACCTTAGAATAAATTCACTCTTAGTCTGGAAAAAGCCTTTTTATGAGTAAGTACAGACAGCCAAAAATGTGGACAAATCCCCAGTCAACTAAATACTTAAAAGTGATGTCATTTTACATTTGGTCCGTCTTCCTTGCGATAAATCAACACAAGCTCCGTAGAATTTAGTGTAATTCCATTAATGGCACCAAAACTGCATCCTCAACACTCCCGCATGAATGGGAACCAGACTGGGGTCCAAAAAGTCTGCGGATTTCTCCCTTTAATTCAACCTGAGGTTATTGGTGAACTGATCTGGAACCTGCTGTTTACTGTGGCTGCTACTGTAGAGCTCTGCGCAACTGACTCACATCAGAGATGTAGATGATGCATGGTTTGGCTAAATAATTGGCACCGATGCCACGTCTGCATTAGCTTTAGGGCTTTTACTTACAGAGGACTTTTCTTGTAACATGTTACATTTCCCCCTTGAAGAAAAAGGCCGTTGGTTTTCACGTTGAGGCATGTCGATTTATCTCAGGCGCTGCCAAGCTGGAGCAGATGTTGTTGCTCTTTTGGTTGATATGTGGGAGACCAGGGAATGTAACATGCATGGTACACACCATGGTCATCTCCAACCAGCTCCAGATGTTTCCTGTTAGGCCAGCTAAGCTGTTCTGTTCGCCATGCTTGTGTTGTAAAATGAGGCCTTGTTGTAAATTTAATTTAAAGAGGGTCTGTCGTGTTGTGGGTAATGATCGTTCATCATAAGTTACATTGACTCTATGTAGCATTTAATCAGTTAATGATGAAGAGCATCAAACCTTGTCAATATAAATTCAGCTTTGGCACCAATTCAGTTGTAATTTTTTTTAACATGCCCTTTACTCTTACTTCAATCCATACAGGCATTGATAAAATGATTTGAAAGTTGCCATTTTTCTTTTAAATCCTCCAGGATTTGTTGGAAGTCTATGTTTTGTTTTCCAGCAATGACTCACTTAAGACCAGTCTGATGTCTCTCCACAAGTCAAAAACACTGACACTGCAGCTACCCCCACACAAACTTCTCTCCATAAAGACCCAGTTGGAAATATTGTCCCTGGAGTGTTGATTCCCAGAAAACGGGTTAGAGATAATCAACTAAAGATGAGCAGATTAGCTCAAATACACAAAGAGTTTGTTGAAATTGGCTTTCTAAATAGGCATGATCCATGGAAGGCTAATACACTCGTGGGAACAAAGTGTTTGCCATTAATTCCACCTATGGGGTGAGACGTTTTCATTTGAGCTCATGGAGCTGCTTTCATACCATCATAAACCAGAACGATTCACATCATCTCAGTTTATGCCATTTGATTTCTCCTCATGCGTTCTTCTAAACAGCCTGTTTCCCTTTTCCTTTCACCCCCATTCTCCCAAACATTATGCCAGACTTTAAGTGACCCGTGTCTGTTCTTCGGTCCGTGCTGAAACCTGCTCACTCCAGCTGCTGTGGCCTACTGCTGCCCTGCCATGCTTCTTCTCCTCCATTCTCCGCTGATAATTTTCCTTTCCTCTTCTCTTCCTACTGTTCCTCCTCCCTTTTTTTTACCCCTCTTTCCAGTTTCCTCTGTCCTCACCCCTGGAAGCTACCCCTTTTCTTGACTTTGACACCTGCCTGTCAGCCTTTCTCTGTCCCTTCAGGTAAGCTGCACTCTGCATGGACTTAATGGGTTAATATTTTGCCCCTCTCTCTCTCTACCTGTGCTCTGGACAATCTCTCACCCTCTGAGGATTACCACAGAAAAATCAAAGCTGTCGACACACTTTATGCTGCTACATGAATGCGGTTTGCTGACCCTCAGTTGCTCGATATCTGTGTCAGCGGTTTGGCTGGGGTGCTGTCTGCACCATACAGTAAGGCAGGGCTGAGAAAAATAGTTTCCTGTGGGGGCTTGAGGCCCCGGCCCTTTCCTCTCCTCCCCTCTCTCTGGGGTCCTGTCAGGCCAAGGTATTTCCCTTCTCTGATTGACTCCAGAGATGGGCTGCTTGCTGGAGGGGCTGTGTCAGTGTGTGAGAATTCTTCAGGCCTCCGTTAGATGACAGATATTGTGGTTTGTGTTGGAGCATGACTCTGAGTATTATTGCACTAAGAGATTGTAGTCTACAAGCAATATGAAGTGCTGTTTTTGAATATTATTAGTTCAAAGTTACAAGAGCAGGATTTCCTCAGTGCAAATGTGTGTGGATCAAATTGTCAATGCGAATAACATTAAAACCTTGCGTATGCACCATAGACTGTAAAAAATATGGACGTAGCATCCGTGACGTCACCCATTGGTTTTGGGGAGTCGTTTTTGTGACTCAAATATGGCGGCCTGAACAGCGCCATGTTGGATTGGCCGGGCGAGAACCCGCCCACTGGCCTCGAAGCAGCTGTCTCCGGACCTGCTCGGACCTGTCACTCAACGTTTCCGTGCCCCAATTGGCCAGAATGTTAAACCTAATAATAGTAAATTAAATAGTAGAGTTAAAGGGACAACGAGGAGTTTTGGAAAAAGGAAACGTTTTCACACTACATTTCTGAGCCTCCACGCGCACCGTGAAATTCTTTGACTGGCGCAAGACAGACTCATGTTTTCATTCATCAAGAATTAAAGTCGGAGGTTCGAAGACGATCACATACCGTCGTAGTTCCGACCATAAACGGCGATTCGGCACGAAACCGAAAGTAAAGAAATGCTGGTCGTCTCGACCAGCATTTCCGCCACCACTAATAATAACAAAATAATGATAGAGACAAAATGATATATTTATCGAAAATGGGCCCATTAACAAGTGTGGGTAACGTAGATTCATCCACATTAACGTGAGACCAAATAGAAACTCCTTGTTGTCCCTTTAAACCCCCCATCATGTTTATTGAGGATGTAAAGTGGGTGATTTTAACATGGGGGTCTATGGAGAATGCTGCTTTCTGACACCAGCCCCCAGAGGAAGCCGAGGGGATTGCAGTGTTTTGAACGCGGAAGTGAGCTTCACTTCTCAGACCGACAACTGCCCCCTTGGTATGCACTCATGTTACATTCAAGACTTGCATGTGCAGAAACGTCTCTGTACGTCAGATGTGTCACATTCTCTCATGTTTTGAAATCAGCAAGAGTTCACTTTGATGTTGTTGAGCCACAGTGTGTTGTCTCTGTGTGCATGCCAGTGTGATTAAATGCACTTCTTTGAACTTTCTTTACATGTCAGGCTAATATTTGACCACATCAGGCAACATGTTTGACATTAGAGAGAGAGAAAAAAAGTCTGTTACCACTTGTATCTTTGCCATTGTATGAGCGAGGGAAAGACGGATGAGGAAAGAGAGAGAGAGAGAGAGAGAGAAGGACTTTGGTGTGTTTGAGTGGAAATAGTTTGAAAGAAACTGGTGTTTTTCCATTCATTCACGGCGCAGCTGTTTGTTTATTTAAGCTTGTTAATTCAGGACAAACAGAAAGGACTCCTCAGACCTGTTGTTTAAATTTGACTCTCCACAGGAAGGTGGTTTTATGGCTGTGAGGTTTCAAACTGTAAGTGACTAAGCAGGGATAGAGTGTCTTGCTCAGAAACAGTTCCCCAGTAAATATATGGGTGTGAAGAAGAAGGACTGTTCTGTGCATTAAACTTTTGACCCTCCAGTCTCTGAGTCTCTGCAACCTCAGGGTTATCTCCCTGTCTATCACTCACTGCTCTGACCTGTTGGATTCAGATCTGCATGAGTTCTCTTTGAGAGGGGAGGTTTCTTTGGAATTCTGAGTCATTGTTAGTGCTGTGGTGAGCATTATAGTTGATCCACAGAATTACTGTTTGTTTTATTCAATATGGATAGGACGTAGTTACCAGGAATTAGCAATTGGAAGTTAGTATGGTAGGTAGACAACAGGTCAAATAAATGGATTTGTCTATGGTCAGAAAATAAATCAATTTGTATATTATCATTACAAATGTGAAACTCTGGTGTTTTCTGTGATAAATACTTGATAAACTTGAATAGCTTTGGGATTTGAGCTGTTGGCCAAATAAAACATACAGATTGGAAATGTCACCCCCATTTTTCAACTCTGGCATTTCAAAAGCATTTATTGGGGTAAAGGAGACAGCTTTATCAATAAAGAGATTACTATTAGTTCTCCTGAAAGCTTGCATCATGGGTCATTAGTCTGAGTCAGTGTGGGTGAGAGGCAGAGCAGGACCTGCACAGGTCAGGTGACCAATAACAGAGCTGTAGTCATGATGCTCATTAGATATTCACACGTCAACGTTACAGTATTGCGTTTTATTAGTTTGTCGCTGCTGTTGAACAACTCGTCTTGAAACTTTGATGTCAGAGTATATTTTTAACGAGCTGCAGAATGTTTAATAAAAGTACAACACCACTCATTTATATGCTTGCTCTAAAAACAACTGCAGCCCAAGAGCTTGAGTCATCTGTAGCTGATTAAGGCTAATTCTGCGACTTGGCAAAACTTGGCTATTAAGACTCCTACCTGTTGTCTGGTTGATATGCTCTTTCCATGCCAGTGTCTGTACTATTAAGACTCAATAAGGAAGAACCCTGCAGGTGTCTTGTTTATTACCATGCAAGCATCAATAAAGGCCTTGGGTTAAGTATAAAAAGAAACAGTTTACGCCATGTAATTGTACATTTACATCTCAAATTATTCAGTCTATATCATTGACATATGTTTTATTTCCAATTGAGAGGATAGACTACTTATTTAGCTTCCTGCTCTAATGCCACGCTGACATCAGTCTGGCTGCAGTTCACCACTTTAGCCCAACATCTTTTTCTCTTTAAAGCTGCTGACATCTGCGAATGTTTAAGTTGACTCTTCAGAGCATACAGCAGAGATGATGTTATAGTATGACAGTCAGCAGATCACTCACAGGCCATCTCTCATCCACAAAGCGCATTCCTCTGTGACCGTAACAAGCTATTCGGTTTCGGGAATCCCAATCATTTGTTTGCCATTTACTTTAATTTCATCCAGCGCAAACTGTCCTGCTGTTGCCCTCTCATGAGTAAATGTTGGATGTAATACAGCACAAGAACAAAAATTGGTTTAGCTTCTGCCTGCAGCTGTTCAACAATTGTCCTGTGCATCATACTGTTTGTCAGCTTGGAATTCATTTACTGTGTTTCTCCTGTGTAATCATCCCGCAGAGCTGGGGTCGTCCTTTTGCGAGACTAAGCTGCGTCTAAGCCACTGCAGAAAGGAAGTCGCCTCTCATGCTACATTACACGTAGTGAATTGCTCATTATTAGTGAAGGAATAAGGCTTGGCAGCCAGTAAAAACCCAGGCAGGGCCATAAAACGCTTCAAATATTTAGGAGTGGAATATCATTAATTACTGTAACACAGCTCCTGGGGTCCAGTGGGACCAGGAGGCCCAGTAAACCCCTGCTAATTCATTTTTAATGGTGGAGTTCAGGTGCAAAAATGGCAGCAGGAGTAAATCACGTCAGGAAAGCTGTGCTGAGTAGTGGGTGATGGATGGCGCTGTTATAGAAACAGGGGTTTTGGTATTTTATTGGAAGGACTTTTTTGCTTTAGAAATAAAGTTTGAATGACACGGTAAAAACCTCTGTGGAAGAAGTTGTTTTTGGAAGAAGACACCCTCCTCTAGGAAGAATTAAAAGTCATCTCACTGTTATATTCATCTTTGCCTGTGTGTGTGTGTGTGTGTGTGTGTGTGTGTGTGTGTGTGTGTGTGTGTGTGTGTGTGTGTGTGTGTGTGTGTGTGTGTGTGTGTGTGTGTGTGTCTCCTTTCACCCGTACTCACAGTTAGGCCTACATGGCTGTGTCTGTTCTTGTTCACAGTAGACAGTGCTGTATCTGAAACTGCTTTATGTTTCCAACAGAAGTCCAACGTAGACGTGGAACCCAAGATGTCGCTGGTAGAGAGGATGAAGATCCTCAAGGAGAAGGAGGAGCAGTGGAAGAGCAGAGGCAAAGGAGCAGCCAACGACTCCAACCAGTTCACTGTGGCTGGACGAATGGCCAAGAGAGGTGTGTTCACAAGACCCAACCAGGCAGTTGGATACTGACACATGACCATGATTCCTTTTTGAGTGGCAATGAGTAGTCAACCTTATTGATTAGCTGATCAATTGAGAATTATTTGCTGATAATTTCAGTTATTTATTGGAAGCAGTGACATTCATTTTGTTTTCAGTCATCCATTTATTTCCTCTAATGTGAGAATCTGCTGCTTTTCTTTTTCACACTTAATACTAAACTGAATATCTGCACTCTTGACTGTTAAAACAAGACATTACACTTGAATTATGCTCACTTTTAGACAAAATAGGTGCTTTGTTAGTATTGTCACTAAAAAGATCATAATACTATTGATCTGTCGATTTAATGATCATTAGTTGCAGCTCTTACTCTCCTCTTGTGTTCCTTCAGGTCTTGTGTCAGAGACTGAGTCACCACTCAGCTCCCTGAAGAAGTCTAATGCCACGCCTGTGAAGCCACATGAAGGTACGGTCCATTAGATCTTTTTGTTGACTTTTTGAAATGTGCCTTTTTAACAAAAATTAATGTATGAATGAATGTACTGAGCCACAGTTGATCAGACTTGTGTTTGTTTGTGATGGACAGAAATCTCCAGTAGAACTGCTGTCAAAGTGGAAGGAGATAAAAGGCTGGACAAGCTGGAGTCCTTCTTAGACAAGCTCCACAATAAAGGTACAGCCCCCCTGTTTGTTATTGTTAATTACACATTGTGTTATCAAGCATCCATTGTGCATGTCTCTTTTACTACCGCGTAGCCACAGTGTTGCCACAGATCTCAATCATTACAGACCATGTCCCGACATTATTCACTGAAAGCACAACTTGGCAAAATTTAAAAAAAGAATTTTTTGCAAACGTTCTGTTTTAACACTTCCTGTTCTGTCTCCTCTGTTTCCTTGCGATGCGATGGGCGGGTCAGGTGTGAGTAAAAGCAAGACTTCCACCATCGAGGTGACGGCAGAGACGGAGAAAGAAGTGATGACCCTAGATGATGAGGAGACTTTCGGCAGCTTTTACAAACCGGTCTCGCCCTCAGCTCTGCTGGACTCCAGTGTGATCCTCACTGAGGAGGACCTCAGCCAGATTGAGGCCAATACACCCAAGTTAGTTCATAATAATCATCAATTAGTTAGTGGTATCTATCCCTACTCTTAGGAACATTTTCTGTACCTTCTCGACAGAAAGGTTCAGTTTACCTAATGATTTGCCATCATGCACAACATTTTAACTTGTATCCTACCCATTACTCGAACTTCTTTGAGAATGTTAGTCAATTTCAGGTCTGAAAGTGCCTCTCTTAATTTTCACTGTTTTGTGTATGAATCTTTAGGCTCACCTCAGCCGTAACAGAACACAAGCGTGCAGTGCGACCAGCCCGGAGGAATCAGGGCTCCAGGAACCCTCTGCGGGCTCTGGCTGCCCGGAACGACGTCCGGCAGGTCTACACCGAACAGAGGCTTAACGTAGCCTCATTGGAGACCAAGAGGATCCAAGTGGAGAGGAGTAAGTCTGCTCAAACTTACCTACTGTGCCGCTGCTAAGGTTCTTACCCTAGTTAAACTTAAGAGTCTTAGAGGGCTCAACAGCTCGAAGGGATCAACAAAAGTTAAATCTACAAAAAACATCAAAAGAACAACGAGCAAGAGATTTGGTTGGACCTGTATAATTGTTCTGAATACAAGAATGCAGTGTTTCATCCTTGTGCACTGCTGACACAGCAGCCAGTGAACGCAGGTTGAAGTTATTGCCACATGAATCTGTGGCCAAACAAATCAGTTTTCTCCTGTAGAAATCAGGTTTGGGAAACTGCATTTCTCAAACCAGCTACCTGATTACAGAAAGAGAGTTTCTCATTGACACAATGTTTAAGAAATCAGATTGCTGCAGAAAGTAACCCAGTAAACACACAGTAAACACAAAAAAATTGCTCCCTCTTAATCATATTCCCTATTTGTCTGCTGCTTGTTTATTCTCCATATTCACTTCCTCTCTATAAATATTCTTTAGACAGAGACCTTTTCACACTTTACGCAAGAGGAAGCAACAAAGCAATACATGTGCTGTCAAGCGCAACTTGCATAAAAGAAGAAATAAGAAAAGATATCCTGTCTTTTATAATCTATGCTGAAGCTCTGTGCTTTTTGTGATGGTAGATTAAAACATGACATTGCATTAGTTCAACCTTTACCAACAAGTAGATGATAACTGTGTCACTTTTTGCTCTCCCACCCAGTGGCAAAACACTCCAACTTGGCCGACGTGGCCTTGGCAGGGCTCGCCAGCAAGGAGAACTTCCGCAAGGTCAGCCTGCGCAGCGTCAAGTCCACCGACGTCGTCACCAACAACAGCGCTCTGCCGTTCAACAAGCTCATGCTCATTCGCATCAAAGGTCAGAAACACAAGAGAACGTTGAATGTTGCTCTGTACACTGATTCATCTATAAGCATTTATCATAAACAATGACAGAACACGTGCACATAACACTGCTGCTCATACGAAACTCTCAGATGTGTGTCTTGTTTCTTAGGAATAGGAGGTTGATAGCCCCCCCACCCCCCCTCAAATAAAATATATACTGTTATTGAATTTTTTTTTTCAACTTTTTATTGGTTTCCATCAGAAAACATAAAAACAAGACAATAGCAGAAAGGGCTCAACAACAACAAGGCAAAAAAGGGAAAATATATATGTATATAAATAAAAATAAATAAATACAAAACACAAGACAAGAAGAAAAAAAAGAGAGAAAAAAATAAAGAAAAGACATCCCCCTTCCCACCCGACCCCACCCCAGGCAGCAAGGACACATCAATACAAGGACAGGCTCAGAACATCAGACTATGCTTGGACAATGTAACAATAACATTAATTAAGTTTAGGGGGCACAAAAAGTTCTTAATTTTTTCTATTGAAGAAGTCCAGGAGGTAATAGTGGCTTGCTTTGCGTTGTGCATTCTGGCTACTGACAACTATCTGCCCCTGCCTGTAGGTCGGAGGCACGTCCAGGTGCGCTTGGTGGAGCCCACAGCCAACTCTCTGAACAGTGGCGACTGCTTCCTTCTCATCACACCGAAGCAGTGCTTCATGTGGAGCGGAGAGTTTGCCAACGTGATTGAGAAAGCGAAGGTAGTGAATCTCACACATACTTGTGTACTGCAGAGGCAGGTTTCAGGGCCAGCAGTGTCATGTTTAGACAGGTGCTGCTACATCTTGATAATGTTGAAATCCACTGACATTCTGCAGAAGAAAATGTCCTGCCTCGGGTAAATTCGAGTCGTTGTTTCAATTAACATGCCCTGACTAAAACAAGACTTTACTCTCCCTGCCTAAGAGATAAATGGTCGACCCCCATTACAGTTGTAATCTTATCTAATCCTTTGTACGACCAGGCGTCGGAGATGGCATCGTTTGTCCAGGCCAAGAGGGACCTGGGCTGCAAGGCCCCCCAGGTGACGGTGCTGGAGGAGGGCATCAACACTGATAACAGATGGGCCAAAGAGTTCTGGAGCCTGCTGGGAGGAAAGACCAAATACAGAGGTACATAACACACATTTATTATCTATACTGAAGGGCGAATGCCAGGTGATAACAGCTGATCACACACTCACACAAGAGCTCAAATACTCATGATCATCATCTGCTTTCTCTCTGTGTCTGTGCCTCAGCTGGATACACCTAACAGCTTATTTTATAGCATATATTTATAGCAGTCCTTTTTTTTATACTTAATACTACTCATAATAAATTCTGTTTTATAGAAGTTGTAGGTATCGACTTTATTTCCCTAGAAATACTTCAGCTGTGTTGAGTCTTTCTGACTCAGAGGCTTGAAGCTCAGTTTACCATGTGAAGGATTATCTGTCTAACCTCTGTGCCCCCTCCTGCTGTCATACAGATATGCTTACACTGCTCTTTGTGATGAGTGTGTGTATGTGTTACAGGAGCGGGGGAGCCAGAGGAAGATGAACTGTATGAGAGCGGGGTGCTGGACTCTAATGGGGTGTACAGACTCCAGGGAGACAAACTGGTGCCTCATGAAGATGCCTGGGCCTCAATCCCCAGCGTTTCTCTGCTCAACTCTAAGGAGGTAATGTAATGAGAGTAATGACCTCATAGAAAGACTGAGTAGCAAAAACAAAAAGGCTGGTGTGAAAGTTAACATCTTTAAGTGCACATTTATGCACATCTTATGTTTGTGTTACATGTTGTGATAGCTGCAGTAACACCCTGACGTGTCTCTGTTCTCTCTGGGATGTTTTATCCCACCCCAGGTTTTAGTGTTTGACTTTGGCGGCGAGGTGTACGTGTGGCATGGGAAAGATGTGCCCTTGGGCGATAGAAAAGTGGCTGTCAAACTGGGAAAGCAGCTCTACAGCGGCAGCTACGACTACAGCAACTGCAGAGTCAATCCATTAGATGCCTCCTGCACCAATAAGGACGTGCCTCAGTGAGTGAGACGGGACAAAAATCCCACACGACTGTAAAAGCTTTGAGACTTTGTTTCGACTATTCATTGTGTTATTGTAGCCCCTAGTGGTTTTATTTTGCCAGCACATCTGCACTGGGAAGCTTCTTTTTTCTTTTTTTTTCTTTTCACTTGCGTGTGTGTGTGATTGTGTAATTATGTGTGTGATTTCCAGGCAGGGGGAGAGTCGCCCCAGTTGGACCCTGTTTGGCCGGCTGTCAGAACACAATGAGACGGCGTTGTTCAGAGAGAAGTTCCTGGACTGGGCTGAGAGGAAGAAAGAGGAAGCAGCTCAATCTGAGGAAATCAAGGTAGATGAGATTAGACTCACAATAAACACATTAATAGCAGTGACTGTGGCTATCTGACAATCTGTTATCAGGGAGTTAAGATAAACACTGCTCTGCTGTGGGTCATTTAATTACGGAACATACTGAGTGAGAAAACAAAAAAAACTGGCTTCAAAACATTGTTTGTCTGCTCAGAGCCCGGTCCACTCCACTGTCCGCTCCCCACTCGAACTGGAGCTGCAGCCGTGTGACGCCCGAGTTCTGCTGGACAATGAGCCCGATCCGGTCAAGAGCGTTCTGGAGGGGGTCAACGTCCAGCGGGGTCACGGCCTGGTGAGGACGGAGGACGGTCGACAGGCAGAGCTGGCCACAGTCGCTGTAGAGGCCTGGCACATCAAAGAGCACGGGGAGGAGGAGCTGCCTCAAGAGAGTCTGGGCCAACTCCACGAGGGCGACGCCTACATCATCCGCTGGAAGTACTCTGTCACTACACTTGGTGAGTTTTAGAATCCAGCAGCGGCCTGTAGAGGCCTGTAGAGGTTTGGATCTGAAATCGTAGTTAAACCTAGGAGAAACTTGATGAAAAGAGGAATTAGTATCTGATTAGCTATGTTTCCATTATCCCTAGAAATGTGCAAAACCTAAATATCACAATAAAAAACTGGTAATGGAAACACCTACATTTTGAAAAAACCTCTCAAATATAAAACATCTTAATGCTCTCATGAGGTTATTAAAGAGACACTTTTTACGCATTTACACATTATCAAACATGACATGACCAGTTCATTTCAAGTAAGATGGCGCGGTATGCCACACATGAGGGCTTTTTAAAAAAAATGTTATTCAAAGTTTTTCCAGTGTATGGAGACAAGACATAACATAAAGCAAACACACGGCAGGTACGTAGACGAAATCACACACAAAATAAAATAGGGAGGGGGGGGGGTACATGATACTCCAAAACAATGTCAGGGGAATCACAAAAACTCAACAAGGGATGGATGTAGAATATGATGCTGGAAGGACTAAATCTAATTCAAATATCTCCTAATAATATCCCATTGTCTACCAAGACCCCTATTAAATCTTTCAGGAAACCGGCTGCTCTTTCCATGTTAGGGAGGTCTAAGTATTCCTCAAGCCATACTTCCTTTGAAAAGCAGGCCGGCTTTCGCTCTTTCCAGTTACAAAGGATCAACTGTGAGGCAGCCCAGCGCCCATAGGCGATTGATAATGGGGCAGGTTATTTTCTCAGGCTTACAGCCCAAAATGCATACCATGGGAGACAGGGTGAAGGTGACATCAAGGATCTCTGTCATAATTGCATGCATCTCCGACCATAGAGTTTGGACCGCTGGACATTCCCATAAGAGATGTAATAATGAGCCACGAAGGCCACAGTTATGCCAGCACAAATCATCAACATTTTCCGACATCTTTGCAAGTCTGACGGGAGTCATATAGGCTCTGCATAAAATCTTTTACTGAATCATCTTGTATCTTACACATTTAGACAAATGTATGCCGGAATTCCAAATAAAGGTCCACTGTGCAATTGACAGAGATAATTTAAGGTCACCCTCCCACATGAGGGCTTTGCCTTTCAACAGTCAAGCTCTGCCTTCGTCTTCTTTTAAAAATAATCACAGCGGCTGTGGCAGCAGTCGAGATCACGGTCTCAAAACCATGGAAACGCAAGATGTCTCACGGGACGAGAATTTACGAGAATTATGGGATATTGTGAGACTAGACTTTATGAGAATTACTGCTCATTTGAAAAACACACAAATTTCAGAAATATCACTTTTTATTTTCCGAAAAACTGTAATGGAAACTGAAAATACTTGAATGCATCTGTTTGGAGAGCACATGCTACTACCATTGCATCACTGAAAAGATGCAAATGTACCTGTGGTTGACAGCTGCATGTTGCATTCAAGTCTTCCAACGGTCCAGAGGTGGAGACAGAAGTCCTGGTTTCAGCTGCTGGGTTCACTTTGGTTCTTTTGTTTCTCTGTCAGTGGGGAAGCGGCAGAAACCCGGGGAGCTGAGCGCCGGAGCTCCTGGAAGAGAGAGGACTGCTTGTTTTTTCTGGCAGGGCCAGCGCTCCAGCATCAGCGAGAAAGGAACGTCGGCCCTGATGACAGTGGAGCTGGGCAGCCACAGGGGGTCACAGGTCAGTACCGGCTCATCACTGTCACACACTATCAGTGAAATGTTTTCATCGGAGGCATAGTTCCTCTTTAGCGAGGGAGAACAATTTGCTTTATAACAGAGACACATGAATGGCCGCATGTTCAGGTGGTAGCTGATATGAATGAGGCTTTGTTCATCTGACTGTATGTGATTTGCATGGCTCAAGGTGTTGGTGAGTCAGGGGAAAGAGCCACCGTGCTTCTTCCAGCTCTTCCAGGGAGGTTTGATCATCCACAAGGGCAGCAGAGAAGACAGCGTAAAAGACACAGGTACGGAAAAAAACAAGAAGTTTGTTGTTTTCAATGATCTATTTTTGTGCTCATTTAAAGAGGAACTAAGCAAGATTTCTCCCGTGGCTATGCTACATTTTTGCCTTAAAGGGACAATGAGGAGTTTCTCCATCGGCAGAACGAAAAATTCCACGACAATAAAAAAAGTCTCATATTAATGTGGATGAATCTACGTTACCCACACTTGTTAATGGGCCCATTTTCGATAGATATATCGTTTTGTCTCTATCATTATTTTGTTATTAGTGGTGGCGGAAATGCTGGTCGAGCCGACCAGTGTTTTCTTACTTTCAGTTTCGCGGCAAGTCATGAGAATAACGCCACCGAATCGCCGTTTATGGTCGGAACAACGGTATCTGATCGTCGTCGAACCTCTGACTTTAATTCTTTTTTTATCACTTAGATTTTTATTGAGTTTTCACATATAGGCAAAAAACAATACAACAAACAAGGTACAAGTTAAAGTAACAATAATAACACTAACATACTGTCTGGAGATGCTACTGTTCAGTCCACTGTTCCTTTTAGCGTTCGTTCAGTTGGTGTCATGTCTCATGCAAATGTTCCATTTTTCCCAGTTCCTTTCAAATACGTTCTCTTTGAGTCTCAGCAGGTATGTCAATTTTTCCATAACATGGATTTCCTGGACAATTCCCAACCACTGCTCCTGGTTTGGAGTGTTCACATTGAGCCAGTTTCTTGTGACCGCTTTCTTGCTTGCTGCAAGTAATAATTTACTGACTTTAATTCTTGATGAATGAAAACACGAGTCAAAGAATTTCACGGTGCGCGCGGAGGCTCATAAATGTAGTGTGAAAACGCTTCGCTTTTCTAAAACTCCTCATTGTCCCTTTAATTAAAAAGCTCTGGAGGCTCTCTGACTTCCACCTGGCGTGTCACGGTTGAAAACCAACCTTGCAACATCAGTGTAGTACCTGGTCGCCGCCCCGGTGTCCCAACTCCGTAACCCATAATCTTTTGTTTTTGACAGTTAAGCCTACACAAACACACACGCCGTAACATCGTATATATGTTATGTAACTTTATCCACCGCTCAATTTATTGATTTTTCGCCGGCTTTGTTGTAAACAAATGCACATGGGTGAAAGCAGCGTAACCAGAACAGTGGAAAAGCGAGCGGACTTGCATAGTTTCCCTTTAATTCACTGCAAAATCTTGTCTGTGTTCAGATGGCTGGAGGTTGTTCTGCGTCCGCGGCGAGGCAGAGGTGGAGGCCTCTCTGGTGGAGGTGGACTGCCAGCGTGCCAGTCTGAGGTCACGCGCCAGCCTGGTGCTTCTTAACGCTCAGAAAGCTCAGCTGTACGTGTGGCACGGCTGTAAATCACTCCCCAGCGCCAGGCAGGTGGCTAAAAGAGCCACGGACAAACTGACCCAGCGCCGTCCCTCAGAGCTGGGCCTGAGCAGCAGCAGCAGCAGCAGCAGCAGCGTCTCAGTGGAGGAGGTGGAGGAAGGAGCTGAACCCTCGGAGTTCGTCAAGGCTCTGGGCTCGCAGGACAAAAAGGCCTACGACTGTATGCTGCAAGGTGCGTCCTCACGTTTCACACGTTCCTCAGCGACTTCACAAATTATCTGCAACATGGATCGTGACTGATTTACATGTGTGTCATCTCCAGATCCAGGGAAGTACAACTACACGCCCCGGCTGTTCCGGCTCAGTGCCAGCTCTGGGCTGTTTGAAGGGGAGGAGCAGCTGTATCCTGCCCGGGTGACGGAGGGAGTCATGGCGATGCCTTTCCTGCAGGAGAACCTGTACGCCGCTCAGCAGCCAGGTACCACACACCACAAGTATTGTTACATATCAGTGAATTGCATGATGCTTATTATTTGTCTGACGGTTTCTACTCAACTAGACATCCTGCTTTGTTTCTGGAATGCAAATGTATGTAAACAAGTGTTAGAATAAGTTTAAAGAGACAGTGGGAGTCAATACACATAAAAAGAATCTGCAGAATATTTGAACTTTTCCTGAAAAAGCAAGAAATTGAATTAATTTAAGCTCGTGAGTCAAAAAAGAAAATAATTTTAATTTTTTAGAGCTTCATCCCTGATCTGAGTCAGATATGTCTGAGCTTCAACCGGTGTCACATCACGACACAACAAAGAAGCAGCAGACAGCAAATACAAGGACGTTCACTATCACACTGTTCTGTTTGAACCTTGTACTGATGAAAATATAACAATAAGAATCAAGTGTTTTAAAGACTCTTTGACGTGTCTCTCTGTAGATGGATATGTTTCATTGTTCAGACTTCCATGCGCAACCTTCTCGCCTTTGAAACACCTACAGCTGAATATATTACCCCCCTTTTGTTGTCAGCGGATGTACGAGCTCTACCCCCCGGTCTAATTCTCCTGTCGTTCCGTCTCCAGCTCTGTTCATGCTGGATAACCGTATGGAGGTGTATCTGTGGCAGGGCTGGCAGCCTGAAGACACACAGTGCACCGGCTCTGCAAAGATGCGCTGGGACAACGAAAGGAAATGTGCCATGGAGACGGTGCTGCAGTACTGCAAAGGTCCGACTTCACAGACAAATAACCAAGTCCAGTTGCTTTCGATTGAAAACTCCTTTGAGATACTATGACCTGGACAATTGAGAATATGCACAGGCTTCACAGACAGAAACTACTGCTCTGAATCTGAAATAAGATGTGTGACATTATCTTGCTGATTAATTTTTTTTTTTTTGCAACTGTCTTTTTAGATATTGATCTTTTTAAAGGGACAACAAGGAGTTTTGGAAAAGCGAAGTGTTTTCACACTACATTTATGAGCCTCCGCGCACCGTGAAATTCTTTGACCGGCGCAAGACAGACTCATGTTTTCATTCATCAAGAATTAAAGTCAGAGGTTCGAAGACGATCAGATACTGTCGTAGTTCCGACCATAAACGGCAATTCTGCGGCGTTATTCCCATGACTCACCGCGAAACCGAAAGTAAAAAAACACTAATAATAACAAAATAATGATAGAGACAAAACCATATATTTATCGAAAATGGGCCCATTAACTAGTGTGGGTAGTGTAGATTCATCCACATTAACGTGAGACTTTTTTATGACCAAATAGAAACTCCTCGTTGTCCCTTTAAGTGAAAATACTACATACTTATAAATACTCCTTCTAAATGACTGCAAGTGTGCTGTTTTATGTAACTAAATGTCTGAGTTCAAATGCATCACCACCTTTGAATTTTGGGTTACAGAGAAGAACCCTCGGCGGCCCCCTCAGGCTTATCTGGTCCTTGCAGGCTGTGAGCCCCTCACCTTCACCAACATCTTCCCGTACTGGGAGAAAGACTCCAGCATCACTCCAAAGGTGGGAGCCATGTAAAGTAGTTGACAACACAAAGACTCATCTGGTAGTGTCACCACTCAGATGTGTCACATTCAGTGTAAGGAGTTGCTGGGGAAAAGGACAGAAATCTCACAGACAACAGTGCAACAGAGCAGATGTCAAATTAAAAATAAAAAAATAAAATAAAAATAATTTATGTAAAGTTAAAATGTTGCTTTGACTTGAAGACAGTGACCTTTTAGTTTCCAATCAGCCTCATTAAACTCACGAACAATGTAGCATATTGGCTGATGATGTGAATTCATTTGCACATATTTTCATAATATCTATTTAAATCTGTTGTGTGTCATTTTAGCTAGCACAAATAAAGCAGTGGAAACTCAAGTGTTCTGGCGTGTGTTTATCTGTGCAGAGTGAGAGCTCCAAGAACAAAGTGATCATGGTGAAGGAGGCTCTGTCCAAGCTCAGTAAGCAACAGTACTCCATCGAGGAGCTGACCCACAAACCACTGCCAGAGGGGGTGGACCCCCTGCGCCTGGAGGACTACCTGTCTGACGAGGACTTCAAGGTGAGACACCCGGTGCCCCCACTGGTAGAAAACAGGAGGAATCTTATACAACAATATTCAAACACAAATGATACGTACCTATACAAAAAGCAACAAATAAAGCTTAAATGGTTAACAAAAACAAACACTTTTCTTTCATAAAGTAACTGGTTAATAGATAAATCAAACCTCAAGGACCTTTGTGTCTTTTTTTCTTACAGTGTAATGTTACTATGGCACTAAAATGTTCTCTAACTTTAATGTTTTACAGACACTTCTTGAGATGAGTCGAGTAGAGTTCAACGCCCTGCCAAACTGGAAGCAAAAGAACCTGAAGAAAAACAAGGGTCTGTTTTAAAAATCATTTTTCTGACAGACTTTTGTTTTCTTTATGTTCACAGCAGCTTTTCTTACATTTTTTTATTCTAAGAAAGAAAAAAAAAGCGATAATGTCCTTCTTTTGTAAAGGATAGAAAAAAAACACACATGTACAATTACGTTCAAAAGTTGATCTATTTTTAATAATAGTGCCATTTTTCATGTTTCTCTGTGTCATTGAAATATTTTAGCCAACAATTATGTGCAATTGTTAATCTTTTTTCATAGTATGGTTTCTTTGTATGGTAAGAATAGTTACCCTCGCAGTATAAATATGTAATATACTACAGATGAATGTGTTTTTATGTTTAGTCCAGACGTGTCGATTTTTGGGTGAGAATGACTTTGTATGAAAATAGCCAGTGATTTAAAAACTGAGGGAATTATTGATCGATTTTTTACATTTCATGGAAAATATCAGCCCGTGCAGCAGGAACAATGTTCACGCTGTGAGGTTGACAAAGAGGAGAGAAAACAAATGACAGTTCAGAGAACAATCCCCATCATTTGTGGTTGTTACAAAGAAATATGCTGGTGTCAAACTAAGACTGTGTGACAGACAGATCTTCTGCTTTAATAGTAACAGCAAAAAAAATCCCAAAGGTTTCCACATTTATTTGTGTGATGACATCATTTTTGTCAAGTCAGATTGTAATGAGCAGAAACTGGTCCCAATTGAAACATGAAATTTAAAATGACTTTCTAATCATTACACTGATACAGCTGACTGTATCAGGTGATTTAAACTGGCCCATACTCCGTTTTTACAAGCTTGGTACTGAATATTTCCTGGATCTCATGAGTAACTTCCTGTTTGCCAGCGATGGCGGCCCTCTGATAAACTGGTTGCTTGGGACCAAATCCAATGTTTTTGTTCTTATCCTAAATGTTTTGTGAATGTGTGTGTGTGTGTGTGTATGTGTAGGTGTATGCGTGTGTATGTAAATCCACAACTAAAAGTATTATGTGTGTGTATGAAAGAGACTGAGAGGAACTGTGCAGTACAGACTGCCTTTTGTAGCAACATCTGTGCTCCATGTAAGCTGTGATGTGCGAATTAGGAAATTCTCTGCATGATCACAAACTTGTATTGCTTAACAATCCTATATGAATTTTGCAATATGCATCCTTTTTTGTGATACTTAAGATCTGCATTATATGTGGAGACCAGCTTTTATTTCTTGGCACATAAAAACAAACATGGGTGGTTGGGAAGTGAGATGCTGATGCTCGATACTCCCTTTTTAAATAAAAAATATATATATATTAAAAAAGTCTGTTCTGATATTTTTCTCTCACAAATCAGAGGTCACGTTAGAGAGAAACATGATGAAAATGAATAATGACTCAGTGGGATGTTTGAGTAGAAAAGAGGCATTGTTAATGTTATTAGTGCTTAACCGAGGAGTCAGAATCTCTGCTGTGAAAACGCCTGTTGGGATCAATGTTCCAACAGTCACTGCATTACTGTATAAACACAACACATTATTTCTTTAGAATAACTAATCACAGTCATTTATTTTATTGCTGTGCTTATTGTGTGGGTGTTAATGTAAAAAAAAGAAAAGTTGCCAGAAGAGTCAACTTCTTCACAGTAGTTTGTCACGATTCCAGTTGAAGCATCCAAACACCTCTTACACTGAAACATTAAACTGCGACTGTTTCTCTAAACATCTTAATAGGTCTTTTTTTTCCCCACAGCAGCAGGGATTTGGACTTGTCATATCAGGGGAAGCACAGGTGAAACTAATCACATTTACCTCGGCTCCATTTCATTTAGGGCTTTCACAGAGCTCTGTGAAGTGAGCCAGCCAGCACAAAGCCAGAGCTGGAACTGCTCCACCTAAATTGAATCAAGCCAGCATTAATGTTATTAGTAACACCTGTGTTGGACAAGTCAAACTGTCCACAGCGTGGTCCGAGAGAAAAGGCCTCCACACAGCTTTGTTGGATTAGATGCTGTAAACTACATAAAAGCCATCAGACCACGACTGGGCATTTTATTTAAATATGTCAAAGATCCACATTTGACAAGACGGACCTTGTTAGCTTTGGCTGATTTAGAACTACAGCAGAGACTCATGTATACAGTGAGCTCATTGTCCATCACAGGGTGGTGCATATCATTTTGGGAATACTTGGATCAGAAGCTTATGTCGCCTTTCACTGAGAAAATAATAAAACTACAGATTTATTTGTCCACTTCAAGGCAATGAAAACCATCTGTACACATACTGACATAATTCAGCTTTTGGCAACACACTTTTGATTTCAGCTAGAGTTGTGTTTGTCCACTTGACTGATATAAGACAAATGTTCACACTCCTAGCAGCTCTGTGTTTGTACAAGACCTCAGTGCCTTTAGTATCTACATCTGCAGTAGCTGGATCCAGGACTGTGCTACTGTGTAGTTCCTGAAGTCTGCTTATGTTTGCACCTTTGCAAACTACTGCATTAGGTACAAGGTGATCCTGGCCTCCATGTTGATGTGTAGCCACCAGGGGGTGTTGTCTGTCCAGCCTTTCCCTTCCTCTGTGCAGCCTTTTGGATTCCGGCTTTAACAAAAAAAAGGTTGAGAAGAGAATAAAACACTGAAAACTATCTTATGAGGCAGAATGATGTTTAGGTTTGTGGGCGGAGGTCAGGGTGGCGGGCTCCATATCCAATGCTGTGTCACCAACATTCATAAATATCCATTAAGTTCCACCTGACTCATGCATTTCAATAGCTGTTTTAGACAACACCTGCTTGGGGACGGGGATGCAGTGCAACCCAGGGTCAGTGACACCATGATATATACACAAACACTCAGAGATAGGCGTGTATCACATAAAGGAAACATTTATTCCAACATAAACCAGCTCTGCATCTCTTCCCTGCAGAGCCACGCATCACATTGATGCCAACAAACAACCCTAAAGTTATTTCCACAACAGATGGCAGGAGGTATCCACTGCTTCCTCCAACAGCAACTGGGCGGCTGCTTTGTTTATTATCAACTCTGTCCTGCGAGCATTAATCACCTGCACCGCTCCGCCTTCTGGCTCAGGTGCCACAGCGGCCCACAATGCGTCTGACATGCAGGAAAACAATGAAGCTGCAGATACGAGCTAGATTAACTTGAGTAATAACATCCTGGATGTGAGATGATGGAGCTGGACGAGGAGCTGCGCTGGCCAAAACTGTCTGGAGCTTTGATCAAACCACAAACTCTGACTGAGCACAAGACTGAAGTGTTTCTGAACTCACAATCAGTTCCCTTATACATGTACAGTACAGTAACACCTTCACCAGTGCAGCCTGTCATCACATTTGTTTTCCTTTATTATGCTGATGAATGATTTTCAAAATAAAGCACCCCATTTGATGTAATCTAGGTTACGTCAAGGTGAATTAGCCTTCGGTGTTAGCAAACACATCAGAGGAATATTTCTGGAATAGATTCTGGAGATGAGATGATTACATAACTCAAGTCTGTAAATTAAATAATAAGCATCTTATTCTTGTTGTAGCTCAACTTTTCTTAACTTAACTTATTTTAGCTTTGTTAGTTTTGCTTTGTTGTAACTCAGCTTGGTTTAGCTTAGTTTATCTTAATTAACTGTGTTTAACTGATTTTAACTTAGCCTAGCATAAAGACTTCAAACAAGGGAAACAGCCTGATAACACAAGAGCTAACCAAATCTGATATCCTAAATCTTACTTCTTAACACTGTATATTTTAAAGCTTTAAATCAAACGGCGGAAATGAAACATTTAAGAGTTGTAGAGGTTATTTGCCCTAATATTTCTTGGCTGTTCAGTAGAGCTAACATCCTGATGGTTTCCTGGCAGGCAGAATCACTGCTCCCAGCCAAGAAATAGTCCTGTACATAACTGAGCATAAAACCATCACTTGTCATTTTTCTAATTATGAATTTGACAAATTAAAACATATTGTGTTAATTAGCCAAACCCCTGGTATGAGAAATGGTATTAATCTGCTTATCCAATCTGACGTCTGCAAATTACAGCATGAAACATTTAGTGTTTTTACCACTGTTCATCCCAGAAAACATTAGGCTCGACCTTTACACTCTCGTGCATTTTACCCCAGCAGTTCATCAAAACTGTCCTTGCCCACCTCTTTTCATCAGTGATTCAGAGCTCTCTGTGCGTAGAGTAGTACAAGAGTTATTTGATTTGTGTGTGTGTGCATTTACTGTACTGTAATAAATGCTACCTTCAAATGTTCCCAAGATACATTTTCAGAGAAGTGATTTTCTCAGAAAGATCCAAACAATGCCAAATCAGCAGTATACCTGTGTGCCCATGCTTTTCTTTGAGGCCTTCCTCCTCCATTGTGAGATGAAATGAGTATTACCTGGAGCAGCGGAGATGAACTCTGGTTGGAGGAGGCCAAGTGAGTCCTTCATATTCTCATAACTCACAAAGCGATAGCGCCGAGTTGGCTGGAAAGAAAAACAAAGTAAAACTCTTGTTTTTATGTGAGAAATCCAAGACCTTGAGAAATTAATTGTTCGCTCTGAGAGCAGGGGCTGGGGTTGAACTGAGGGAAATCAGCAGAAACCTCTGTGTGTGTGTGTGTGTGTGTGTGTGTGTGTGTGTGTGTGTGTGTGTGTGTGTGTGTGTGTGTGTGTGTGTGTGTGTGTGTGTGTGTACATGCACTGAGGAGAATCAGTGAGAATAAAAGTGATAATGTTGCTAATCAATGTTACTCTCTGGCTTCCCTCCCAGCAGCTTTGGGGTCGGATCAGGTCACCAAGCTCTCACACACTCCTTAACAGCTACAGTCTGATTAACTCTGTTTTCTGTTTTTGGTATTTAAAAAACATTTTTCTCCACTTGTGTTTTGTATGGAGGACTTTTCCTTCTGTGTATTTACACAGTGGTGTTATAGCATCTTAAAGGGATAGTTCAACATTTTGGCAAATTGGCCCATTGCCATAATCCCTATAGTCATAGCAGTAGGTTCGTTACCTTTATTTGTCTGTGCAAGGTATTTTTAGAACGGCGGAGCAGAGCCACGAGCTGCTCAGAGCTACGCTACGGAGGCTCATGGGATTTCTTGGTTTCCCTCATCAAACTCATCAAATACACAATCCAACAACTCCACAACGCTCTGGTGGACAAGTTGTGACCTGCACATTCACCACGCTATGAGATAATAACACAACGTTACCAGACAGAGTTGTTTTAGAGGCAAATTCATGCGAAACCGCTGATGCGCGTTGCCTTCAGGGACAGTTTTTCACCAAGCAGTCTCTGCATTTGCCTCCAAAACAACTCCATCTCGTAACATTCTGTTATAATCTCATAGCGTGGTGAATGTGCAGCTCACAACTTGTCCACCCGAGCGTTTTGGAGTTGTTGGATTGTGTATTTGATGAGTTTGTTGAGGGAAACCAAGAAATCCCATGAGCCTCTGTAGCGTAGCTCTGAGCAGCTCACGGCTCTGCTCCGCCGTTTTACGTAAGAATAGCTTGCACTGACAAATAAAGGTAATGAACCTATACTGCTATGACAGGGATTGTGGCAATGGGCCAATTTGCCAAAATGTTGAACCTATCCCTTTAATACTTTCTTTCTTTTGTGTTCCAAAGTAATTCCAACTCAAAACTGATATAATGGTGTTGCCTCATGGTTTTTAGTGTATAAGCAGACAGAGCTGGTGTCTGTGTCATGATGCCAAATAAGTTGGTTGAAAGCTCCAGACAGAGCCAGTACATGGACCTTTGGGGATTATTATGTAGCGCATACTGTTCTCAGGGTCAAGATTTCCACTTCTTTATTCTTCAACAAAACAACAGAGAGCAGCTCCATGGGAGGACAGAAGAGCTCTGCTGGTCCTCCACGATGTGCTCTCTATTCAGTGGGCTTCAGATGTAGTGTATATCCTTGAGGCACCTCCTCCACAAATGAAATGACCCTCTGAGGATTTATCAAAACTAATGATGCATCCAAGGCAGTCCTCATCAAATTGAAATCTTTTTTTTCTTGGCTTTGGCATCAATATATCTTGTGAAAGAATGGACTCCATTATGGGGTGGAGTGGAGTCTTTTATGGACTGTCCTTTGGAGATGAGCAAACACACTTTATTACTGGCAAATGTGAAAATAGATAGATAGATAGATAGATAGATAGATAGATAGATAGATAGATAGATAGATAGATAGATAGATAGATAGATAGATAGATAGATAGATAGACTGTAATCCTAGGACTTTGATGAGCCTTTAATGTCTCATAACTAGTATTAATGAGTATTTAAAATTAACTAAAGCAGGACAGAGAGAGACTGCAGGATTTGCAGGGACTGACACACTCATTATTTTGAGTTCATCCACTTTATTTCCTCCCAAATTACCCAACCAGGGAATACTGCAGGCCAACATGGCTCTGTTCTGTTGCAATGTCCCAGTAAGCCATGACAATGTGACAGTGAGCCAGTGCACACAATGTCTGGACCTGGAAACCGAAGCAACCGAATGGAATTAAACCATTTATTTACACTTGCGCTTTCCCCTGCTGCGACATGCCAAAATGTCAACCATGACAAGGACCTATTAAGTAAATAACTTCCAGAGTCCCTTGAGTGGAGTCTTGAGGGTCTTTTTTAAGAGGTAATCTTCTTGTAAGGGGATGTAAATGAAGAATGAAATAAAAATCAAACAAGCAAACACTTGTATCAGCACACATGTTTAGCATTAGAGCTGCTCCCACCCAGCCAAATGCTGAAGTGAGCATTTATATTGCCTGATGTGTAATGTCAGCGGGTATTTCCAGGCAGCAGATGGTGACAGTTTGCCTACTTAACTTCAGCACACTCTCTCTCTCTCTCACTCCCTCATTCTCCTATCACATACACACACATGCACACATATACACATGTATATGCTCACACAGTTTAACCACACAAAGCTTCCACACAGAGAAAACAAACAAATTCATATCCTCCACCATCCTCTGACAAAAGCAGGTACTCTACGCCACTTGCATGCAAAAATACATCCTCACACACACACACACACACACACACACACACACACACACACACACACACACACACACACACACACACACACACACACACACACACATCCACTAGTGACGAAAGCCCGACTGTATCGACCATGACATCAGTCCTGTTTCCCGCGGATGAGAGGAGAACTGCGGATGACAGATTGATTGAAAGATCTTCCTCCCCCTCTCATCCATCATTTCAGCCTGTTCAATCCATTGGCCACAAACAGAGAGAGAAAACCATTTAGGGCAGCCCTGACCATCCAGTCACCCAGAGGGGTTGTATAGGCAACACACAGCTGGGGCTCTACTCTTACAGAAAGCCAGAGGACCAGAGGTTTGGCTTGGATTAATACAAAGTGCCATTTACTTGACCTTGGCTTTCTCAATGTAAAGGTACCAGGCCAACTCCTGGTGGGGGTGTAGACTGGATGTCGTCAGCCCTGTGGCGGTTGGAGCTGCTTCATAATCTAATGCCAAAAGTTCTTTACCTGAGTGCGGTTGGGAGAGGCACAAAATGTAATCTGGAGACATGGGGGATTTGTCTAAGCTCCTCTAAGATATGTCTCCGCTGATGCTGTGTGAAAGTTGGATTTTGAATCTATTCATCTTTGCCAATATGTTTTGCAATTACAAGAGTGAGATAAATGGTGGAATAAAACTGAAAAGTAGGTACGACAACAACACGTGTGTGTGAGGCAAACTTATTTTAGGTTTAGATGTAAAACTCACTCACATTAATATCCTGGCTTATTTGTCTCTTTTATTGTGTCTATCAATCTGTTGTATTGTGCGCTAACCATGACAGCCTAATAAACAATTGCCCAGATCAACACACAGATGGGCTTTTGGAGATTGATGGATATTAAACACCCACACATAGATTCCTTGTGGGCAAACAAACAAGACTGAGCAGCTCAAATTTTAAAGCTAAATGCAGCGGTTATTATTTCACGTTGGGAACAGTCCACCCCATGATGACACAACCAATTCTGCACCAAGATTTACTTGTGTTTTGTTTTGTTTGTAATATTTGCCATTGAACGTGGTTTCTGGTCAACAGCCATCTTTTGGGAGGTAGATAAACATTTGTTAGCATGATCATATCTTATCTTGGTGGTGTCATCATCAATGTGGCTCCTCATGCTTTAAACATAAAATACATAAAACACTTGCCAAATCCTGCTCATTGCACCATTTGATATAGTTGGATAATAGTAATTGAACTTTACTAATAAATAATTAAGTTAGCCAAATTTTATACGTAAACAGTTCAATTAATAAGCTGAAAGCAGGGGTGCAGATCCAATGTCAGGATTGGGGGGGACACAAAAGTGTTTTTTATTTTTTTTGCTCGTATGCAGCTCATAACACGCCACCATAAATCACAACTTGGTAGAGGCTCGCCATATCATTCAAAAAGTACTGCACAGGGAATCATTTATTGTGCTTACCTTTCTTGTTTACAGTATTTGTCCTAAACAGCCAACAGCACGTATCACTAGTAAATTATCATTTAAAGGGTCTCGGACATGTAATATCTACTCTCGTTCTTATCTTTCACGTCCATCCGACCTTCCCAGATCCCCACTTCTTCTCCCCATCTTCCTTTTCTCCCAGTGTATGGGACTACTTTATGCATGATTAATTGATATGGATGAATATCAAAATATGAAGCCCTAAGATTGAGGGAATCGGTTTTTTTAAGGCCTGCTGATGTCATCAGCGCCTGTGTAAAAAACTACCCATTCATTTGCATTGTAGTGGAGGAGACCAGAGATGGGATGTGGAGTCAGAAATACATTTGTCAAACCTTATGCTATTTTACACCATTTCAATCATTTCTTTTTAGATGTGAATCTAAAATGTGAAGAATGTGAAGTCTGAAAATAAATTTGTTAAATTTTGAATAATTTGGGGTATTTTTATTGGGGGGGACAATTCATGTTTTTCAGAAATTGGGGGGGACATGTCCCCCCCGTCCCCCCCCGGGATCTGCACCCATGGCTGAAAGTGATTTGTGAAAAAATAACTGTTAAATTAATTAGCTAAAATTACCATTAACCTAAGCAGTTGAAATAATTAACTTAAAGTGATTAACTAAAATTACTGTTAATAGCAAAACATGATCGTTTCAAATTTCTACTCTACTGCCAATTTTCTTTATTATGTTTTTTATAACAAACATTCTGTGGGCTGATTTCAGCCATGATGATCTGTGCGATCACCCGGGTGCTCAGAGGGGTTTCAAATAGACAGACCATAAGCCTTGGATGTCTGCTGTGAGATGAGCATTTTAAGGGCTGAGAACGTACAGTACTCATCCAGCGAAACAAGCACCCAACACAACAGGACAATAACCGTCTAGGTCAGACAGCCATTAGAAAAGAACGCCGGGTTCAAAGCTGTAGAGTCGACTGCCACCAGACACAAACACTCCTGTATCCTCTCAGAACAGTCATGAAAAACACATGATGAAGGAGCGCAGTAGCTCTCAGTACAAAATAAAAAGACTTTATTAAACACACAGTGGTAATCTATGTCAGTGTGGAAGCTTACACTATAAAGTGTATATTGTGGAAGTGAACATCACTAGGGAAATATGTCTGTAACAATGTGTTTTATACTTTTTGAAACAAAGAGAGGAAAGAAGTATGAGGATGACATTTTTTAAAAATAAAAGAAGTCAAATTTGGGATTGCAATAAATAGAGAACATAGAGAGAGGAAAAGAGCGCAGGTGGAGAAGGAGATTGATTTAGAAAGACAAAAAAGAAAGTAAAGGTAAATCCTTTTTTGCATTGCAAGGTTTATTATACAGTAGCTACCACCTGCAGGTTGGCTTGACATTTGTTGTGGAGTGAAATCAATGAAATAACAGTCCACTGTTTACACTCCAGGTCCCTGGAGGAGGAATACTGACCTTGTGACTTTTCCTTCAGTGGCACCAGTCAAACAAAGTGTTCACACCATCTTCAGTCAAATAGATCTGCTTGGTGAAGTGGCACAACATTTTGCACGTATACATTGAGGGTTTTCTTTCTTAGTTTTGGTTGTTAGTCAAATGTATTGATGTATTTGTGGTCAATTTAGGTCAAATTTTGAAGTGTTGTTTGAATATAAATAATCTCACAGTGATCACACACAGGAACCTCAGTCGATGTCTGCTGAATACACATTATAGTCATAGTTGGTGTCAGTGCACTTTCTTAATCTCTGAAAGCAGACTGAGACTCTGCTTTAAAAAAAAGTCTTTCATAGGCCAATATGCGTTTTAGGGATTTTAGCAGGAGGAGACGGCTTTGTAATTGAACCATAATTTCTGTGTGATGATGGGTCTCAGCTTTCCTGTACTGGCTACACTTATTACACCCAGTGAGCTTTTTTGTTCTTATCATCTAATCCTTGCTAAGCCCATCGGGGTCTTTGCCAAAGCTTAATGGGGTTGTCCACTGTCTGATATGGAGTGACCTTTTATGTGGCAGAAGAAGCTGAATTAGTTCAGCCACGGTGCCGTCTCCATGTCCATGTCCATGTCTCCACCACTTTTGTTCTCTGTTCGTATAATACATCCAGAGCTGCTTTTTACTGTATATATGAATTGATTTGCTCCAAACCGACACTCTCATCATTGTCGGACAAGTGTCGTCCTTTCTTTTACTTCCTGATGAGTGACCCTGAATAAACTGTGAAGAGAACATTAAATGTCTAGAGCAGCGTTTCTCAAACTTTTTTCAGTCAGGGCACCTTTCAAAAGTGCATAAAATCTCACGGCACCCCTGTGTAAAATATAATTCAAAATGACACTGCATAGCCTAAATGTAAATGTCCTGTTTATTTAGACGGGACAGTATTACAGTATTTATGCATAGGTGCCTCTGTAGCCTACATATGCACACACACACACGCACACAATAATCCGCAATGTGAGAGGAAGAGAGAAAGGTCTACATGCGCAGCGCAGGCACGCGCTCACGTGAATATCCACCGGCGTCTCCGCTCCGTTCTGTCTCCGTTGCGAACAATCAGAGAATTTCCACCGGTGGAAGAGGAGAGAGGAGGCTGTGACTCACCATCAGAGACGTGAGCCTGGTACGACGCATTTTTTTCATAGCGTCTGGTGGACACGGACCCACTGCTCTGAGTGCCCGTGACCACCGGCCTCTCTCTCTCTCTCTCTCTCTCTCTCTGAACGCTGCTGAAACGAGCCAGCACCGCTTGATATAGCTAATAGGCCTACCTACTGTATATCAGGGGTGGAGTGGGGCAGGGTTAGAATAAGAAAAATAAGAAATATGGGTAGCTATATTTAGCTATTTCCTTCAGAAGTGGGCACCAGTTAGATCATGGATTTGTATTAAAGTAGGCTACAGAAATACTGAATGGGGTAAAAGAGCTGCAACTAGTAGTATAGTGCCACTCAAGCATTAACGCTGCTGACCATAACATTACATCCAGTCAGGTATATTTCCCTCTCCCTACTCTGCTCTGCGAATGGATCTTACTGACAGCGCTGCACACGCCACCAACATGCTTCGGTGCCCATAGGTTCCGACTCTCAAGTGGTTAAAATCCAGAAGTAACGGTAAGTTACCGCGTACCGGCCAGGTACCGACGTACCGGCCCACTTAGCACGGACTGTGTTGTCTTGTTAAATGAACATAACTTATAAATAACGTGACACACGGGCAGGACTGATAAGCTTTGCTGTTTAGCTTCCGTGAGTCGTTCTGTTTTTAGCCGTAGCCGCTAGTTTAATGATAACTTTCTCAGTGACTTTTCTCTAGCGCGTTTCCCATTTCCCATGAGGCTTTGCGCCATTCTACAATTTAAGAACGAACAAACATTGCTGGTTATTTTATATTTGGTCATGAAAGTTCAGTTATATCTGAACAAAAAGAATTAGATAAAGACAGGAGGCTAAACAAAAATCATTTAGTAGTCTGGATTGATGAGAGTCTGCGTCACTATCGCAACCATGAGTGAGATGTAAAAAGACAAGAAGTGGTATAAATAATGGTTGGACTGTTAACATCAATTAATTCAAGGAAACCTTGAAGATTATCATGATAACATGATTGACTTACATTAGCCTTCACTCACTGAGGCTGGTCATAAAGACCGCGTAACCGCGCAGGGCAACCTGCTGCTGGTTAACTGGAGCATATTGGCTGGGCGGCCGACCGGGAGATCTCCTGGTCGTCCTGATAGCCATTCCACAGATATATATAAATATATATTTCAACTCTGAGCGCTCTGAGCGCCGCGACAAAAAAAGGAAAGTCCGACAGCTTTTTTCCGAGCTCCATAGGATCTGAATGGAAAGTAGACGGTGGACACGGCCCCTTTGCATATATAAAGAGAATGTATTCTATGAAATGTCAGAAGAGGTATTTTTTTCACGGCACCCTTGACGCAGTCAGACGGCACCCCAGTGTGCCGCGGCACCCACTTTGAGAAAGGCTGGTCTAGAGGTGCCAAAATGGTCACACTTTTCTATAGCTTTTGATGTAACTGTGCCATAACATTATTGTTGTAGAGTGTTTTAACAGAATTCATTTCTACTGTCTCTTCCTGCCTATTTTGTCCTTTATGTCCATTTCATTCTAAATCCATCTTTATCTGTGAATTTCTCCCTTTTCACTGGTCAAGTAGGGGATTATGTTCCACATTTCATGCACTTTCTTCTAGCTTTTTTCAATGCAAAGTTTTAAATCAGAGGGTTTTTGTTGTTTTTTGCCCCCATGCCTCCACAGTATCAGCTAGAGGTGAATTGGTTTTGGCTTGTCCATCCAGTTCTTGTGGAGGTGATATCTCAGTACAGATAATTTGGCACAAAGATTCACATGAGCTTAACTATGACCTGATTAGATTTGGTGGTCAAAGGTCAAAGGTCAAGGTTATGGTGACCTCTCAAAACACATTTTTGGCCTTGTGGATGAGATATCTGGAGAAGTCTTCAGTGGAAACCATTCATGTTTGACACAAATGACAAATGAACCATGTTAATATTCTGTCTGCTCATATTAATAAAGGTCTATGTGTTTGGTAGCTGAGGATAACATGGCAATGCTAGTGTAGGCTAACAGTTGTGGCTTGTTTGTTGTTGACTCAGGTATACAGTGGCAGTGGTGATCTTATACAAAACCTTTAAGTTTGGTACTGTTTTAATGAAGAAAAAAAAATATATATATTAAAAATAATGAGCATCTCAATTGAAGCTAAACCCTTCAAATTCAATTTCTCTGAACCTCTCTTAAAAGCCATCAGCTCTTCACAGATCCTTGGGACAAAGACAGTAGCATCCTGCACCAGTCTCAGTGCTGAGTGCCAACTAATGACTGGACAGCAGAGCACACTCTCTACTGGATCTCATTTGGACGGTAGCTAAGGGTTTATTGCAGGGTTGATACTGTGCCTACATTTCATCAAGGACGCTGTAAGGTCGATTCTTACAGTCTAGCAGTGAGTGAGGAGAGAGGATGAGATGTTAAGAGGTGTGTGTGATAAAACTGTCACTGTGTGTGTATGTGTTTGTTAGAGTCAGACAGGGGGTTCAGGATTTTAGTCATCTGCTTTTTACTATGAAGCTTTGATATTTTCCCCCAGATTAGATGTTTCTGGTGTTTTTATCACTGGTACAACATTGTGGGAAATAATTTATTCCTACAGTATATATACATGTCTACTGTGGTTTCATATGAACTCATTCTCCTACACAGATGCTGTGAAATTGCTTTCATAGTTGTGTTTACCTTTGCCTGTAATGGTTACTGCATGCTTGCATACACACACACACACACACACACACACACACACACACACACACACACACACACACACACACACACACACACACACACCTATATGTGTCCGTGCTGCACGACTACATCGAACCTCAGAATATTTAAAATGTATATGTATTTCTAATCATATTCACAGTTGGGTTTCAGTTTCACTGCAGGTGTTTATCAGAGTTCATGTTTCATTTTATGTATGTTTCCCTTTTTCTCTAATTTTCTCTCCATCTCCTCTCTCATCCATGTCCGCTTTTTCTTTCATCCCCTCTCTCTTTCAGTCTGTCAGCCTCTATTCTTCCTTTCCACTCCACACCAGCCTGCTCCCTCTTCTCCATCTCTGTTAAATTTGCAACAATCACCAGCAGTGGGAAGGCTGTTTTCCAGCTGTGTGCCAACACTGGTATCTGCAATTTTGGGGCAGAGGTGCTGGTGTATACACCTCAAAGTGCCAGTGAGACAAAGGAAATGTCGGTAACATGGTCGGGATGGGTTTCCACAGCGACTAACAGGTTTCCCCCTGAAAGGCTATAGTTTCATCTACTTGAAAGATGGGGACCGATTTTGTGGTTTATTTATACGCAGCCCTCCCTCTTGAGCCCTTGAGATGATGGTTTTCGTCAAGGGGTGCATGCGTGCCTTCTTTGTTGTTGCCAAACTTGAATAATCTGATTTGGAGTTGAAAAAGTGCTCTCTAATTATCCTCAAATGGTTTCCCTTAACAGGCTTTCTCTATTTGTAAAATGCACTTGGAGTATCACAAGCTATAAACAGCTGAAAAACATCCCTGTTTAATAGCCGGTGTGTTGCAGTCCAGATGACAGCATCACAGCGCTTTTCAAAATGATGGCAACTGTGTAATTGTGTTGAATGTTGTGTGTCAGCGTGTGTTGCCGATGGAAACCTCTGACCAGCTAACCCTCCATGGACTCAAGCAGCTGATTTAGTTAGCGCCCAGCGCCCTTACAGCGTGCACTGTCACAAAGGATTTCTATATTGTGCTTTACTCACATGATGACACACGGTTGTGTAGCCTGGCACCGTGTATAGCTACACTCACACAGATCGCCCTGACATGCACATGAACAGACCCACTTACTTGTGTTTACTGTAAAAAATGTTACTTGCGTATCTATAGTGGAGAGAGAGTCAAGTGTTTCTTCAATATGAAGTTTAATTTCACAACATCAAAGAGCTGTCTCTTTCTCTCAGTCCCAAGCCGTCTGTTTATTTCCTCCACTGAACTTCAATTTACCCCTCAAGTGTAATTTGATGATTTCTCGCCTTTCATGTGCTAATGTTGGTTGCAGCAGCCAGTGTTTGTGCGTTTAGGCAGAAAATGTAAAGGTGAAAACCTGCAGGAATTGATTTAGATTTTTCATTCTTCGGCTTTATTTGCCTTAATATCCACAAATCTTCACTGCAATTTGTTATAGCAGAACCCTCTGTTGTTTTATGCATCGCAGTGATGTAATAAATGTGACACAACATCAGCAATTTTTCCCACAAGAAACTCAATTTCACCCGCAGCAGAGGGGATTCTCTGTGGTGTTTGCTATAGCAGCATTTTTATTTTTTTTCCTCCACGTCGGTCTCACCTCAGTGCAGTCCATTACAAGCATTTGCTATCAAGGGAGTTTATTACTGGCAGAAAAGCAAAAACAAAAACAAAAAAACCCTCCATGATCTCTCCATTTCCACCACCTAGCATGTGTTTTCTATAATGACACACATACGCATTGACATGTTTTGTAAAATAATCTGCGCTGTGACCCCTCCTCACAAGGGGTTATGAACAAACCCATTTCCTGCTGTTTCACCGCCTCCCTGATGACTCCTGCTGCTGCGTTTGTTGTGTGCCCTCGATCCGTCTCAGCGTGACCCCGAGGTTCTCCTGTAACGCAGCGCTCAGCGCTTTCATGCACTGAAAAGAGGTGTAATCTGTGTGTTTTGTTGTCACCACATAGGGTTACTTTGATGGATGGGATGTATGTAGTCAATAAACTGTTAGTGTCATAAAGTGCAAAAAACACATTCATGTAATCCATCATCAATGTACACTCGCACGCATGTGGATAGATATGCACACATTTGATCTTATATCTGCCTGCTGTTTCTGTTATATGTAAAGAAAATAATGAGCAATCCTGTGCTCCTGATCTTGTTCCTATGGTTTCTTATATATATTATATATATAAACCTCTCGAGCTATACTATACACCTATAAGGGTCAAAGTCTGTTTCTCAGCTTGACCTTGGAAATTTGATTTTCTATAAAACCTTGATTTCAAAAACATCAGTAATGAAAAGACAATGAGGACATTCATCCAGAGAAGTGCTTCACACAGCTATTAAAGTGCCTATAAGCAGATGGGTCTTTCAATGTTAAAGTCAAAGCACTCCATTATACACATCTATCTGAGTGAGACATTATAGCCCAACTGTAAACCCCATCATGCATCATAATTAGTTGCTTTGGACGCTACACTTCTTGGCTTTCTTGCCAGCAGTTGGACGAGGAGCAAACTCCAAACATAAAACTGATGATGAGCTGTTTGATGGGGGTCGTGTACCGGACTGTTTCTCAGCCAGCATCAGTGACGTCTTTGGGATCTTCGCTGGTTGCTGGTAAATTGCTTTTTACTGCCTGTTTTTTTTTTGTGTGCTGTAGACTCAACTTCAAGGACAAAGATATTTTTTACTTTGACTTTCATGTAAGTGCAAGTTTCAAGTATTTTATCTTCTCTTCAAGCAGCCGCATCAGCTGCACCTGGGAGTTTGAATTCATACACAGTAACGGGGTCTCTCTCTACACATATCTCAGAATTCCCATCTTTGTAAACAAAACCGATACATTAAATGTCACCTGCTCATGCGTAAAATGTGGTCATGTTGGATTTCACTGTCAGCTCTCATGGACACCTCCTCCCCTGTGGTTCACACTGATCCAGCCACTGGAGGTTGAGTCCTCTCTCTCTCTCTTTTACACACACACACACACACACACACACACACACACACACACACACACACACACACACACACACACACACACACACACACACACACACACACACACACACACACACACACACACACACACACACACACACACACACACACACACTGAAATACACAGAACACACTTCAGAGAACACTTCACCTTCTGTGTGCCTCTCTACCGAGACTCCTTCAATCTCCTCCATGCTGAGATGAACACACACACACACACTGATTCACTCAAGCAGGGCGACACATGCTGCACCCTGAAGCATACGTACACTCGCATGCAGACGCACTCACACAAAACATACATTCACTGCAGCTGAATATAGAGATTCCCTCATTCATACAACACATGTGCTGTATTAGGTCACTGTTTAAAATGTCACACACGTCTGCCCCGCTACACCTACTGGAGCTCACCTATCTTTTAACCATGCTACTCTTCATGGCTCTGGGGATGTCGCTTCCTGTCTACCAGAAGGTCAGTTGATCGAATGGATTACCATGGGATATTCATGGTGCTCAGAGGATGAATCATACAGACATTGAACTAACCCCAACTCTTCCCAATGGCACCAACTCTATTTAAAGGGACAACGAGGAGTTTCTATTTGGTTATAAAAAAGTCTCATATTAATGTGGATGAATCTACGTTACCCACACATGTTAATGGGCCAATTTTTGATAAATATATCGTTTTGTCTCTATCGTTATTTTGTTATTATTAGTGGTGGTGGAAATGCTGGGTGAGCCGACCAGCATTTCTTTACTTTCGTTTTTGCGGCGAGTCATGAGAATAACGCAGCCGAATCGCCGTTTATGGTCGGAACTACGACAGTATGTGATCGTCTTCCAACCTCTGACTTTAATTCTTGATGAATGAAAACATGAGTCTGTCTTGCGCCGGTCAAAGAATTTCACGGTGCGCGGAGGCTCATAAATGTAGTGTGGAAACACTTCGCTTTTCCAAAACTCCTCGTTGTCCCTTTAAACATTTCTACTTGTGCAATTCATGACCAAATATCTGCGCATTTAGTGCCATTCCCCATCAGTCTCAGCTGCATGTGATATGCCAATTAGTAAATGTGAGTTAATATGCTAAACCACAACTGTGAACAACATGTTAATATTGTCACAGTGGATATTTTAGCAGAGCTGCTTGTTTTTATTAAATATCTGCAGTGTTAGACTTGTCTCATGTAAATCCTCAGTAGCAGAGAGCCCCATATGGACCAACAGGTGGCTAATGCCGGCTTGTTAGTGCTCAGGTGACAGAGAATCGCTGCGCTCCACGCAACTGGCATCAGCCAGACTGTTACGCAGTTCACAACGTCTCCCGCTTCCTTTGTTATTTATTTCATTATTTCATCACTCTCATATCCACTGTGATCTAGCATGTTGTTCTAGATTTGTCAGAATTGTTCTTTTTTGATGTTTTTAAGTAGCTTTGAAGGAGACTGGGAAACAGCAAGGAATATTTACACATATTTTGTAGATGCTGACCTTTCAATCAAACAGAATGATCTAAATGAAGTCATTATTACAAAATCCTAAGGTCATGACGATAATAAAACATCAAAACTCTTAGATGTCATAGTAACACCCTGTGAGCCTGTGTGTGTATTGTAGGCTATGTCTCTGTTCAAATTAAACAACTAACTGTAAGTAATGTGAAAATCTTTTATCTTCACATTTTTCTTCTTAGTATTTTCCCTGCAGACATGACCCCTCTTAACGAAGTCTCAGCAAGCAATTGAGTCTATTATAGTTCCTAAAATCTCCAAATTTTGCTTCAGTGGTGTTTGAAATTGAAAATGTCCAATCTGT
This sequence comes from Trachurus trachurus, assembly GCF_905171665.1. Taxonomy (NCBI): domain Eukaryota; kingdom Metazoa; phylum Chordata; class Actinopteri; order Carangiformes; family Carangidae; genus Trachurus; species Trachurus trachurus. The sequence continues at coordinate 23,576,439 of NC_139913.1, read as the reverse complement.
TGATTGTTAATAAAAGGAGCCACTGAATTCACTTTCATTCATTATCACCTGGTCTGAGGACAGTCTTGTAGATACTTCACTGAAGGTCATTCTCCAGATGTGTTGCAGACCTCAGATATTCTAAAGCTGCTTTGTGTGAAAAAGAAAAGGTTTTATCTGTCATGTCTTTTTCGTCATGGAGTGTGTAAAACAGCTCTTTGATGTGCACCGGTGATAGCTGCTAGATGTGGTGACTCTGTCACAGCTGCTTTAGATCAGCAGATTGCTACTGGCTGATTGAACACATCCTATATAAGCTTTGTATGTGCTGTCAAGTGAGGAACTCCTGTGAGACTCTTCTGTTTATCTATAGTGAAATGTTGACTTCATTAAACGGCATCAAAAGCACATTTATTTTCAGCACTATAGACAACGAAAAAATCCCACACCCCATAAATGTGGTGCATTATCTCACATATGTGTGTCGTGTGACAGGATCAGTGCATGAACAGTGACATGGGCAGACTGTCAGAGCTGCATGGTGGCATTGGAGCTGATTAATAGGGTGGATGTGTGAAATGGAGGGGTGTTTTTCTCTTTTTTTGGGTCTGAACTGAACTGCTGACTGTGAGGGAGCATGCAGTGTGTCGATCTGTAAGGCTACTGAATGGCAGTGTGTGTGTGTGTGTGTGTGTGTGTGTGTCTACCAGATGGAGCTCTTGACAGTGAACTGTGTCGGCGTGGGGGTGCGGTGTGAGAGGCGACATTGAAATGATGTCACTCAGTCCCCTCTTCCTGTCTCCCCTTAATTTAATAAACTCTCTCTCTCTCTGTCTCTCTCTACCTCGCTCTCTCATTCTATCGCACTCTAATTCCATCAGATCTGGATACACTGAGGGGGCAGGTGGTGTGTGTGTGTGTGTGTATCTGCGTTGGGGAGTGCAGAGGGTTAAACATGCGGATAAGACAGCGGGTGCAGTAAATTCGAGGTCTTTCCTGTTTGACAAATGAGTGTGTCAGCCAGTGGAAGGGCAGCGGCCTCCATCGGCCTCAAGGTGCCCTTCTGCACATTCAGCTGCAGCTGGGACGATCAAATCACAAGTGCAATGAACTTCATAAGCAAATGTGTAGCTGGCGCCTCCGGGGAGAACAGTTAACACATTTCATTGTGCCCCCCCCACCCCCCCCCCACACACACACACACACACACCTCCCCACCCCAGCACAGTGTATCAACATTTAGCAGCAGGGGGAATCAAACGTTTTCATTTTTAAAACAAACCAGAGAGTTGACAGAGGATGTGATATTGTTACAGGGATTAACCCTCCTTTTTCCCTTCCTTCCTTCCTTCCTTCCTTCCTTCCTTCCTTCCTTCCTTCCTTCCTTCCTTCCTTCCTTCCTTCCTTCCTTCCTTCCTTCCTTCCTTCCTTCCTTCCTTCCTCTTTTGATGCATTTCACCTGATCTGTTCCCTCCCTCCATCTTTCTTTCCTTCCCTTTTCCCTTCCTTCTTTCCCTTCTTCCTTCCTTTTTGACCCAATTGATTCAATCTGTTCCCTCCCTCCTTCTATCTTACCTTCCTTTTCCCCTTCCTTCTCTCCATCCATCTTTTCCTTTGTCCTCCCTTCCTTCCTTCCTTCCTTCCTTCTTTCTCTTTTTCCTTCCTTCCTTCCTTCCTTCCTTGATCCAGGAGGACAACATGATTACCAATAATAGTTGCAGACCTGTGCATCAAGCCAGCTGATTGGGACAAGGACAAATTAATTATAACATTGCTCACATTACTAATATTTCTATTGAACAGTAGCATAATCTGCAATTATCATTATTGTAAACTGCACAAGAAGACACTTGACAGGCACGGCAACTGAAACTGAAGGGGTGGGACTTGTAAAAGTATACGGGAAGGTGTCCTTAGCAACAGCTCAAAGAAAAGAAGAGAAAGAAAAAAAAAGAAAAGAAAAAAAAGCCAGCTGATTGGTTGATTCAAATCCCAACAGGGGGCAGAAAAAGAAAAATATTATTCAAGTTTGTGGTTAGCACTGCTTCCCAGGCTTTTCTGGGTGGAGTTTGCATGTTCTTCCTCCCACAGACGCACAGTTGGTTGGTGACTCTGACTGACCCGAGGTGTGAATGTGTGTATGTGAAGTTGTTGCTCTCTGGCGACCTGCCCAGGCTGTACCCCGTCACCACCCTCAGCCTTCAGCTGGCTCTTTCTCCTCCAAGACGGTTAAGCAGTGTATGGATAGATATTATACAAGTTTTACAAAAGAAATAGTTTCATGACCCCAGATTGTAGACACTGTTCATATATCATGTCACAAAATCAGATAATTTCTATGAGGTGACATCCAGACAAAATCTGAAGGTTAAGATTTGGTCGTTGTTCAGAGCTCTCACTTGTTGAAGGTGGGAGAGAGGTCGCTGTGACAGGAGCAAGATGAATCATATAAACATCAGGGATAGTAACAAACACTTTGAGACGTCCTCTCCTCTGAGATGTTCATGTTGTTGCTCTTGTTTAAACACAGAAGAAGTGACAGACGTATGGAGAAGGACAGGAAGCAACTTGACAGAGGGATTCAGATCTTTGTAATTTCTCACTGCTGCACATCTGCCCGAAGGCTGAGTACTTGTCAGTGTCGAAGTTGCAAAAAATGAAGCAAATACGCAGTGAAAGTCGCAGCCGCGCCTTGTTTTCCTTGGAAAATGACTCACATTAGAGCGACATCTTCTCATATCCAGTGATTAGTCACTTCTCCTATCATTGGGCTATCTAAATCACTTTCATCAGTTTTCAGTGACATTTGGGAATGAGAATCAAATCAAAGACATCAAACTGCTCAATTCTCCAACTCTGACTTCTTCTCTTTTTTTCCACCCATTACAGAAAATACAGGGAAATGGATTTTCAAAGCAATTTTCATCTCCTCCAAAACAGACCGTGGTTGAGCTGAATGTGAGCAAATCATATTTAATAGCACCACGGTGGGGAGGGGAGGGGAGGGGTGTATGGAGGAGGGATGTTTCCATTAGGGTTAGGCATTGTGTGGTGGCGGGGGGAAATGAGAGATGGTTTGGAGTGGGCGGGTGGGATGTGACCCCCCGTGTTGGAGAGGGATGAGGGGCTCCGGCTGATAGAGTTTGGTCAAAGTGGGCTGATAGAGTTGAGCTTTACAGTTATGAAAGCAGCTCTGAAATGGAAGCGTGTGGGTGCCAAGTGGCTCGTCCAACAGTCGCTTATCTAATTGCACGTCGACAAGTAGGGTGGGGAGGGGGCTGGGTGGGGGTGGGGGTAAGAGAAAATTAGCTGTGTGCCTTGATATGTGTGTGTGTGTGATTGTGTGTGTGTTCATTCATCTCATGCCTATTGTAATCTCATCACATGAAATCCATATTATTGCCTGTGTGTTTTGCGGTTTCCTGTGCCAGCTCATGCGTTTGTTGTCACCTGCTTTTTGAGGACATAATTAGGTTATTTATTCATGTTACTGTACCAGTCAGTGTGTGTGTGTGTGTGTGTGTGTTTGCTTCAGCTTACAGTATACTGTAGCATCATGTGGAAGAGCTTCCTCTCCCTCCACTCAGAACTGCAGCGATTCAGATTATGAGGTCTGGATAATTACTGTGGGGGATTCAACACTGCAGCTCTAGTGCAGATCCCAGGTCTGTACAGTATGACTGAGACTGTACTTTGCTCTTTCAGTGCCAACGACAGACAGTTGAGCTGCTACAGCTACAGTATCACCTGCTGCTCCGGTAAATTACATTATGTTTATTGGTGTTTTATTATTGAGTTTCTTCATTAGGAGGAAGTAGTATCCACTTTGCAGAAGATGAAGTTTGGATAATCCCTAAACATGAGATCCCTGTTTTCACAGCATGCATTTCAATGACAGAGAACTCTTTCAAAATAATGATTAAAAAACTTTAAATTCATTTCTAAAATGGCAGTTTTTTAATTTTTGGAAAGACTGTTTTCAATGACTTGAACTAATAATTGTAACATAATTGTTTCTACCTCTGTGGTTATGATTTTATTACAGTTAGGCATAAAAACTATTTGGTTGAGGTTGATAATAAGTAATGGAGTATAGCATTGGTTCAGACACACTATTCAAATCAGCCTTCAATTAGCTGATTAGCATCAGCTGCTTTATCAATGCTTCATAATCAGTTGTGTGCCGAACAGCTGACCAGTGGTATCCAATAATATTCATGCAGGTTTACATGTGCTGTTACTTAGCACTGACGTTGATGCCAAGGCCGTTCACTGCCTTAACACCTGATTTCATCAATGGGTTTATATAAGAATTAGTCACTTCAACAGAACATTTGATCTGCAGCCTATCAGTAGTGATTTGTGTTTTTCAAGTTTGTTGATATCATTTTTGTGGCTGTGTTATTATTTTTCATGTTATTATTATAATCATAAGGCTAAAGCTGTTATTTTGAAAGAGGAATGCTGGCAGGAGGAAAAAAACACTTTTTGTTTGCCTTAAGGTTTTTCTTTTGTTCCATATTGTGTGTAATTCCTGTAAAACACAATACACTACACCTCTGTTGTACAGTACTTAACAAACAATTAAGGTTCACGGGTTGAATAAGAACTGGTCTAAAGAAATTATATAAAAGTGCTGTATATAAATAAATACACAGTATAAACTGAAACGTACATGAATGAAATAGATTAAAGCTGCATTTTCTGTGGGATTCTGGACTTTGACTGTTAAATTTTTCATTTTACGGTTCAATATGCTGAGATGTAGCATCAAAGTAAAAAGAGTTTAAAATGATTTTCTTGAGGTTGATAAATATTTATTATATTCAAGATCTTAGGGGCTGTTGATTCATGAAAGAGCCTTATTGTTACACACAGTTTATGTATACAGTATAAAAGGATGCTAATGCCTTGGTTTAGCTCTTATGGTATGTTCTCTGCATGCTGTTAGAGCAGCATTATTGTGTGTCATAATTCAGCATTATGTCAAGCCATTATTTGCAGAGTCAGACCATCATTCAGCCAGAGAGGGTATGGTCAAAATAAAAGAAAATAACATTTATTGTTGAGAGGAACAGAAAAAAAAACAGAAACCTCTCTTGTTTAAGTCAATGCAGTTTTACAAGCACAGTCTCATTGTCATTTTTTGGTATATTATTATGTGTTTTCCTTTCTTTCTGCATCCAGCAATATAAAACGGTCCACCCAGCCATCACGGCTAAGAGCGTGCAGCGTTGTGAATTGGGACTTTAACATTCCTGAAGATTAATGCTAAACAGCTGTGACAGGCAGATGTAGCGAGTGTTGACTGACAGGTCAAAGAAAATTGTGATGCATGTGTGTGTATGTGTGTGTATGTGCGTGTGTGTAGGCCTACATGTGCTCTTGTGTTCCTGTCTTTGTGGGGACATTAATGAGGAGCGATGGTTTGTGGCTCTTCAGACCTAGGACTGTCAGGTCCCAGTAAGGGGGTAGGTCTGGTTTGTGGAAGTGTGTGTTGGATGGGGGTTCATCTGTATGAGCCGAGCCATGCTGTATATGTGGTAACCCCCACTGTGATCAGTATGTATGCTTCACTGTGCACCTGCTGCATTATTAAGGAGCAGCATGGGGATGTGCACACACATGAAGAAGATGAAGGAGATACAGACACATGTCCCCTCCAGTTTTACTCTCACCCCCCCACCTCCTCAATCCCCTTTATCTAATGTTCAGTAATGAGACATTCAGGTACAGAGGTCAGCTTGAGCTCGGCCTTTCTGCCAGTAAGGTGAGATACAGATTGAGAAGGAGCTGGTTACAGTCTGAGGGAAGTAACTGTGGATGTTTCAGCCAGAGAAATTAACAAACATGCTGGGATAGCGCACATTTCATGTTTCATTCATCACTGCTACCAGGGGGCGAACAGGAGTGGCAGGAGATCAGGCGATCAGGTGTGCATCTGTGTGTGTGTGTGTGTGTGTGTGTTTGGAGTTAAAGTTGATGCATGTGCGATGCGCCTCTGAGAAAACTACATTTTATGTCCGCCTGATTGAGCGGCGGTCGACGGGAGTGAACCCCTCTAGGGGAAACGCTTGTGTGTGCATGTATATGTGTTTTGCATGAGTGCGCATTTCTGTGTGGAGATTCACACTCAGTTCATACATATGCACAGAGGCATCTCGGTGTGTTTACTTAGCTGTAACATGCATGTTTGTTGTCTTCAGGCTCATGGTGTGTGAATATAGCACAGCCGAAGCACCATTCATCTTATGAAAGACATTGGCCTCCATTTCTTTCTCTAATTAACCACTGAAAGACAAATCTCCAACTGTCAGTGCCTCAGAACATCCGCTGAACAAAAACTGCTTTATCAGAATAAGAATGATAACCCGACTCGCCTCTAATACTCCAAATCTGTGTGTTTTCCCTGCAGTTAAGAGTCTTTCAAAGCTGGTGATATCAAAACAAATCATATCCGATTTCAGCTCATAACACTGGACTGTTCTTCTATGACTTACCCCATCGCTGCTCACGCAAGTTATTATCAAATGAGGAAATGGCAGGATGTTTGCATCAGCTGTCCGCTCATTGCTCTTCATTTTCATCTGAGCTGCATGAGCAGCTGCAGAGCATCATATGTCAGCATTCATTTCATCATGAAACCTCCTGTTTTGGGGTGATTTAGTTTATTTAACTACTTAAACAACTGAGATGAGTTTCACTGCTGCTGCTTCAAACCTGCGTGACAGTGTCAGACATGCTGAGCTGAGAACATCTACTGTATTATCATCTCCTCTCATCTTTGGTAATTATATTTCATACTAGCCAATGAAGCAGGTAATTGAGCTTAAAGGGTGAGTTCACCCTAAATTAAAAACACACATTTTTTTCTTTACTACCCAAAGTGGTATTCACCCATGTGCTAGATACTGGTGGTACAGTTGTTTCAGCTTCATTTGTTCAGGTTTTGAGATGTGTTGCTGAGATTTCTGAAACTACAACAGAGTGGAGTTGTTTTTCTGTGGAGTTTTTGCTGTTTAGGCTACACAGCTTTATGTAATAGGTGAAAATGTGGAGAGTCTGGATTAATCTATCAGACGCACAGCAGATGATAAATGTGTGTGACCCCAATTGGAAAAAAAAGAAGAAAAATGTATCTCTGTGATGCAAATGTAGTCTTGACTAGAATTGATTTTGATGTTTGTTTTTTAAAATTAGTTACTGGATAACTTTACGTCTTTTAGCCTCCAGAGTAAAGTAGAGTAAACAGCAGTCTGAACAGTCTTTTGGAAATTGTGATAGCTCGTACTACTGCATGCAAACTGATGGAGATGTAACTCAGAAAGGTTGGGAAACCTTGGGGGAACAACATTTACAGACGGATAAACATTTTCAGAGAATGTGATTTGAAATTGCAAAGTGGAAATTTGAACTCGTGACCTCAGATGTTGTGAGAGAGTTGAGGGGCCCAGGGAGGGTTGTGTTCTGGACCACAGTGGTAAATGTTCCTTACTGACTGACTGACTGACTGACTGACTGAGTGATAAGGTTACACCACTGCTCGGTCGGCTGAGTGTTGGAGTTTCCCTATTGGTTGAAGCTCTTTCATAACAAATTGGTGTGAACAAGCAGTTTTGCCGAATTAATTTGCCAAGATTAACACACCTCACAGGCCCCTTTACCGACAATCACTGCACCATGACCTCATTACAGCTGACCTTAATCAGCTGTAATTGAACTTTTTCTCTGAGGAATTTGAATGTAAATACAGTCAACATCTCAGCACAGCTATTGTTAATTTATGCAAACTGTGATTTTCTCAGACAATGTCACAGTTATAAAATGAAAACGACTGCTGTGAGCCACATTTCAGGCATTGTTTCATAAATGAGAGCAGCTTCATGGGGAGTTTTGCTGTATTTAAGTGCTGTGAATGTCTGTACAGGGAGTTGGGCTGGGTTGTACATACCAGGCACTATAGGTATAAAACACATATTGCGTGATTGAGCCAACACTGTTGTTGGGTGTAGTTACCCTCACCTGGAGCTCAAATGTTAGGTGATCTAACTTAGTTCAGCTCAGTGGAAGTACGTCTTTTAGAAATTGTATGTAAAGCTGAATACTTGATAAAGACTATTTTCAAACAATTTGTGTGTAATTTAATTGATATTTTGTATTGACACAATTATGTATTTTAGTTTATGACTGTGCAACTTTTGCAGTCAGAAAAAGCACAACATGAAAACAAAAAAACAATGCCTGCAGAGACAGGCCATTTGGTGAAAAAACCAAACTGCTATTTTTTATTGAGATATAAGAACAAAAGTAAACATCCACTTTTTTCCCATATCTAAATGGCCCTGCGGCGGTTGACACAGTTGTGAGTCAGTTTCAGTGTTCAACCAATCAATCCTCAGTATCCCTTCAGTTCACGTTGCTTATATTATCAATCACAAGCTCTGTCCCCTCTCATTGGCAGTGGCTTTGACCACTCTGACATATCTAGCCTGTGTTTCACTTTACCACCTTGCAGAAAGCCGAAATATGGGCTTACAAATAGATTTTCTTGACAGAATGAGACAAAGCCGGTGTCAGCTGAATTTCTGCTGTAGCCGTTGATTCGCTCGAGCAATCTTCTGTTATCTCCTGCAGGGCCGGAGCAGCGCTGCTGGCTGTAACCTCACAGCAGAAATACGTCTGCTTTCTCAGGGCTGGAGGTACAAAGGAACGTGTTTTACTTTAATGGCTAATGCATTTTTAAACAACATCTCTTGTACTGAGTGCAGGAGTCTCCAAATGTATTTGTTTTTTTTTTCATATCTGGAGCCTCATCTGTGTCCTACAGTCCAGTTCAGCAATCTCAGACAAGAAGGGGAGGGGGAAGGAGCGGAGAAACCTTCTGTCCGATGTTTACACCACACACCAAGCGTTGTGTAAGGAGCCTGCATGTGTTTGAACATTTATATATTCACATGCAATATGAATGTGCTTGTGCTGGTGTTGTGTTCTTTTATCATCTCAGTCATGTCTTTCTTCTTCTTCTTCCTCTAAGTGTCTCTTGCTCGGTCTGCTTTAACATTCAGGATCATCAGTAAATCACTGCACTGCACGGCACCTCTAACAATCAATTAGAGCAGTCAGTTAGTCCAGTATCTAGTCGTTAACGAACCTCTAATTGGCCCATATAAAGTCTTTAGTCTGCAGGTCCATCTTTGATAGAAACAATAGAATATACAATATATATATACATATATATACAGTATCTTAAAAACTGTTAGATGATTTCCTCTTTAAATTGCACTGACATTCATGGTTCCCAGATGATAAACCCAACTGACACCGGTGAACCCTGACATGTCCTCAGGGAACACCAGGAGGCTCACATTTAGTGTGAAATATCTATTGGATGGATTGCTAGTCACACTTTCCTGACATTTTAATCTCCACAGACACAACACAGAATTTAGCTTTTGTACTGATCCTTTAATCACATTTCTGGTTTGCTCTTCTGGATTAAATATAGTCCGTTTTTTGACCCACTGTCTTCCTCTTTCATATCTTATTTTGCCTCATCCTGTCCGAGCAGCTTTTCTCAGGGATGTCATGAGATCTGCATGCTCCGTGCTACAGCGATTAGGACATTAGCATGCTGCAGCATTATGGGATAAGGCTCGGGAAATGAATACTAGACAGGAATCACACCAACTGTCTTCAGGCCTCGGGGGGGAAATCATGACCTTTCACTGGTTCAGCTGAATTGTGGTTTTACCTTGAAACAATAGCAGAGTGTGAGCACCTTTGCAAGGTCAGTACAAATTTGCAGCGGGCAAATTTAAAAAAAAAAAAAAAAAAAAAAAGAGAAGAAAAGAAAAGAAAAATCAGCACACTGTGGTTTTATTTAGAGAGGACTGTTTTCTCAATGAGACACCTCGGGAAATCAGGCAACACAAAATGAAGATACTGATGAGATGAGTCAGTGCTTGTGCATAATGGAAAAACTAAAGGACATTACTGGAGTTAATGAATGTTATGTTACCAAATATACAGTATGTGGTGGACATCAAAAACAACAAGAGAAGATTTGATGGTGATTAAAGAAAAATTGGATGCAGGCTTATTTTTGCACACAAGAAAATTAATAAATTCATCCAAAAAGTACAAAAGCATTTTGTTAAAGGCATTATTGTGACCTTGAGGATCAGTGCATACAGTGTGTGAGGCAGAATGAAGCAATGTGTCATCTACTTCCAGGCTGACCCCCAGACTCTGATAGCATTGTATTTAGTCAGTGATGACAATACTCTCATTTTTCCAGGGCCTAACTCAGTCTGTTTAACATAGTCCTGTTGTATGTGTGCCACAATAAATAATATACTGTATAATAAAAAGTTAAAGTGAGTTAAAGTTGCATATTTATTTAGATCCATGGGTTCAGTGCATTCATTAAGCGCCAGCTGATGCTACGTGGGCAGCGTACGTACAGTCTCACGAGAACAGGTCAAACAGCGAAATTCTCTACTGTTTTTTTATTTTTTATTGAGCAATTGAAAATACAAACTGAAAATCTCTACTGTGTACCATAGAAGACTGTAGTATGGAAGTGTACACAATGGAAACGGAAAACGTCATGTTACTTGTGCTGAAGGGATGTCACTGCTCTATGCAGGTGAGTTGGTGATTGGTGATGTCATTTCAGGATGCAGGGGTGTTCAAACATCTGTGACTCTCTGTTAAGGCTATTAGCTGCTGTAAGAGCTGAGCTTAGCCTGTTAGCGGCTAATGATAAGTTCACAGTTGCACGGCTGGACCTTTATGTAGCGTTATGAAGTGTGTGACATCTGTGGACTGATGTGTTTTTGTACACTTACAGATGTTTTGATATTGAAACTTTTTTTTTATTTATTTATTTTTTTTACAATTTACAGAAAATCTTTATTAACGAGTAGCACGTGTATGTATCATCAATATGTAGCCCCATTACAATAAACCAACATGTTGGTAGGAGGGGGTCATTAGCAGTGCAGTGCTGCCTGTTTTATCCAGCTTACTAAAAGTCCTACGTACAATCAATTTATCTTGTTACATCTGCAAGGTCATGAGTTTTGTTGCGAAATGGGGAGAGAAAGTAGCCTATAGGGAAAATAGGAAACAGAATTTCCATCCTTAGAGTAAATTGTTCGACATACAAGCAGCTCATATGCAGGTTTTTTGTGCGCCCAGTTAAGCACTGGTTCCCTATGGTAATTCAAGTGGACAGATATAATGGTAGCAGTGTGTTTGTGTTTTGTGTAACCTTGCACAGTATTGTAAGAGCCCAGGTTTGTTTTGGTTGCCTGTTGGTAGGCTCATACTGTATGTTGGCTCAGGTTTTTGTTTCAGCTAAATTTCTAGAACATCAGACATAAAATGCTATATCCAATTTGTAAAATTCAAATGTTCTTTTAGATTTTTTTAAAAAAAATTGTTAAATTATGAGCAGCTCTGTGGCCTTGTTGTTGTTGAGTAGTAAAAGTTTGCCGAGGCACCACTAAGCACAGGACACTCATGTCAGAATAATATTTGACAGTTATGGCGTCGTGATCATTTTAGTGGCTTTTGTGGTTCTTCAATGCGCTTATGAACAAGCAGATTGTGTACCATATATTAGGACTGTGCTAACACTGGTACTTTCATTCTAATCACTTTAACTTGATGTGGTGTTTAATACTCATTTCTACCTATAGTGAACTCCTCTGTGGGCTTGTTCATTTTTTTCCCAGTTGATTATATCTATGTGAAGTTTTGCAAGCAAAATGTTCTTCCCTACAAACCATCTGACTTTAGATAACCCATGAGAACTCACAAAGGCGCTGGTGCCTTTTACTTGATAAATAGAATAAATTATTATTAAATGATTAACTATATATTTTAAAACTTAAACAACTCATTCCATTGGGTGATGTTTAACTTTTAACTTCGGTGAGATAGGGGGAGATATTTGTGATTTGTTTTTAATGCTGTTTGTGCTTAACTGGAAGTGGGACTGAAGTGTGCGGTGTGTTGTATCGTCTTCAGTCTGAACACGTTTCTCTGCTGTACTCAGGTCCCTTTCTGAGCAGATCCTAATCTCCATGAGACAACTTGATTAAATAAAGGGGATATATATGTTGTTTGTTTGCTGTTACCATAAAGCACAAGCTTTAGTAGGACAGAGGTCGTGAAACCAACTATCGGACAACTTGTTATCCAAAGATAGAAACATCATCTGATTGTGTCTTTAATCTTTTCCTGTTCTTTGTTGTCACATAGCAGAACTGAAGTCTTAAGAGCAAGTTGCACATGTGTCGCACGATCACGTCACTGTTGTACGTCTCCAAACATATCAACAACCATTAGGTCAAAATAAATAAATCGAATCGTCCCATTTAGCCTAAATTAGATCAGGCAGAAAAACAACTGCACATCCTCACAAGCGCAGGAGTATGTGCAAGTCTGGTCAATGAAGAGACCCAACATAAAGTCTCCTGAGGACAAAAAAAAAAAAAAAATCAACAGAAATCCAATTATCCAGCTCATAAAAACATCCTCAAAGCATTGCTGCTGCCTCTCAGTGTTCATGGACCTTTTATTGTCAGAGCATCTTATTAAAGTCCTTCTGATATACAGTAGCAAATGTGTATTTAAAAATCAATAAGAATTACGTTACGGTAACAACACAGTAACTTAAATATGTCATTAAAGTATGTCATTGGGGCCAAGTGTGGGACAAAAGTTCATGAATTTTTCATATCCATCCTTTTGTTAGTAGTAGCATGCCCAAAGGACTGGGTAAGTGTTCCAGTATCTTAGTAGTTACTCTGTTGATTGAATCAGAGACTAATCAAATCAATCAAGTAATAAGATTTAAAAATTTCCCCAACTGATGGAGCACCATGGTTGTATAAGAAACCACAGACCTCCACAGAACATGCAATCTGATTAAGTTCTTTCGAAACACAATTTGTCCACTGTTAATGAAAATGAATGTAACCTGCCTCCACACACGGTTTCAACAATAGTCTAGTGAGGCTACAGAGCCCATAGTTAGTCCACTCACATTTACCTTAATGTAAACACATGTCCCCGCTGTCAGTGCAGCAGTGCTACCTTGTCTTCGTTTTTCTACTTGACACTCGGAGCTCTTGTCTTGAGCTGAAAAATCTCAAGCCAGAATAAATAAGGAGGCATTGGAAGTTGTCGGGACATAAAAAGCTACACTTTAGTTGCAGGATGATGCATCGGCCACAGAGTCATCCAGCGCAAAAAATGTCTTTGACAGCTGAACCCGACAGTAACCGGTCTGTCACCGGGGGCATCAATGTGTCAACAGCTCTGATGAGGTTCATCCTAAGAGGTGAAATGCACTCGTATATTTGCTGGCGTCAGGGGAGACAAGACGTACGTATGTGTGTGTATGGATGTGTGTGTGTGTGTGTGTGTGTGTGTGTGTGTGTGTGTGTGTGTGTGTGTGTGTGTGTGTGTGTGTGTGTGTGTGTGTGTGTGTGTGTGTGTGTGTGTGTGTGTGTGTCATACTGTTGATGACACACTTGCCAATCGTAGGTAATGGCACCACAGGAAGAAGTCAGTCAGCGAACATCCTGGGTCTGGACTGTCACAGATATTAGCAGCTCTGTGCTGAGCCCTGACAGAGCCCTTGATGTGAGGAATTACATCCCTGAGTTGTGAACGATGCCCTGAAACAGAAGGTGAGAACACAGGGCCAATGAGGAACTTAATGTTCATTTTATATTCAGAGTGAGAGGAGAACAAACTGTTTTCCCCTCCTCTCACTGCGCAGCTCTTTATACAGCTCGCACTCCCCGTGAAACAACATTTCATTTACTTATCAGTCTGCAAAAGGTGCTGAGCTGCAGGTTTCTTTTATGTATTGCATGCACGCGTTTCTGTAGTGGCTTTGCAAACAATGCAATGAATCCAGTATGGTGCAGAAACTATAGGGAGTGATAATTTGTATTATTATTAAAGCATTCTCTACCAGTGTTGACACTAAATATCCACAATTCAAGGTGTTTGCTCATGTTTTGAACTTGTAAAGTCATCAGCTGTAGATAGTGTGGAACCATAAAACTACACATAAAACACAAGAACCCCACTCCTCCTCTGTGGATATAATGTTACCTGAATTCAGCACTTATACTAAGGATCATGTAAACCGGATCAATGCTTCTGTAGCATTTGCGATTAATCACTTGTTTTCTCTATGTAGTGAGCAGCCACCTCATCCTCCTATTACCGGCGCAGTAGCTTGAACAAGCGGCTTAACATCCCGGCTTTTTGTTTTTATAGCAGTTCAAAAGGTCATCTTTGGGGGAAAATAAAATCAAACAACAAAGTTTTTAGTGGAATATTGATTGGTCATGGGAATGATATTCTGAGGAGCAATTTCATTTGCCTGTTTCCCCTCTATGGTAAATCAGAGCGTGGCAAGTCTTATCAAGTGCATTTCAGGACACGAGGCTCACTGTGCATACTGATGAGAGAGAGGGAGGTGTGACATCTCCGCCCCAAAACTGGAGCTGAGTCAGTTAAAGGGTAAATCTATACAATATTGTTTCTAATGAAATATAGTCAGCATTTGTCCTGTCTGGTCTGTTACTGCCCATGTGGGTATATTTCTATGTATCATATCACAGTATTTATGAATCTTATTTTGCACATGTATGGGCTCCATGTAAATATACAATTGTAAATCAATGCTTTTTTCATAGGTCTACTGTAAATATATTGTTTTCAATAGCCAGTGATGTATCTTTGCACACAAGGCATATCTGCTCCAAGCACACACACATACACACACACCCCAGGCTGAAAAATGAAGTTCAGCAGCGAGTCAGTCCCTGTAGACTCCCTTATTACAATGACCAACATCAGAGCAGAGATTAACATGATTACAGCCCGATACAAGGTCCACAGCTAATTTCCTCCTTGAGGACAACTGTACAAGGGATGAATTTTTATAAAACTTTCTCCATTAAGGCTTTAAGTTCTGCATAATTGAGGCCATGGCGCTTGAGTGACAGGTGCATCCTTGCCACAAGCCGGGGATACGCTGAAGCCTCAGCCTCTGCATGCGTCCACACACAGCCTCTTTATTTTTGGCTGTTTTTGACTTAGCTCGGAGTTGGATCAAGCACTGGCAAGATGGTGGCAGCTTAACTCCAGTCTATTCTCTGCTCTTGAACTTGGCTGCACACGTTCAAATCAGAGCTGCAAACATCTGTGAATTGATCAGTGAGCAACAAGGAAGAGCTCATTCTAATCAATTAGTCGTCTCAGACTGTGTGATACACAAAACCTGTTTGACTACAAAGTGGAATAGAAGAACTTTTTTGAACAAAAAACTCAAAAATGTACTTTGAAACCTCAGAGATGAAAGCTGTGTGAATGAAAGACTAACGATTCATTTAGTCAAATTACATCGTGTCTCCTAAGATCTACCTTGACTGAGCTGTAGGTCATGGTTGCACTGTTCAATCATGCAAAACAATTTTCTGCTGATCCTAATTAAGCAAACCTGCCTCCTCCAAACAATTACCTCTGAGTTCAGAAGACACAGATGGCAAAGAACCGCCGGCAAAGCATTTAGCATGACAAAGATATGTTTGTTTGTTTTTCAGCCCCACATCTCAGCTGCCATATTGTCTTATTATAAACTCACATGAGAACATAATGTGCATGCCGCTCTTTTTTTTTTTTTTCTCAAGGGCATCACAACATATAAGCCACTCTCCTCCTTAGCTGATAATTACCATGACAGGCCGCGCTGCAGTAACATTAACACAAGACTGGGGAAGGGAAAAGACTTTCATTAAATGCTGGTGTGAGCAGATCACTTGACCCACTTTACTGCCAAAAGATATCAGACATCACAGGTCACTGAAGGTCACCCAGCCTCCCTTAGGACATACTTTTAATTCTCTTTTAAGTTTTATTAAGTCTCCCATAATAGACTTGGCTTGGTCTCAGCAGCAGACATAGGGTGAATGCAAGGGTACGCTTTATAGCTGCCCCACCCATTCTGAGCTTCAAAGCTTTCATTTGACATGGTGCTGTGCAGCGCCATCATTAATATGCTGCTTGTTTTAAATAGTTACCAAAAACTCCATTTGTCTCCTCTTTTAAACGAGGTGAAGAGTCACGTTGCTCTGCTTTGGTTTAAAGGGATAGTTCAACATTTTGGCAAATTGGCCCATTGCCATAATCACTATAGTCATAGCAGTAGGTTCGTTACCTTTAATTGTCGGTGCAAGCTATTTTTAGAACGGCGGAGCGGAGCCGCGAGCTGCTCAGTGCTACGCTATGGAGGCTAAGGGAATTTCTTGGTTTCCCTCATCAAACTCATCAAATACACAACCCAACAACTCCAAAAGGCTGTCGTGGACAAGTTGTGACCTGCACATTCACCACGCTATGAGATAATAACGGAACGTTACCAGACAGAGTTATTTTAGAGGTAAATTCATGCAAAACCGCTGATGCGCATTGCGTTCAGGGTTAGTTTTTCAACAAGCAGACTCTGTATTTACCCTGTATTTACCTCTAAAACGGCTCCGTTTCGTAATGTTCCATTATCATCTCATAGCGTGGTGAATGTGCAGGTCACAACTTGTCCACGAAAGCGTTTTGGAGTTTTGGGATTTCGTATTTGATGAGTTTGTTGAGGGAAACCAAGAAATTCCATTAGCCTCCGTAGCGTAGCTCTGAGCAGCTCACGGCTCTGCTCCACCGTTCTAAAAATAGCTTGCACCGACAATTAAAGGTAACAAACCTACTGCTATGACTATAGCGATTATGGCAATGGGCCAATTTGCCAAAATGTTGAACTATCCCTTTAATAAATAATGAAATGTGAAAAGCAAAATTAAGCTGATGCCAAAAACAATGTCTGGATATTGCGCCCGTAAGTAATTTCGACACAAATGTTTCTTAACGCTTCAGGACAAAACACACTAAAATTTGCTTTGTAACCACAGATGGCCATCTCCCTCACTACCTGGAGACTAATGGTATTCCCTCTAGTGAAAGTCGTGTCACCACATTTGCTGTTTTAGCATGTTGCCCCCCCCACCCCCCACTGCTGCTCACAGTGTTGTCACAGATGGTCAGCACTAGTGCCCAGGAGGATCATGTGGACAACACAAAGCAGAGAGCAGGCGAAGAATGACTCATTTCATTCCAAACTTAACTCAAGAGTGACATCGGCTCTAACTAAATGTTGTTGATTGTCCCGTGTGCGTGCGTGTGTGACCATTTTGTAAAATTTTTATCAACTCATAATCTTCAGTAGAAAACAAGACATTTTCTCAATTTTCAAGATGAAAGTCGTCAAGTGGAAAGAATGAGTGATGAATAATAAATCATCCACGCCAACCAAGCAGGAATCATGTCATAGTATAAACTGGCAATCAGTTTTCCTGCCGGAGCAGCAGGGGAGTGGACGAGGGATACAGTAATTGCTGTTGTCTGAGGAAATCCCATTGGGACTTGCTGGGTAAATAATGCAGAGCTAATTGATTGAGACTACTCCCAATTGATTGGGATACTGGAGACAGTGTAATAAACTAGAGAAGTCACAGCCATTGGCATGTGTAAGAGAGACATCAGGTAAAGGCTCACACACACATGCTCTCTTTTAATGTCATTTTATTTCTGTGCAGAGCATCAAGCAAATGGTTTTTTACTTATTTGGCTGCGCTGCAGAACTGGCTGACTTTGAGATGTCGCTGTATTAGAAACTAATACTGTGTGAATGAATAATCTGCTTTGTCAGGTAAGACGTGGAAGGAGAGTTCAGTATGCATGGTACAAATGACTCACTTCCCTGCCTTACCAATTTGTCCCCAAACCATGCAGTGATTAACCCGACCCAGAGGCTGTAAATCAGCCTGGCAGGAGAAGAGGATAAGAAGTGAGGTTCAGGGGCACATATGCAGCTCCTGCACAGCTTCCATGCTGGCTAGCACTGCATCATTTCCCCAGAAGACAGACTGGTACTGTGGCCAGTCTGGGACATGTGCGCTCAACATTTGTGTGTTTGCCAGATTGAAGAGCCTGTTTGCTCAGCTGCTGTTTTTTTCTTGAAACTGGCGAATGTGTGAAGCAGCGTTTTATTGGTCATTACTCTGCTGCACTGATAGCAAATCTGTTCCCAGGCTTCCCCAGGCTGGCATCAAATGCTGAGTCGTGACAAGTATCGTGTCCAAAAACTGTCAGAGATATCCAAGTATTTGACCCAAATATCACTTTGTTGGTTGTTTCTTGTATTCATATGCCTTCAAATACAAAGTAGCCTACAAATGTGGGCTTATTGGTAATTCCCAGTCAGGGATATTAAGAATATGCACATTCAGGAGAAGCAGTCAGTGTGAAAGTAATCCACAAGGGAAAGAGTTAGCTAAAAGAGAGGTCATGGTTAAATGGCAAGTTAGAAATAAATAGGCCTAGTTGAAAATCTTTGATGAAAGTAGTAGATGAATAATTTGAATCAGTTGTTAAAAATGATTAGGCTAAACAGCGAGGGGTTGTGCATAAATCATTGAAATATCTAATATATAGGAGGCTAACTGAAATTAGCCACACATAATGGATTTATGGTCACAGCTAATATATGAACTTACGTTAGCTTCACACAACAGATAAAAGAAAGTAGTTCACAAAGAGTAAAAACTGAAATATAATGGCTGAAATGTTGAAATAGTTTAACTGAAGGTTGGAACATCAGCTTCTACAGTATGTATGAGTGCAATTGAATATTTAGAGCATTACTGTATAAAAACACTGTAAACCCATTATCTTCATTAATAGTTGAATAATACCTGGTGTAAAACCAACCTATTGACGTTGACATACATCTGGTGTTGATGAAGTAGTGTGTACATAAGAGAAGAAAAAAGACTCTGGCAGCTGATACTAAATTGTTATATAACCATGAAACTAGGGCTGCTCGATTTTGCCCAAAAATTAAATCCAGATTTTCTTCTCTCAAGAAGATTTCCTGAACCCGTCAGTAAAAACACACCGACAACAGAGACCACTGACTTTTCTGAGACGGTTGTTATTCTGTCACATGAGTTGCTTTGTGGAAAACCAGGCTGTGGTCCGTAATGGAGGTGCAGACAAGTGAGGATCGAAAAAAGAGCCTCTGTGTGCACTGTGAAATTCTTGGACAGGCGCATGACTTACGAAGTGAATCAGAAGTCACTACGGTAACCCAGCGCAGCCCAGATACATGAACAGGGGCTGTACCGCAATTACCCTAATTACAAAAATCAATTTTATGATTCTACGTTTTTAACATCGTCCTAACTAAATAATCGCAAATAAGGTTTAAAACCGATTAATCGAACAGGCCTATATGAATCTATATGAATTTTGAATGAAAACGTGTTTTTCCTGACTTCAACCCGAACAGGGCCACAAGGGGTCAAAATTCTGTCATTGGTTGCACTTGAACTTCTTTGAAGAAGCACTTATTACAGCTTCTCCAGCCACTACCATTGTCTCATCTCAGCTCTCTTCAAGGAATTGCTTCCCGGCATCTGGCTTTAATAAAAGTTTGAATTATTTATCAAAGTTAGTGTGCGGCAAAACATCCACCACTGAGTCAACTGTCACAGCACTGTGCTGAATAAGTGTGTGCTCAGGTAATCATATTTATGTGTGTGCAAAAGGGGTTGGATTTAATAAGATGCACCTGAACAAAGCCAAGAAAAACTGACCGAGCGAATATTAAAGCCTAGCCAAATTGGTACCAACAGAGAGGGATGATAAAATCTGAGCTATAGACTGAAAGTTGGAGTCCAAAAAGTTTGGATACTCCTCATATTCAGATGATTGTGTGCATGCTTTAGAGTCTGCCTCCTCTTGTACTTCTGTGCTATTAGACTTTTATCCTTCCAAATGACACAGGCAATGATTATCTGACATCTGATGTGTTACCGTTCAGACAAAAGCCCTTCTATCTAAAAGTTGTGCGGATGATGGAAATCAGGAAGAGGAGCTAAGACATCTTTGTGTCCTAGAAAATATGTAAATTTTCTGAGGATATGTAAATGTTCTGAAAATATGTAAATTTTCTGGGACATGAACAAGTCTTTATTCTGGAGCCTCGCTTTGAAGATTACTAAATTATCCCACATGGTATTTACTGAATGAGTTACTTAGGTAATCGGGAGGAGGAGGGGGGGGGGGGGGGGGGGGGTAATTAATATCATGAAGAGTTGCAAACTAAGTGAGCAGTGCAAGGCCATTTGGGAGATCAAAGCTGTTAGTTTTAGTTGGACAAGGTCTTCAAGTGCTGGAGATGCATTTTTTGTCTACATGAAAGACAGGAAAATTACGTCTTTGTCATTCACTGAAGGTTTCACCTGGAAGCCTCGAGCCGATGTGTGGGAGGCTGGCAGAAAGAGTGTTGTTTATTTGAATGACAGATGGGAAATACACACCTTGAAATGTATTAATTTAACAGCTTTGTAAATAATCAAATGCAGACACAGCGCTCTTCTTCTCTGTAACCAGATCACCAAGTTTGTCACGGAAAAAGTAATTTGAAATGATTACTTGTTCCGTAATGTCTCAGGCATGGCCTCTCACCTAAAATATTTAGGTAATCTTTTCTGTCTGGTGTTCTGCGTAGACAGATGATGTCACACATTTAAGCAGGGATGTCTTCCCCAAGCAGTGCTTTTCACTTATTAAAAGATCAATCAAATATTTATTAGACAAGCGCGCTTTTCACGGGAGACGAACATGCTCATAAATTTCCAGCTATGTAGGAGTTTGACTCGGCCCATAAATGATTCTGTCTGCTTCACTAACTTCACTAAAGTCTTAAACAATTCAGGATCCTTTCCATTTAAAGCGAAGGCCCTGTGAAGGCGCTAACTCATTCAAAGCAGCAGCAGCACTCGCTCCTGAGGTGCATCACCCGCTAATGTGCGCTGAGTGATTTTGTATTCACAGTGGTAGGATTGTAATTCAGAAAAAGTCTTAGCGGTAAAACCCAATTAAGATGCCATGAAGGGCCATGTAATAAGATTCTGTCACTCTGTAATGGAGTGATGGGCCCGGTAATGAGGCGGGCACATGTTGAGCTCTCACTCTGAGCAGATTTCAATCAGGGTCATCATGGGAAGCATGAATTTCCTGGAAAATAGGCTACAACACCTCACCTGCTGGTTTGGTAATTGTGATAAGAACACATTATACCTTTTTCAGACGTATGATTCATTGTGCATTTTTTTCACTAAATGTACATTCAGAAAATCGGCTTAAAAAGGCTGTAATATCCACAGTCGACTAATATCCATCTACTTTAATGCTGCATGACAAACCCAAACTAAATGAACAATTACATAAATAAATGGATTACAACTATTGTGACAACCCATTTATGGTTTAAAAAATGTATACCTAAATATTTACTTGCTTCAGCTCCTCAAGAGAGTTGGTAGTACAAGCCCGGATCACCATTTCATTTCCCATGGAAACACTTCTGTTGTGTTGTATTTGCAGCACGTGGTGTTGAATTGATGAGGATGTTTTCAGAATTTGTTTTCAGTCTATTTGCATGTTACTTTAAAGGAGAATTCTGGTCATTTTTGACCCCTAAATCGTTTTCCTGATGGTCACCCAGTGTTGGGGGGAGCAAAAAATTGATGCAGGCAAACCGGAGTTACACCATGGCTAGACGGCGCTAGGGATCATCAAATATCTATGGTACATGACTGGAATCCTTATGACACACCACTGAACTCATAGTAAATCGGTCAGAGATATTTTAGACATTACCACTGCACTGCTTGACTGTTTATTTTTGTAAAGAAATTTGTGAAATTTAATGTATGTTTAATATGTTGCAACCGTCCCTGATCCGTGTTGCAACTGTCCCCACGTTTGGGGTCAGTTGCAACGTCTGGATTCTTCCATTCAAATGAATATTGTGATTGATGTGTCATATGTAACCATCTTTAAATGGTATGACTAATTAGCTGACAAATGTATGTTTAAAGGTATGGTGAGCCTAGTCCAAATAGTCTCTGAGTAACTGAGAAAAATTAAAAAAGTGTTGCAACTGTCCCCAGTCTCCCCTAATTGTCCTTTGGTTCGTTACTTCTTTTATGGCATCCTTTTTTTTTTAGCTTGTTCTTTTCTTCTCTCCCCTGAGTCGGGATTCGATACAGGCGGGAGTCAAGTCAAGTCAAGTAATTTTTATTTGTCCCAACTTGGGCAATTTGATTGCAGTAGATGTAAGAACTATGGCCTCTACCAACTGAGCTAAACCACACCCCATGCTATCCATTTTTGATACAAAATCATTTTTATAGCTGTTAAAAAAAGACTGAAGTTTGCAGTAGTTTTGAGGTGATAAAAGTTGTTTCCATGATATTGTTTAACTATTAATAATTTGCATGAAGAAAATGTTTTCAGCAAAAACTTTCCTATCCT
The DNA here is from genome assembly GCF_905171665.1 of Trachurus trachurus. NCBI lineage: Eukaryota > Metazoa > Chordata > Actinopteri > Carangiformes > Carangidae > Trachurus > Trachurus trachurus. The sequence continues at coordinate 23,553,993 of NC_139913.1, read as the reverse complement.
GCTGTTAGGTTTATTATCAAAAAGTTATTATCTAGCTCCATGTGGTATGAGTCGGAAGTAGATTTAGATGTACTGTGATGCAGCAGCTGGAAGTAATTCAGCTCCATCAAATGAGAGAAAATACTTTCTCATATTCTCCAGGTTTATCTCAGGAATGTTTCATTTTGCAAATAATGTTTGTTTACAATCCTGCTGACATTGTAAGTATGTGGTTGAAAAATACCTCCTGAGATTGCTTTGCTCTTACAGTGTGCAATTTTTCCAGCGGACGTGAAAAAGTGGAGAAATATTGATCTTGAAATGAGCATTTTTCAAGTGGAGAATGCTTCATGGAGTCACCAAAACTAATTTTTACACTTCTCAGTCCCTGATTTTAACTGAAAGGTCACCACTGCAATAAAGACCAATTGAACTGATCTACAGTGACTTGTGGAGAAAAGCAAAGAAAGAAAGGCAATTGAGATTCTGCAGAGGAGAGCTAAACAATATTTACCTAGGCCGCCCTGAGCGAGCCTGTGGGCACAACACAGCCGACGCCACAAGCCAGCGATGCCCACTCCCACTGCGGTCTCTAGTGGCGATCAACAGGAAATTTTAAAAACTGCATGGACCATTTCTGTTCAGGCGCTGCTCTTCTCTCTGACATGTTATTCCATCCGACTAAAAGATTTGCGAGAAAGAATCGAAATGTCTGTGACGAAAAACAGCGGAGTGCGTTTACAGTTAAAGAAAGTGTCCATGGCCCAGTGAGAGGAGGGAGACTCCCACTCCCACACTCCATCCTGTTCAGTTGTTTGATGGTCTCCTCGACCCCTGAGAGCAAACTCACCTGAAACAGGATCCTAGCTCAGTGATAGAGATTTATTCTGCTACCCTGCATGACTGTTAAGAGGTCAAACAGCTACAGAACTCTATCCTCGCACTGTAGATGATCTCTTAATCTACCAGCTCATCCTGCTCACATAGCTAATGGCACTGTTTTAGAGAAGCAACGATTTTTCTGCTCATTGACTATGGATGAGCATCTGGTCAATGTGGATGTGTGAGCTGATCACTGTGCCTCTCCTCAGAGTGTTGCACTTTCTTCCCTATATGCACACATGCAGTCACACTCTGCACCAACGTGGAAGCATACAAAGGCAACGTGAGATTACAAGACTGTGACAGGAGCTCTTGTAAACATAGATGAGCAAATGAACCAGAAGATGGACTTGTGAAGAGGCATTATATTGATAATAGTTATTGATAGTTTTAGAATGTGGAGAATGAACCATTAAGAATAAAAAAACATCACTGCTGTGGATGTTGATTTATCTGATGGACTTCAGGCTTGTGATTATAAACCAAGATGATTTAATGGGATGCAGCTGTTTGCAAATTTCCATCATGCAGTGATGTGCATTGAGTCTATAAAATGCATAAATGGTGAAAATGCATTGATGTTGAGGTACCTGAGTTTTTGTTCTTATGCACCACTATCCTTATTACAGCTATGTAATTACTTTGCAGATTATGATTTCAGTTCAATTCAATCACAAAAACATTATACAGTATATCCCCAAGGAGTTGTATACAAAACTTTGCGACACATTAGATGTCAACTATACCGATGAGTATCATGAAATTGTTTGCTAAAATCAACTGTAACTCCTTAATAAAAGGCCGCTTCAGAGATTTTCACACTTGACATCACAATCTCACACATAGACACTACTGTCTGTGCACAGTCACATTTTATTGTACGCTCATACACTGATTTTTTTTTACTCTCACACACACATGCCCTATTACATCTTGTAATCTCTCACACACTCATGCACACAACACTGTCCACAGGCTATTCCTACACACTTACGCATTTTATGTTTGCATAATAATGTCCCTAAAAGGATAATGGTATATGATTGGAAGCATGGTATTATTTATAAATGTAGTTTACTGTGTGAAAACAGCTCTACTCTGTGTAGGAGGGAATACTATTATGTTGGAAATAGAATAATAGCATATTGTACATGTGAATGCAAATAAGCATAGGCCCTATGTATGGAACAACATGTTGGTGAATGATGACGGCATGATGTGTGAGAATATGATACGATACACTATGAACTTTATTAATCCCTGTAGCAACCAAAAACGTAATAACAGCCAATAACGTAATAATTTTGGCCATTTTAAATGTAATACAGCCAATAATGTAATAACGTGCCAATAATGTAATAAAACATTTGAGCTAATAACGTAATAACTTTTTGCCAATAATGTAATAAGTTATTACATTATTGGCTGGTAATAACTGGTGCTGATAATGTAATAATACATAAATATGACTGCAGTTCTTGGAAATAAAAGCCTTTTTTTTTTTTTTTTTTTTTTACAGTTTTTGTGCAGTTTGCTAATCAAAAATAGGTATAGTGGATGACATAGTCGTCATGTTTTTAAAAAGTTATTACGTTATTAGCTCAAAAGTTTTATTACATTATTGGCACGTTATTACATTATTGGCTTTATTACATTTAAAATGGCCAAAATTATTACGTTATTGGCTGTTTTTGGTTGCTACAATCCCCAAAGGGAAATTCATTTGTGCGTCAGCCCATCTACCATTTGCAGAAGAATTCAAAAGCCTGATAAAGGATCTTCTATATGTCTTCGTCCTGCAGCGAAGACAGAGGAGCCGTCCACCACCACCACCATTTTTTGTCCATCAAGGTGTTATTATGAAGTGGATGATCCCAGTTGTTCAGATGGGCCTCTACCATCTTCACTGTGCAGTCCATCAGGGAAACATCATTGAAGTTTATTATTAAAAGTACCTCTAGGTGTTTAGTCTCTATCAACAACGTGATGGAGAACTTCACATGGAACTTCAGGTGTTGCCATGGATGGGATATGCACAATGATATGAAAAAATGTCTACTTTCTGAGTCTTCTCCAGTTCATCACTCTTGTTGGGCAGAGAGTTGACATTTCCCATGATGACTGACAGCAAAGAGAACCGACTTGTACATCTCCATTTCCAAGCCTTCACTTTTGCACCAGCATGGCAACCATGAAAACACTTCTTCATCTCAGCTGGAACAGGGTGGTATCCTCCAGACTTGCTCCATTTTCAATGAAAAACGCTCCTCTCCTGAACATGCTCCTCTCTCCACAGAAATATCAACCAGTTGACAAAATACAAAATACGACAAAAACAACAGTAAAAACTCAGAGCTACCAGATTTTGCTGCTACCGGTTTAAACGCACGTTCTGATCATAAAAATTGAAATATTATTTTATCATTATTGGTTGCAACTTTATCATGGTAACTTTAATCTGTAAATGGTGCTTTTGGATGTTTGACCTATGATATGATAATATATCATATTTACAAACTAATCATTTGTATCACTTTAGAAGTATAACTATTAACCTTGACGAAGTCCATGACCGTCTGGAACAGATTTACTGTTGTGTTGTGGTCAACTACTTCCTGTTTCAACCTTCTGTTCTTCATCAGCTCAAATGTAGTTTTTATGTTTGGTTGGCTCTCATCCATTTCTCAACAGTGGCTCAGTCTTACAATTGTAGCACATTTTATCCCTTATTTATAGACGTAATGACCTTCATTCCACCAAGGAAGTGGCATTGAAATGAAAATTAGGCTAATCCATTTCCCAAGCATAATTTAATGACAGAGTAACAAGCAAAACAGAATTTTCTTTAGTTGAATCCATCATTATACAGTATTATGTCTGTGTGAAGAATGGTCTGTGATTTATTCCTCTTCCCATCATTTATCTGAGTTAATTTTATCTAAAGCTGGACGGAGGTCATTTTGTACTGTCAATGCGTTACATAATCAAATTTTCTGCTGTTCTTTGCACTGTGACTAATTAGCTCTGGACATCCTCAGATGTGTAATGTCTGGATAATTGCCCTTTTCTAGAGCATTTCCATCTCGATAAGCACAATCAAGACAAAATGAACCAAGTGCCACTGAGCAGCCTGGTAAACAGCTTGACTTCTGCTGGCTTCAGAATAACAAACTCATAGCTCAGAGGAGAACGCTAAAGGCTTTGATGTGAAGGGAGCAGAGGAAGGTGGAGCGCCTACGTTAACCCAGTAGATTAACATTTTTATGGTTTTGGCTGAAAGTTTATTTTACGCCGAACTCCTGCCCTCTTGAAAATTGCTTTAAAATAGAAGCCACTCATACTCACTTTTAAGGTTTTAATAATGAATGAATGTTGGTTTAACCATCACAGCGGGCGTCAGCTGCTGATGCATAATGACGGCTAAAATACTTCCGGGTGTTGAATTATTGTCAGCTCATATACAACCGGAATCTTACAATAAAGGGAGCATATGGAAAAAAAAACTGTACTCACAGTTGTGATTTCAAAGAATTTATTATTTAGCTGTTGCAATATGAAGTTTCATCTTACCTTTATATTGGCAATAATGTGTGTCCCCTGATGTCAGCATCCCTGCATTCCCAGGTATTTTAATAAATCATGATGAAAGAAAGTCTGTCGTCCAAAATTGACATGTGATTACATTTGGTCACCCATGCGTATAGCAGGCCAATGCAAACACTGCACCATAGGGTAAAAAGTGTTAAAAGTGTACAGTAGTAAACATACAACTCAAATGTGCATTCAAATAAAGAAATATTCAGTACAAGTGAAGAGTAAATATAGTGTATCAAACTGACTTAATAATCAGAATTGTTAGGATCCTTTTTTTCACTCAATTCATGTTGATTGACGGTTCGCTAAGCCCCATGCCTACCTAGCTCTCTTTTTTGCATGGCATATCTGCAGTTTACAGTAATAACGGTAACTTATCACTTATATTTCTCATGAAGTTTAGAAACATTAGGTTGTTGATTTCAGATAGACAGAGGTAGACAAAAGCAGCTTTCTCATTTCTAGACAGTAACCCTTCGATTTTCTACATTTAGATACTAAACTTTAGCTCCATGAAAACTCTGTCTAACTCTTTTTAAAACTGTGCACTCGATGGCTAGCTATATAACACATGTGGTTTTTGTGATAAAAGAATAGAAATAGTTGTTGCTGTGAACAGCCACTCAATGTGAAGACCAAAGATGTGAGATAAGGCTGCTTTATTCTATTCTTACATAACCCTGTTTGGCTGCTAACCTTACAAACTCATTTGTATTTTTTGCACAGTATACTTTCTTCTTTAAGATTTTAAGAGAAACAACTTAATACTAATGTGCTTGGTAGACATAACTCTATCTCAGGTAGCATTGCCTGGCGTTAATGGTATGTAACGTTTCCCAAATCAAACAGAGCAGGCTATGGCTGCTAATAGTTGGCCTAAACTCCATCAGCTTTCAGGATCTGTGCCCACACAGTTATGCATTTATCATGAACTTGGTTTTTAGAAAATATAACCTGTTTTATCTAGTCAGTTAATTACCAGCTCCTTGGCCTTGATGATGCTTGGGTAGCGCTACTTGTTAGCAGGCCTCGCAAATGTTTGCAGCTCTCTTTACAGCACAAAAAGTTACTTTTTAATCAATTGCTGACATTTCTGGCTCCAGTTTTCCTTTTTGAAGGTTAAAAGAAACATGCCAACGTCCAAACTCCTTAAATGTCACTTTTTCTACAGCCTTGTGAGGGAAAATCCAGAGCTTGGCAGGCCTCTGCTCACAAAACTTTGATTGGACAATCACTGTGGTGGAGGGTGAATTTGGTGGAGGTTTAGTGAATAGTCAATTCAGGCCAGTCATGTTCATGACTGCCTCTTTGGTGCTTGAATAATTGAAAAACTGTGTTGTTTGAGATAATAATAAAGTCTTTGACGCAACTCCATGAACAGAAGTGAAAGAAACAAGCACAAGGACAGAAGTGTTAAAAGTCAGTAGGGGGCACAGATGGTGATATCAAAAACGACTCACAGTATGAGCGGATGGATGGCTTATTGGTGTTGTCCCTCTGTTTGTGGCAATGGACAACCTAGTAGAGAGCCTAAGTAGGTAAATGTAAAATACTGGATAAAGTCTGCCGAAAAAATAAAACTTGTATCACAGTAGTCTTTATCTATGTACAATGCCCATCAAGCCTGATTCAATTTTAAAATATATTTTTAGTCTTAAAGGTTGCAGAAGTCAGCGGTCTGCATTCATTCTGCGCAGTTTGGGGGGCAGGTTATCCTCTGGTCGACTCCCCACCATGGGGATCTGGACCGGTGCTGGGGTTGGAGCAGAGACCGTGCTGATGGCTGCTGGCAGTCTGTGTCTCTCCGCCTCACTCTCCTCGGCTTCTCCGTCCAAGGACAACAGCTGGACCTGTTCCTCTGGCTGTCCCAGCCGCGCGGCCGGGATGGAGCTGGACCTCAGCCTCTGAATACTAAGTGGCAGATCTCCTGTGCTGGAGGCTTTCCCCCCCGGCAATGCTGGCCCTGTCTTCAGCCCCCCCCAAAGGTGCTCCTCCTTGGTGGAGCTCATGCGTTGGAGTTTTCGGGGCAGTCTGTAGGGTTGGTCCTCTGCGTGATCGGCGCAGTCGGCCGACAGGAGCCGTTCCCTGCGCCCCCCGCGGCCGCCGTTGCCCAGCAGAGGAGAGGAGGGGGTGGGGGCAACGGGCAGAGGGTTGGGGGACGTCAGCGAGGACTTCTCCTCCTGCTCTTTGACGCTGGATGGAGGTGTAGGTACCTCAAAGGTGTTGTGGAACTGGGAGTAGTCGACTCTGAAAAAGCCCTCTTCCAGTGACATGACAGGGAGGAAACGATGACCCCACAGGACTTCATCTTCAGTGTAAGAAGTCCTCGCCTGACAGGTCATACCTGAGGATGAAAGAAGAGACGTTAGCCCAAGAATCATTTAAATCCACACGCTGAAGTGAAGGAAACATTATGATGCAGGGCTGCGTGGTGGCAGCTGAGCTACATTAAAGGGATAGTTCACCCAAAATATTTAAATTTCACTCATTATCTACTCACCCTCATGTCGACTAAGAGCTGTGAGAATTTTCAGAGTCCTCCGTTCCTTCTCTGAGTTATACGGGGGTCCGTGCAGCAGTATTTGTCCATATAATGGTTGTGAATGGATACCAACTTTCTTCGTCCAAAAAGACACACCAAAACACATCCTTTATATATACCTCCATACTGCTCGTCTGTAATGTCCCTCTTGTATTGAAGCCCCGACATGAGAAATTGTTCTGAAAAAAATTAAATAAGTCTATATTTTAAGCTTGTTTGTAGCAGAAGCTCCCAGTGTCTCGGTTCACTGCTCTTCCTGTGTCAGTGCAAATCTTGCGTGATTTACACTGACCAGCGGGAACAATTTCTCATGTTGGGGCTTCAATACAAGAGGGACATTACAGACGAGCAGTATGGAGGTATTTGGATGGTTTTTGGTGTGTCTTTTTGGATGAATAAAGTTGGTATCCATTCACAACCGTTATATGGACAAATACTGCTGCACGGACCCCCCCGTAACTCAGAGAAGGCACAGAGGACTCTGAAAATTCTCACAGCTCTTGGTTGACATGAGGGTGAGTAGATAATGAGTGAAATTTGAATTTTGGTGAGGTGAAGGGTGAGGATGAACTATCCCTTTAACTGATGAACAAGAGGGAAAGAGGAGTGACCAAAGAACAAACAAAACAAAACTGATATCACAAATAATGTGCCATATACATGAAGTGGTGACAGTGCAAATTACATTTGATCTTAATTAAATGTTACAAATGATAATACGCTTCTACATTAATGGGTAAACAGGACAGATATCCTCACATTTGCAAAGACGAGCAATCTCTGATCTGTAAAATGATCACAGTCCATCAGCAGAACCCTATTTTGAGGAAAAGTGTTGAAAGTAGGTTGTTAAATAGAAATGGACAGAAAGCCAGACGGAGAACTGAAAGGAAAAGTGGTAAATGTCTTTCAGCAAGAAAAGAGACAGAAATATGAAAAAAATGACAGAGATGGAGAAGTGCTTGTCCTATTGAATATTTAAAGACCATGAAATTAAATATTCCGTTAAATATTTCATTTTATTACCGCAAAATGGACTGTGCCGCAGGCTAAATGATGATAAATGCTCATTCATAGATTCATAGATAGACAGTACACACACTAGGGGAAAATATAGTGAGCTCTAACCAGTGGTTTCCACAATGCCCTCTAGGATGACAACAATCTCAAACTGCTCATTCATGAGAGAACGCTGTGACAGATCGAAGAACGGGCTCTTGGTGTTGATTTCATGGCAGATGGTTAGAGGCGACACCAAGAAGAGCTGGTCCGCTCCCGTCCCAAATCCTACATCCAGTTCACACTGATCCAGAGGCAGGAACTCGCCCTCAGGGGTCTGCCGGGACTGGAGACACAAACACACAGGACATGGTACATTTACATTTTTACATACGATTCAGCATAATTCTTTGAGTTTTCTCCTCCACAGTGGGGTCAGAGTACAAGGCTGTGAACTGATTATCTAAGCAAGTGAATGGCTAATTGTGACATTTAGCCACTGGTGAATGCATAATGTGAAATTTAATACTGTTTTATTTATAGCACTGAAATATTTGGCAACCATACTTCTTTAGTTTCGTGGTTTAAATTCCCCTATGAATTTCCTAATAGTGTATGGTATATAAATAGATGCATATACATGAAAAAAATCAAGTTCTGAAACCAAAACAATTTAAGTTATCAGGAATTAATTTCTTATATAGGCCTAGTATTTTGTTACAGCTACCATCTGTGTTTCATACAAGTTGAACCTTTTCAAAGAAATGATTCTTTTGACTTAAAGGTACAGAAAATTTATAACAGATGTAACTCATTCCCATTTCCAACCTCTCTGACCAGCTGTTAAAGTCACAATCATCATTGTCCCTTTTTTTTATGGATCAGTCTGTTCGGCTGTATAAAACACAACCACTGGTGTCTGAGAGAAGTAGTGAAAAACCCAAGTGTTCCCGACAGACAGCAGGGATGGATATTATCAACAAGCCTGTGAATGGAATCCCTCCAAAAATCCAAGGCCTTGTTTTTTTTTTTTTTTTTTTTTTTTATCTTGCAGGGTTTTCATGACCCAGAGGACTTTGCTGGTGAGCAGTCTGCAAGGCCCACTTCACCAGCAGGGAAAGATTTTATGCATCTCTGTTGTATAATTTGTGCCACTTTGATAGATATTTTTCATCCAGTATCCATTACAGATACTGTATACGTATGTAGTTTTTGCAGATGTAACCGTAATAGGACTGTAACTGAAGCAGCGTTAAGGGCCCCATGAAATGATGTTGAGAAGGTAATTTCCTTCTGTGATTCAGCCTAGTTCCACATGAAATAGGATTTTCAAGTTTAGCCATTGCTACATAGCATTATCATTATCTATATCTGATTGCTTGCTAGTGAGGAGAAAACAGACCTGAGAAAAGAAACATTTACTCGCCATGTTTTTCACTTCCATTTCTATCACCTCTTTTCCTCTGCTAATAATAATATATCTAATAATAATATAAAGTTAGCCTGCTAACAAGCTAGACCTGTTTGGACTTGAACATCACCACGTTCCATGTTCACCAGGCTGCCCTGGAGAAGTAGTGCTATATAACCTTAGTCAACACCAGATGAAGCTATTGGGAAGCCTGGTAAGTAAACAGAGCTAATGCTAACACTGACTATGGAGCAACAGCAACTCTGAGTAGCTCCTGAACAAGAAAGCTAGGAAGAATAGCTGATGTGTAGCATTTGGGATGAAAGGGATGAAAATTTGCCTTAAAAAAAAAAAAAAGTCCTATGTGATGCGTCCAAATACAGACATCATTGACCTGTGGGTTAGTATTAGTATGTTTACTGTAAACCTGCATGATTTGTAAAATGAGGAGGGCTTACTCTCCCTGAAAATCTATCATGACATTTTATCCGGTTGAATATTTATTTTTCTTTCTTTCGGAGGATGAGTCAACAGTATTGTTTTTGTTTGTTGTCTTCTTTTTCATTTGGCAGAGGAAGGGGCACATTTTGATTTGAAAAGGAACATTTGGACATGTTTTTGGCATTTAGTGATAGAGAGTGCAACAATACACCCAGGGGAAGAACAACACTCCACAGGACCTTGATGCTGTCCTCTGTGCGCTGACTGTTGAGCATGCTGCATGGATAAAGGTGAGAAGTAAGGGAGTGAAAACCTGTGGTCTCCTGCTTCCCTCTCCATCAGACAACATGGGTATAATTTATATTTGCAGCCACTTTGACCTCATCATTTATTCTGTACAAGCCCCCTCATTGCCAGAGCATTAGAGTACTTACAACTCTGTCTAGGGGCCTGTCCTTAAAGGCAGGTATCATTAGATTATGGAGAAGACACTGGTGTTTGCTCTTCAGAAACCAAGCTCAATCAAATAAAGCTGTTAAATTAAAACATGGAATTAGAATGGGAGCTCAAGGAAATGTAAAAAAGGAAACCCAGGGCCTATAAAACGTCCGGTCCAATCAAATGAAAACCTCTTAATCCAGTTAATCATGTGAAGAATGAATGATTTACAAAGAAAAGGGTTTGTTTGTTTCACCCAAAAGGCCTAAGATAAAAGTAAAATAAAAACACCTAGAAAACCATATGACTTACGCAATCCACATGAGATAAATAAATGAAAAGCATTAAAAGAGAAAGAAAATGAAATCCCATGTCCAAGTAACATTTATTACCTAAACCAAGATATATTCCTCAACGGCTCAAGTGAAATAGTTCCTTAGTTTCTGTCACCTCATGTTAACTCGAATGCAGAGTAGTTTCTCTGGCCCTTTGAGTGAGGAGCCACTCGGTCCACAGATGGCAAACAGACTGCCATTTGTATTCAGAGTGATGTTGAGGACAGAGGGATGTGACATTTCACAGGAAGACGTCTGTGCCCACAGATCTCTGGCTCGCCTTGGTGAGGGAAAGTGTCACCCATCACGCTGTACCAGTGATGGGTGCCCCTGAAATACGCAGACAGGGAGCCTATGTCTCATGTCTACTGAAGTTAAATCAGGATAAATCTCTAAAAGGATAAAAAATTAATAAAGCAGTTGTCTTAAATCACAGAACACTGTGAACACCAGACAGGACTAAACGCTATCTGTGCTTTAATACTTTGTCTTCAGGTATCTAGTCTTTGTGTTGTCATTGCTATGCCTTACATTAATATTGATATGCCTAGATTTCCAGCTGATGTTCCCTCAGGCAGTTCAAATTTCCTTTGCATATTTTCATCTACAACTTGAATATTAATTAATCCTTCTTTTCTTACCCTCGTCTTGCCACATGTCTCACCTTGTATAAGTGACATACAGTGGGACTAAACAGGTCTAAATCAGAATTTAAATAAAAGTCTGATACTTTTGCAATTGATTTTTCCACATAACCATGAAATCTGCCTCTGGAAAAAGCTCCCTCGCTCTGCTATAAGCGAGAAGAGCACATTAAATCATGCTTTAAAAGCCTCCCATGTCCATATATGAATTAATTTCTGTCACTCAATCATTTAAAAATGTAAATTGTCACTGAGATGCTGCAGGCAGGTGTCCCATTTGTCAGCAATGCTCCTACAAGTCAATGAGATTGGAAACCACTTTCCTGGGAAGGCATGCTTTGGCCATTTGTTCATGGCTCTGTCGGCTAGCACCAGGGTGTCGCCACAGAATTATTATACCTTTTCCAAGAAAGGAGAGATCTGCTCGACGCTGAAAGGTTTTAACAAGGTGAAAGCCTTGTGTGTTCTCCTGCCGCCGCTAACCAGTCACTGCCACAAGGGGGAAGTTAATGGCCTTTGTAAGAGGAGCTGATGTAGAGGGAGAGCTTCATTTACCAAGCCACCTGAGATTGTGGTTGAGTGAAAGCAGGCCGATCCCCGGTGACTCACTTCCTCCTCCGTTGACAGCGTGTGTGTGAGTGAGAGCAGGTGTGTGTGTGTGTGTGTGTGTGAGAGTGATGCAAAGAAACAAACAGTGACAGGAAAAGTTGCACCAGTGTGTGTGCACTGTGCAATGCATGCGCGTGTCGTGTGTACATTTGCCTTATAGTCTGTGTGTCTCTAATGCAATTATGCACTTGTGTGCTCGTGTGTGTGTCCATTTGGAGACAGATGGACATTAAAGGTAAACCTAACACAGACGTCACACATGACATGAGCCACCATTACCCGTCCTTAGACCGCACCATTAGAGCTAATTCATCTGTCCCCTCTCCTTCCTCTCGTCCTTCAGCGTGAGACAGCGGCAGAGTCACGCTGACATGTCTGCCTGCTGGCCTGTCTAGCTAAACGCCCGCATCCCACCCTGCCTGTCTGTCTTCTACTACTAGTCCTTATCACTTATCTCCCGCTGTGGACCGACCCACTGTGACGAGCTACTGCTGACACTGACGAGCGCTGCCCAGCTGTCACTCTCCTCCCTCTCTCTCCTCTGTCTTGTTGTCGGGCTGCTGCTGTTTGCCACATTGCCGCAGCTTAGTTTCCATCTTGTCTGAGCACTTTTTGTTTGTCTTGCTATAGAGTGTGGGTGGGTTTCCTCTGCACACTACACACTACACCCCCCTACCCCCTCCCAACCAAAAGAAATGCAAGCATGTTTCTCTGTCAAAATCGTATTCTGGTCATGCTGCAGGGGTCAGTGCACCACTGCATTCTATTGGTTTATTAATGAAAGGTGCATTAATATTAATGGGAATTCAAGGTTATCTTTATAAGTTACAGTAATATGCATTATGGATATAGAGAAATGCACAGGCCTGCTTAGGGATGTTTCAAAATAAAATAAAAAATAAAGTATTTCAGTCACAACATAGTGGGCACTGACACATTTGCATCCAACACCATTGAAAATAATATCTAATGAAATGTAACTGAAACTCAAATGACAGTTTACCGATTGTAAATGCTTTTGCTTTTTAGTTTTTTCATGAGACACCTCTCTGCAGGTATGATTTACTACAACGATCTTACATTCCAGGTTGGCCTCTTGACGAGTGTGTGGGAAATCAAAAACTCCCACACTGTCCGTCACTTGTACTTGTTTTAGTGATTGAGTTGAGGCGTTATTTAAGGCAGCAGCGTTTTCTTGATGTTTAAGTCTCTGTCACTCTCCACGTTGATGATTGTGATGATGGTGTTGGATATTGAATGTTTGGTTCTGTAAAAAATTGTTTGAATTGTTCAGGGTTCAATCCTGGGTGCATAAGAGTTCCGGGGTAGGATAAAACTAACCCTACAACTCAGGAGGGGCATTTTTGCAAGACGTGTCTGAAAAGCTGAAGAAAACACTGTTGAGAAAATAGATGAACTGCAGATTTTTAGATTCGGGGTCAAATATTAAATTCAGTGAGTTCGGCTGCATTTTTTCTTCACAAAATCAACAACAAAGCATTTTTGAGATTGGTACCACTCAATTTGGTGAACCTGACTTTCTCCATAGCAACAGCGGCTCATGTGTATTGGAGCATCCAGACGCGGACAAACTGAAGGACAAAAGACAATTTGTCAAAAAGTTCAAATATTCAGTTTCTGTTGGAGGCCAAAGAAACCTGATTATACACCAATCGTGTGTAGTTAATATTTCCATATTGAGAAAAAATAGAAACTACTCTCAGACCTTCAACAGGTATAGTGGAGAAAACCACAATGACCAGCAAACCCTACTCTACGACAGCATACTGGAAGTCACTGGATTATTTTGTGCTTTAAAAAAATATTTCACAAAACAAAAGGGCAATAAGGTTTATACTATTGATGGAATGATATGTAGGAAAAGGTATGCAGGGCAATTTTTGAAGGCTACAAATGTTAATGTTTATTTGTTTTTTGTTGTTTTGTTTTTTTTATATTTAAAAATGTATTTACTGCTACTGTTAAAGCAGAAGTAAGCGATCCGGTCGTTTTGGCTAATGCTGCGTTCCAGGCAGGCTTTTGAAACCGTAAATTACAGCTTCAAGTCACGACTTACGACTTTGTAGCGTTCCAGGCAACCCACTCGTGTTTTTCCGACCTGTTTTACCTGTGAAAGTCACTATAACGGCCACTCGTAACTTCCGACCCGTGAACTCGTACCAGATTGAACTGGTACGACTTCACAGGTCGGAAAAACACAAGTTACGGGCTGCCTTGAACGCACCATAACGTCTTGTCAGCCGATGGAGTTAGCAGCCCCCGCCCTTGTCATGGATCTATTGGTCCTCGTCCCTACGTCACCACATTCAGGCACATCCCTTGGCTGCACACACAGAGAGGACCGCCCCTTTATGCCGTTCTCTCTCCTCATTGGATAAAACTTGTAGGATACAAGGAAAGTTTTCTCCTCGGCTCAGAGCAGAGCAGAGTAACTGACAGACCCGTGTTTCGGTCCAAACACTCTATATAAGTGATTGCTGTCGGAAGATAGAACTATTTAAGACTTAGATTAACACAAAAATATTGCTTACTTCTGCTTTAATCTTATTGGTTCTGGTCCTTTTCTGGTTTAGTTTTGCTTTTATGTTTGTTTGTTTGTTTGTTTGATTTTTTTTTTTTTTTTTTCATATTGTAACAATGTGGAGTAGCTTTACTTTTTGTTTGTTTGTTTGTCTATTTTTTTTTCTCTACTATTTATAATATATTTAAATACTGGTAACCTTATTGGTTCCGGGTTTTTTTTTCTGTTTTTTTGTTTGTTTGTTTGTTTGTTTTTTTCCTCTGGTTTAGTTTAGTTTAGTTTGTTCGTTTGCTTGTTTGTTTGTTGTTGTCTTATGTCTTAATGTGAGTTTGTTTGTTTTTTATATTGTAAGAATGCTGGGTAGCTTGTAGGACAGGCATTAATATAACATTATGCTTCTGCCTGTGCCTTTTCAGTCACTATTTTGTCGATAATGTTTGTGTCGATAATGTTTGCTATTGTGTGATGTGACTGAATAAAGAATTTCAAATCAAATCAAAATGATGGATGGAAAAATAATGCATAATGGTCGCCTGTGTCTATTTCTTAGATAAATACAACTGTGAAGAAAATAAAGTTGAAAAGAGTTTATATGCACCAGAATCCAGAGTATCCAGGTCCCATAGGAATTTACAGCCTACACCTACCCCAGAGTATCCCTGACAATTGATAGCAGGTGCCATGCCACGGTGCGTTTACACAGCTCCATCATTAGGATTTACAGCAGCATGCCTCATTTCTCCAGTCAGTTTTATGGGCAACCCATCTGACAGTGACCTTGAGCGGTGTGTTACCTGAACAGGAGCCACGGCATTGTTTCCTCAGTGCAGGTATTAGCACTACGAGGTGATGTGGAGTCAATTTACTCTACAGTGCCTCATTGTACACTGTACTGTCCGACACGAGCATGGCACAGTTTTATGGCTCTGCACTGTCAATTTTGATATAGATTCAAAAACACATGGCAATGCTACAGCGGCGTCCTGCATGCTGTGACTTTTTAACAACACATTTGATCAACAGTCCTAAATAACAAAACACAACATCTGTTTTGTAATATTATCCTACAGCAAATATCAGAAACCGCACTGGAATAAAACAAATTTAGAGAGCACATTTTGATTGGTTCTTGTTTTTCCCCTGGGTATGATTGATGCCACTGAATGTGACGCTCCTTAGCAGCCAATTAGAAAAGTCCTGCATGTCTGACCTTCCACCAACACGTAAATAGCTCTGGCTTAAAAGATAATTTAATGCTCATTTAAAAGATCATCATTTACTGGCAGAAATCCCAGATCCCGATCATCACCTAAATCTAATCAATTGATCTCTGATAGAAAGCCAGAGACTGTTTTTGAAAATCAGAAAAAAACAGATGAGTGAAAGCATTTCAAATTGGAAATGATCCTACTGTACAGTACTTTGCTGTTATTATGCTATACTCAGACCGCTTCATTAAAAAAGACCTTAGAGGTAAAGACAAGAATGAGTAATGTCCACAGCTGGTTCTCCATAATGTGACTAATACGCATCAGTAGTGCAGCAGTTGTTGCAGCGTGTTCTGCTTTGAATGTCACGAATAAGAACTGATTGGGTGCAAATCAAAATTCAGCTCCAAGTAGTCGTATTCTGTTCAGGTGTCGGGCACAGAGCCTAATTTAAACCATCCCAACAATCTCCATCCTTTTGAATAATAAATCTGAAGTCGTCCCATGTGCCTTAAAGGAGAGGTAATTCTACTAAGGCAACATCATGTGCAGACAAATCTGACCAAGTTCAAACATGACAGTTTGCCCCATGGGGGGACATCCAACTGGTTTCATTCGTTTTGAATTAATGGGATGAAAGCAGTACAAGTTAGAGAAAACTACAACAGAATATTAAATTGCCTGTATGAAAGTACAGTTCTCTGTGGCAGGACAAAAGTTGATGATATTGCATTTCTGCTTTGCAATTAACGCAGCCTAACATATTTTTTTCCCCTTTGCCTTTCTGGGCTATTAATTAAAAAGCAAATGATAATGAAAAGAAATGGAAATCATCCTAGAGAGCGCTAAAACATTAGCGATAATACGTTATTTAATCATGGCTTTTTATGTGTTAACTGAGTCACATTTATTTCCCTGCTGGGTACCATTTCACATTTTTAACCCTAATCTAAAGAGAAATGACAGAAAGTGATACTTAAAATGAAATTATATGCCTGGATAAAACCAGAGTGCAGCACAAAGCATTAAGTATGACCGTATTAATGCACTCGTGGTGATGTGAAGAGGCCTGGGAGCTTCCTCTGCCAGAGAGCAAGATAGGAAAGTGTCACTTGAGATCATCAGACTATTCTGCAGAGATGACACAAGTACAACTAACTCTCCGTGTCACAACACAGTGCCATGTCCTTCAGATATCTACAGCAATACATTGTATGTATCACGCCTGTTGTCTGCTACAGGAGGTGAATGCAGGGTTTTATGAATGTATAGGTGTATATACAGGACGCTCTTATGGAGCTCCCAGTGCTTTGAAATACAGACATTTCTGCCATTATAGTTGGAGTAGCCTTGGGGAACACAGTCTTTACCTTATTTTGGTCCACTAAGTATAAGAATTGGTTCAATACATCTTTTAGTCAATAAGCGTAGTTTCCACCTACTGTCCCCTGGGGGCCTATTCATCTCATCTGGACAGTTGAAGCAGAGGCTGAACTTAGATATACAGCCCATTGACAGCCATTCTGCTGACTGTGGAGGGGGGGCCAGTTTGTGATGACCCTGAGTGTACCAGCTAGGCAACACACTCAGCAGCTTAGAGATGAAGAAACAGAACTGGTGATAAATCCAAACAGTGCTGCAGGGGGGGTAAATGTAGATGGTCACTCATTAAAATACATCTTATGTTGGAGCATCATGTTCAAAACCATAGCTCCTCTGCAAATCACAGGGGACCCTCGGGGAACCTAATCAATTCTGGAGATGAATGGAAATTCAATGCATGGCTTGGAAAGCACTCATAAAACATAATGAGCAATTGCAGAACAAATAAAGAGATTGTCAATTAGTTGCAGCCTTGATAATGGTATTTTAGTTGAGATGGAGCAAGAGCCAGACGCTCACTACGCCGAAGTGCGCCTGTTGGGTTAATGGGTTTGCGCTTCCCAGCATGTCACCTACAGTCACCTGTAGCCTACCTTGATGAGTTTGCACCTGATCTGCGCGGACACCATGTGGCTGTTCCGCAGGTTCCCCACGCGGAACATGAGACACAACTTCCCGTCCCGCTGCGAGATCACCGCGTCCTGGCTGAACATGAGCGTCTCCGCGCGCTTCTTCGGCTGCGACATCTTGATGAACATGCAGCCGATGAGGAAGGCGTCCACGATGGAGCCCAGCAGCGACTGGAAGAGGAAGAGGATGATGCCCTCCGGACACTTCTCCGTGATGTAGCGGTAGCCGTAGCCGATGGTCGCCTCCGTCTCGATGAAAAACAGGAACGCGGAGGGAAAGTTGTAGACGTTGGCGACGCACGGGGTGTAGGACGCGTCGTGGCCGCCGTGGCTCAGGTCGCCGCGGATGTAGGCGATCACCCACCACATCGATGCCATGACGAGCCACGCGACTGTGTAAGTGAGGATGAAGATGAGGAGGTTCCAGCGCCACTTGAGATCCACCAGCGTGGTGAAGAGGTCGGAGATGTACCGGCTGGTCTCTCCGCCAAGGTTACCGTGCTGGACGTTGCAGCGACCGTTCTTGTCCACAAACCGCTGCCGCTTTTTCTTCACCGGGGCGGAAAAAGTCATGCTCCGGTTGGTGTTCACCACCTGGTAGTCCTCTCCAAATTTCCTCCTTATGGCTGACATCTTATCAATCCCCGCTTACTTGTGCCAGGCGATCAATAGTACTTGTGCAGAATTAAAGGCTCTTTACGCAAGTTTGGTATCCCGTTGGCCAAAACCAAGCAATAACAGTCAGCGTGCGACTCCCATCCTGTGAGATGGAGATGCGCTTCTCTCCTGTAAATTGATTCTAAGTGAGCAGAGATTCTGCGCAATACATGATTCAGACTCGGTCCTTTTACGCAAAGGAGACTCCTGCAGGTGCCAACTTTTTTTTTGTTCCGGTCTCATCCATGCATGAAAGAAAAACAAGAGAAACACATTCAAAATCACATCTTAAACAAAAGCTGGCTCGGGCGGTCTGTCCTTGGTCGATCCGCTGAGTTGCTGCTATTCAATGAGCCTTTGAATGTGAATGGCCAGGCTACAATGCGCACTCCTGCCTGAGGGAACACGCACTGGTAGGAGTGACTTCAAATTAAAGACTGTGGAGGAGCTGCAGCACGGGTGGCAAATTTCTCTTTCACAGAGGGGTGGGGGATCTGATGTGGGGTTATAGATAGGGAAATGTTTTTTCTTTTTCTTTTTTTTCCCGTGGCTTGTATCCAATCAGGTAGAAGCACCAGAGCGCACAAATAATGTAACATTGAATCAACCGTGAGCAATTTTCTTTTTTTTTTTGTCATTTTATTTTCCCCACATTTTTTAAACATGTTTCTTGTCGCCCTATCATCCCTAAAAGCTGTAATACAAAATTGTATTTTATTTCAAAGTATGTGTGGCGCTTGGCAGCTATTTGGTTCCCCCTAGTGTTACTGCAGTGGAAATGACCCTGAGCTTTGCCAATAACTGTAGGTGATCAGCACTAGGCCTATGTACAGTATATACTTAGTTTATAGTGAGATGTACCAACAAAACAATACATTCACAAGGGTCACTCATGAATGTTAGGCTATAGGTTACCATAGCCTATAAGCATGCTTCACAGCTGTCCTTATATTACCATATTAATATGGCTGTTTGTTGTCAATTGGAGCATGGATTAATGACTGATTTACTGTGGCTGAATACATCTATAATAAGGGCAGTGATGTCATCAACACTGTATCTGTGGTGTGTGTTGTTTTTGTTTTTTTCAGTGGTAAGATTGTATGATATCTCTGTTAAAGCAACTATATCATCTCACATTCGTGCTGCCTGTTTACCTCACTGTTATAAATGAGTGAGTACAAAGGGCTCAGAGGCTGACGAAGAGCACAGAAAGAAGGAAACATCCAGTTCGAAAGTTGGTCCAAAGCCAGCAGGAAATGAGATGTTCCAACAAAATGAGTTGTTCAGCATTCGGTTCAACAGCTGTGTATACAATATAAAATAGACTGAAAACAACATGGTTAAGTAGTTTTACTGGTTGGAGTTTTTTGTATTTGGACATTATTTGTTTGATCTTTATCAAATCTATCTGAGGTAAAGAACTAATTTTTCAAGAAAGCTCTGACTCACAATCACAGTCAACAACAGAATATAATAGCAGTGATTTTTCATAAAGGAAGGCT
This sequence comes from Trachurus trachurus, assembly GCF_905171665.1. Lineage (NCBI taxonomy): Eukaryota > Metazoa > Chordata > Actinopteri > Carangiformes > Carangidae > Trachurus > Trachurus trachurus. Next base: position 23,534,195 of record NC_139913.1, on the reverse strand, counting down.
ATGAACTATGGTCACAAAGGGACAATTCACATGGCATGACGTCACCGTATAGTTGCTAAATCTTATATAAACATGGTGTGCTTATGATATGTGACTCAACTGTTCAACATCATTTCAAGTTTTTATTGTTCTGTGTTGAGCATGAATTGCCTACATATATGGGTGACAAAATAATTAGTCATATAGGATTTCTCATTTTGATTGTCAATTATCATCAGAAATGCTATGATTCACCAAAAACACATGCAAGCAAGAGTGTATTGAACCATTACACAGATATGGATCACCCATCATTGGTGTAATTAGTCAACCCAATAAAATTGAGTAAGAATATAAGGTAACAAATCATCACACTGAAATGTTAAATCACCACATTATTGCTTTAAGTTCCCCCAAAGCAATATTATAACCCACATGCCAGGAAATGACTTTCCATTATTAACCAAATCCCTTGAAATTAAACTGATGATAAACCACGTTTTATTTCTGCAAAGATTAAATGTGTGTTGTGGTTTTTTTTTTTACTTATAACTCTTGACTCTGTGCTCAGCAAACAATGTTAAACAAGCTCAAAGTGCAGCAAAACACTCTTATATTTTTCTGATACTTGATGTTAAATATCAAATGAAAAATGCATCAGTGGGTAAAGAAAAGCTTTCAAGATTTGTTATACAAGCAATAAAAATAACCAGTTTTACTCAACCACAAATGTAGTGCCACAATTTTCAAAGGGAAAGGCCACTCTTATTACGTGAATCTGTCTAATACCAAGAGAAGTTTTCAAGTCAATCTAAGAAATAACAACAGAGTTGCACGAACACAGACTCTGTGGTTACTACTGCAATAAAAATCAGAGCTGTCATATTTGAGGTCTATGGATTTAGTCATTGCCAGATTAATATTAAGTATTAGGGCAAAAACTGAATCCCACAATCACGCAATCACGTGCAAGTAGCCTAGATGAAAAATGTACTTGCACTGTCTCAAATTTTAGGGGCAAAATGCCCACATTTAGGGGCAGTGTGAAGCCCCATTCAGCTACTCACCATCCACAGTTACTTTCAGTCAATTATGTCTGTCATCACAACAAGAAAAATAATCAAATAATAGCTACATTTCTTTCATTTTTTTGAGACATTGATCATCAAGACAAAAGTAGCCTACAACATTTTAAGTTTGATTTTTTTTTAATAGATTGTGCACTGAAGATAACTTGTAGCCTATACAGTTCAATTTACAAGAGATTTTATATATTTATATAGCCTATAGCCTACATACACTTTTTTTTGGCAGTTTGATAGAATAGACATTTATAATGTTAGTCACTAAACATGAACAAAATAGCATGTAGCCTAATCCTATTAAGGAAATTAAGTCTAAAGCCTATCAAAACATTTTAGTAATAAAGGTCAAATTTGTGGCAAGTCTATTGTATTGGGCTACTAGACTACACACGTTATGTGATCATGTTAATGCGTCCACCTCAGGTCCACCTCCTTTACGTGTTTCCATCACTGTCCATTGACACTGTGTGAAACCCCGGCAGCCTTCGCCTGTCTCCTCTCACGACCCGTCCTCTACACCCAGAATTCCCCGCGCCAGGACAAGATGGAAGAAAGCAGCGACCGCCGGAGAACAATGTTTTGGCAATAAAACCCCAAAAGCGGCGAATACGGAGACAATACAGGCACGTTTGGAACCAACTGCGGTCATGTGTAGGTGAGTGGGAAACCAAATGGACTTTTTATTCTTGGTGAGCGCTCGGCCTTTGTCGAGATTTAGGCGACGGAGAGACGTCTGGCTCGGCGCAAACGGGGAGATGCAGTGAGAGGCAGCATCATTGTTTCTGTTGCATGGGCCGTAATGCGGGTTTTCGGTCGGGGGGTAGCTAGCAGCTAACTAGCTAGCCCAGTCAGCTCGTGGCAGCTTTGATTGTTATAAACACAGTCACCTCGAAGCCCACAGTTTTGGTTTTTCACATTTAGCTCGGTCAACATGCACCGTAAACGACGAGGGATGTTTCTTTAGCTCGGCGTGCTGGTGAGCATTAACCCGTTGTAATTACAGCTAAAGTTAGCTATCAATAAATAGAGCGCCAGCGTTGGTCGCAGCCAGACAGATTTGATTTCATGAGCGTCATCAAAGCCTGGGAACCGGAGAATGAGCAATTCATGCCGCTGACCTGACTTCAAAGCACAAAAACTGGCTGTTAAATTTCACATTGTCGACGACTATTGTGTATACTTTTTGACCTTTTCACGCTATTTGGGTTTTTAGTGTGTTTCTATCTCATAGTATCGTCATTAAAATCTCCACTGATTGCGTTAATAATCATCAAATCATGGGTCCTTGTTTTAGCGTCGGCTAGCTTGATAGCAACGCAGGGTAACGGGCTAAACGTTACGTTACATTGGCTATAATGGAT